>NC_056725.1:1476993514-1477068514 GCF_019279795.1 Protopterus annectens
TATTTGGTGCAATTAAAATTTTCTTAACACCACCTCAGAAGATACCTTGAAAATGACAGAAAGCCACATGACAAGAATTTAATAACTATCCATAAGGAAAATGATGGTTATTTGCCACATAGTTGCATTGTATTAACCAAAGGGAAAGATCACTTTCTTGAAACAAAAGGAACAGGGTGTTGGTGTACTGAGTAATACTGAACAGACTGCAAGAAAACTAATGCAGTAGTCTCTAAAGCACCAGTTAAAGCATTACATTTTGATGTCTTAAATATGCAGCTGTAATTAACTAACTAGACAATGTACATTATGTGCTAATCTGCAAAGACTTGTGTTTCAGCTCTAAAAATGTTGACAATATTCATTAGTTTGTTTCAAGGGTTGCAACTGCATTTTCCATTATGTACTCATTAAGTGTTCAAATACTAATTTTACTACATATGTCATCTATCTGGGACCACTCAGAATTAAAAGAAATTAACAGGTTCACTTAATTTTTTGTCCTTTATTGTCAGACTATTGTTCCTGACATGTTAATAATAGAATTCCGCTTAATTTACTGTCACCACAAATAAAGACTATACATTATTTCAGTTATTTTATTCCTGGCATTTGTTCATTTCTCTGGCCTATCTGTGACATATCTGTGAACTTCATTGATCAAGAATCAAGGACAGGTACACGTGTGGCATCAGGTCTCACAAGTCACAACACCCCTGGCTGGTTGGTTACCTACCAACCCTGTCAGGCGATACTGCTTCCTGATTATGGGATGCTGACTGCTTCATTGATTCGGTGCCTTTTTTATCAATACTACTGCTCTTCCAATGTGCTTTCTGCTTGCTACCAGCAGTCCCTGCTACCAATCTGTGTTTGCTGACAAAAGAGTTTCAGCGTGATTCGGTGATTCTTGGCAGTGACTATGGTAGAGTCATATTGTTCTGGAATGATCTCTCCCCAGCTCCTAAATGAAAGTCTTTTGTACCAGAGACGGCTAAAGGTCCATACCCATTGTCAGGCCAGGTCCATCTTTTGTATGCAATTACTGAATGAGGTTTACATAGATTAAACACAGTAAGCCTTCCTATCTAGTCTCTCCCAATGCACTCACAGCCTCTTGTGCCACACAGTAAACCTTCCTAGCTAGTCTCTCCCAATCCACTCACAGCCCCCTGTGCTACTGAGCAGCCTGCTACAGCTACAGGGGGAACCTCCATGACAAAAGGAATAAAAAGCAGGGGATCAAAACTCATGTTTTAGCCTTCTAAGGACTATTTGATTAAAATAGCTATAAGTCCGACTAGGATGTATCTCTTGTCTCTAGCACAGCTGCTTTACTTATGTGCTTCTGATGTGTACAAATTTGCTGTCCATGGTAGTACACAAACAGAATTTATCACCATCATTACATTCTGTGTGTTATGAAACTTTCAGTGAGTTGCGTACCATTACCCCTGATGGATGAAGACTGAACTCTTGAGCCTCAGATGCCTGAGGTTCAAGCTGCAGACGACTGCAGTTCCACCACAGGAAATCCCTGTCAGCAAGCTGTATCAGCAGTGAGGCTCTTTTTGAGGGAAATTTCCCCCTTCTTCAAATTGATGCAACCATGAATTTAAAATATATATTACTTTGGGGTGAGTTTTTTAGTCATATTTGTTTCCTCAAATGTGGTTCGGAGATTCCGATCCTCAGTGTGTTCCATTTCATCTGCTCACAGTGGAAGTATTGCATACACCTGCAGAGTGACTGCACACCAACTATACGTCTACAATGACCTCTTTATTTTTTATTGATAATGTGGTTGTTTCCTGGAAACCTGCAGCTGTGGGTTTGCACTCACAGTAAAAGAAAAAAGAACAGGATGCTCAGTTCTACATGAAATAATCCATTTTTAAATTGCTGCAGCCACTGAAATGGTATGTCCAGAAGACACCAAAGCTCAGTGTTTAACAGATAGGGTACTGCAGTAGGTGAGTTTGGGAATACTATAGGGATGCACATATTCATGTATCAGTTTCTGGTTACAATTTCTTAGAACTGGTTTGATGAGGACAGTTAAGTTGCAACTACCATATCTTTACATGAATGCAGTAATATTAACAAAAAATGAAATGTAAAGGCATTTGTGCTACTGATTCATCAAATGTGAAAACAGAAACAATGCCATATCAGTCAGACTTGTTTTTCAAAAGCAACATTCAGCAATGTTAGGCTAATAAAACCTGTCTAGATCCCCTGCACTGCTCCTGCACACAACTAAGCACAGTAATGATTTAAGTGTCTTCTAAGATATATTACTGGGTTTTGTAGACAATTATTGTATGGACTCTTACGTTCTGTGAAAAATGAGTTTAGAAGAAAAGGCCCTCAGCAAAATTAATAGGGCATTGTTGTAAAAGGATTCCCACACCTAAAGTCACTGAAATGTAAAATCAATAGGTTCAGCCAAGCGGAGGTGCTGCAACAGCTTTTGAATGGTAACACACTCCTGTTTAAAAGGATGTTCTAAACTCCCTATGGAGGGCTAAAATGATTCTAATTAAATAAAGCAATTAGGTGGTTCTATTCTGCTTTGCAATATTCGTAGCAATACTTGGGCAGTATCCATGGCTATTTTTATATTTTCTGTTAATTTTTTTTATATTTCAGCAGTTCTGAATGTGTGGTATTACCTGTGCAGTTTAATACCGAGAAGCCTTTTTAAATGATGTTTTAATGCCTTGTAAATTGGCCTGTTATTGAGACTAAAGCATTACTATGCTTGCAGGCTGCTACTGAGAGACCCTTCATAGAGATGCTGTCCTCTACGTGTACACTATATGATGACCACAGTATTTACCTGTCTTCCTCTTTACCCTTCCTGGCCCTTAGGACTACCATATAACTAGTTAGTAGCCATTAATCTCCTGCTGGGATTACATGGTTCTGGTTTGAATTCCCATCAGTGCAGTTTATTCACTGAAATACTGCAAGTCAAGTAACATAAAAAGGGACCTTTGGCAGTTGTCACAGGCCTTGGCATGACCTTTGTTTAAACAGAAGTTGAAGATGTTCAGAGTCTGCAGGAATGGCCATTGTAACAGCTTGTTTCATTCTGATTACCTTAAACGAAACAGCATTTTTCTTGTTGCTTGAGGTGGAACTGATACATTGCCATGTATGAAAAGGCTATCACTTGTACATGACAGAGTGAGTGTGTTTCTGTTAAAAAAACACTCAGACTTGTGTCACATGCTTATTGAACATGATTCCTTGCAGACTTTGGGGTACTGAGACTTAGGTTAGGTTTGAATATTGTAGTTACTCTAAAAATTTCTCTAAAAGTAAAAAGGAGTTCAAATTGTTTGGTAGTTACCAGTTTATACTTGTGCCATGAGCCTACTTGTATTCTCATTAAAATAAGACTTAGTAAAAAAGAAAGAACATTTTGACATTAGGTGATATGCCTCAGTGATCTCCACTGTAGTGTTCTTGCCTTTAAAAACAGTCATAAACTAATTTTTCCATGGTATGTGTGAGCATGCACGTGCCTGCATATGTCTGTGAATGTTTGCATGTGCATATATGTGTGTGTGTATGTGTGCATGTGCATATATATGTGTGTGTGTGTGTGTGTGTGTGTGTGTGTGTGTGTGTGTGTGTGTGTGTGTGTGTGTGTGTGCGCACATGAATGTGATTATGTGTGTATGAAATTGTCACCAACAATATCCTTCACCTTATCATATTCTGTTTGCTCAGCTTTAGGTGATTTGAATTTCTATCCAGATCAATGTGTGTGAATTTGTACTCTGCTTCATGAAAACCCTGCTACAGTAAAACTAACCCTGCTACAGTAAAACTAAAACTAACCCTGCTACAGTAAAAGTACCCCTGCTACAGTCAAACTTGCTTTCCTAAAAAATAAGGAGTGAACATCAATGTTGTATTCACTGTGGTAGTTATATGATACAATAGGAATTATCAGTTTATTATTTTTTTGTGTGTATACTAAAGCTGTTTTGTCACATTAGGGTTATTACTTTTTAGGCCATTGTTGGTTCCATCGCACAGAAAGATGAAACCCTGACTGCAACACAATTAATCGACTAGTGACTATGCATGATAGAGCCAATGAGGGAAGATCAGAGTAAGCATGCAATGTCCACTCTCCCATCTTAGGGGTAGGGGACAGCTAGAACAAGGACTGTACCGATACAAATCAGATGGTGGGGGCACTACATGTATGTCAGCAAATATTGCACCATGATCAGCTAGCAGCATTAAGTGTAGCTGCAGCTGGGTATATGCATGTCTGAGGCCACTGTTGTAGGCTGAACCTGCTGCACCCTGTAAGGACTGGGGATCAAGACTTAATAAGGAAACGTGATGGTTTCCTTGATAACAGCCTCCTGTGATAGGTTTTCACCCTGTGTGGAATGCATGGGCTAGTCAGGTCATGGAATGACTGAAGATTGGCTGGCAAGGAGAAAAATATTTTTAAAAAATTGGCCATCTGCCTGTCATAATTCTTTCTTTCAGAATTACTGCCTCTTGATTTGGCTTTGACTAGATTAATAGTGCATTAGCCAGAATGTCTACATCATATCAGCTGATGTGACTTCTGTCTCTTGGGCATGCTTCTTCAAGTGATTGAATGGTTTCCACATAGGATTCCTACTTCAGTAACATACATACACACACAATTTTGATTTGGCATCCAGATTATCTACAGTTCATCCACAGATGTGTATTATATCCCTACTACACTGTTGTTCTAAAATATATATTTTATTTTGTGGTTATAGTGTTTTTGTGTATTTTAGCAGTGATTCCAGCCATGTATAATTTACTCCTTTTTATTAAGCACATGTAAAACATAATTTCTTATGCTGTTTTGTAAATAAAATGTGTCGTGTCATTATATTACATGGAAATACTACAGCTACAGCCTTCAGCATTAGAGGATCACAGACTCATAGAACATAACTAGGCTGCTGTTTCAGTGTCTCAATGGGCTACATTGCTACAAATGTAATAACTTATTTATTGCCACCCACAGCACCTCAGTCAGTCATTAATACTATCAGATTTTTGGACATATCCATAGCCCTATGTTTCTTAGCCTTCCATTTACCAGGCATAACAATGAGCAGATGCACTCAATGTGAAAAGCTTGAATATTTAACATGATAACTGATCCCTCATTAAGATTAATCTTAAAGTTTTATTAGCGATTAGCTTGCATACATCCTGTGGCAAACCTAGCTATGCAGTCTATAGTATAGCAGTTGCTGGTAAAGGAAAAATACATAGTAAATGCTCCTGTGAGAAGTGAAATTTCCCTGAAGGGCCAACAAGCTCAGAACCACCACTTCCACATCCATCCTTATATGAAAACGGATTTGGGTGAAATTCAGAATCCTCCAAAGAGAATTCTTCCTAAATCAGCAATGATTTAAGGTGGCATCATCTTGCCCAGAAGCTAGAATTTTATTCCAGCTGAGAGTCGCTCCATTCTCTTGCCTACCTTTCAAATTTTAGTCTTGTCTTGCCTACTTTATGACTTATCCAGGCCATATTAAAACTATTTCATCATTGTAGTCCTCACTTAATGAGGCTTCTTCTCCACCGTAATTACCAGGTTCATCTGCCACTGTCATCCAGTACAGTAATTGTCCACATTTCATCATCAAGTAAGTACTACATTAGAGTTTCCTATAGGAATTGGCTATCATACAAAATTCAAAGGATGTGTAACAGGCAACTCATTTGGAAGAATCTATGAGGCATTATCAGACCCACCTACCCTCTGTGGGCAAACATACAATGCAGAGTAAACTGACACATTAAGGACAGGAATGCAAGGGCTGGGATAGGTGTTCCTCCTCCTCCTTGTGAGTATACAGAAATGTCTTAAGGATGTGTTCTCATGTTTAAACAATCAGCTCCAGCATCTTGTTATCTGCACAGAGACTATGTATAAAACTTGAACTTTTATAACATGTTTTTGTCTATTCACCCTCCAAGTCTGATAAATTCATCCTCCAAGTCTGAATGATGCACCATATTGGGTATGTGCATCTATTCTTATTATTTAAGCCTTAGGATTTCTCTGCGACTCGTGTTGTATAACCCCAAACATTACCCACACCATAGTTAGGTGAATCTCTTGTCTATTTTCTGAGAGGTCACAATTTCTGATGATTATCTACTGCTATATGTTCAGCGCCCGACCTATCATAAATGTATCGTGCTACCTTCAGATCACTGCTGTTTTATGTTTATGCATGCCTTTCCAGCCCACTCTTTTTACCATTTCAGACAAAATTAGGCTCGTTGATGTCGACCTTCCTATAACTTTTGGTACATTGGGATACCGTAATAAGGAGATGGATGCCAGTATCATTAGAAAGGATTCAGTAGCCCATACATACTGTACAGGAGTTACAGAATACCTGACAAAATGATGCACATTCTGAATGCTGGCCCAATAAAAGTATCCAAACCATTTACAGATATATGACATGCCACATTCCTCTCTTTCAAAAAAGTTTAAACGTGCTAATTTATTTCTAAGCTATAATTATATGAACATGTGTAGATATTTAATAACATGATTGACACTAGGTTTAAGTGTGCTTGTGAGTGTCTGGTAGGGATGAACTACTGCAGCAGGGCTAATCACTTGGTGGTTTAAACCTTGGCTAGAGATGATTGTCATTGTTGAAGTGACACCCCGACCCCATGTGCAAAAATTGGAAAAGGGTTTGTGGATGGATGGGTGGATGGATGGATGGATATTTCTATATATTCAAAAAAATTCTTAAAAGTATGACTACACTGTAACTGTTTTCACACTGTAAGGATGTTTCAATACTTTCAATATTTTTCATTTTTGCTTAATCAAGTACAAAGCCAAGCAACATTATTAGCAGAGCACTGGCCTAGCTACCAAATGCATTTCAATAAATAATCATTAGGCCTGTTTTCTATCTTTCACTCTGAATTGTTTTTGGTTTTCTTAATAATCATTTATTTTTGGTATATTTAGGAGATTCTGCGATCTATACTTTGCATGTTGATGTCATGGGAACGACTACAAATGAGTCCCCAACAAACAGATTATCGAGATGCTGAGGATTATGTCAAACTCTCTGCTGTTCATCCACAGCTGGCTCTGAGACTATTTCCTGCAACGCCATGTTAGATAATCTGCCTGGATATTTTTCTGACTATTGTTTGTTGCAGGCATCTAAAACACAGTCCCTCTATTAACACTGCATCCAGTTGGTATCTTTTAAACAGATGTCTCTGATTTCTTCTCAGCAACTTTTCTTCCTTAGAAGAGTCAAATTGTTTGTTTGTGTCTTTCGGCTTATCCCAGTTAGGGGTCACCACAGCATAACTCCGGTACGCTAATGACTGGCAGTGGATTTTTACATACTGGGTTGCCAGCCCTGATGCACAACCTTCAACAAAGGCACGCCCATTCACGCATGCCTCCGCAAAGAAGACACACTAGCTGAGAATCGAACGGACAACGTCTTGCTGTGAGGCGACAACGCTACCACAGCACCACCACCGCAGTTCTTAGTAGAGTCAAATAAAGTTCAGAAATGCTCACACTGCTTCACAAACACTCATTGCAGCTGCTTTCCTATGGACAACGTCTTGCTGTGAGGTGACAACGCTACCGCAGCAGCACCACAGCAGTCCTTAGAAGAGTCAAATAAAGTTCAGAAATGCTCACACTGCTTCACAAACACTCATTGTAGCTGCTTTCCTATGAAGCCTTACTGTATTCAGACTCGATCCTCTCTTTTAATGAAAGTAAACATTTTGTTCTCTGATTGTAGTAATATTTTTATGCAGTTTTTTCTTTCTGTCTGTCATTAATGCAGTTCAGTTTTCAGAATGAAGTAAGGGAACATAAGTAGGAATTCTACTCTCTAATCTATGTCTCCTCAGTAGATGAGCTGATAAGAGATTCACACATTGAAAGGGAGAATTTTTCTATTTCAGCAAAGTTAGATGCATGTCTATGTAACAAACACTGGGCCGGATTCACGATGGCTTGCACAGAGTCTAAGAGTAGAGTAAGACTCCATGCAGCCATCATGTCCGATGAGCGATCCAGGAACAGCTTGTAGGGGCATGTAAGAGAGCTCCTAAAACGGCTCTTACACGGACAGGACTGGGACATGAAAATCACCTCAATTGCAAGTGAAAGGCATGCAAATGTGGTAGATTTGCAATTCAGGAAACCCAAACCTGTCCGAGTAAGAGCAGTGTTATTTGCAGAAATGTACTCAGTTGACAACTGAGTACCATTCTGCAAATAGCAAAACGGAGCCGTGACAGCTCCAAATAAAGGTTGCATCCAGTGCAGTATGCATGCCAATGGCCAAATATACGGCCATTGGAAATGTTCCCTGATGCAAAATTAAAATAAAAATAAGGTTTTTTTTACGCCGATTTCCAGTGTTTAAGCATAGCACAGCGCCGCGCAAACGAGCTGCACTCTAAAACACAGAATACTAAAAATTATAACCCACAAATGTGGATTTTATTGAAATTGTTAATGTACAATGCAAGGGAATGGCAGGCTGAAGACAACATGGCCACCGAGTAGAGGTTGCTAAGGGGGGAAGCTCAGTCTAAGACATGTAACCAAGCATTAGTAGGCAATTCAATGTAAATGAGTGTTAGGATAGTGAATCGCTAGTTTACACAGCAAATGAGCACAGTCAGTGGAGTGTAGGAGTAGGATATGGGGAGTAACAGAGTAGAAGATAGGTGACATCACGAGGGGGTTATGTTCAAAAGAATTGAAGCTCATTGGAGCAGAGTGGCATGTGTCCGCTGTCAGTTAGACATCATGGAAAGAGGTGTGTCAACAGGTAGGCTAGGGAAAGCCAAGAAACAGAAGGTGTATACCGTGGATAACACCAAAGTTTCTTGCTGAGCGTGCATGCATGCGTGTGCACGCGTGTAAACGTGAGTAAGACAGAGTGCGTGCGTGTAAGCGTGAGTGCGCGCATTTAAGCCGGAGTAAGCATGTATAAGGCTGTGTAAAGAGTTGTAAGTGCGTTTGCACTGGTGTGCGCGTTTTAACCCGAATAAGCAACTTTTAGTCCATGTAAGCATGGGTGCGCGTGTGTTAGCTGCTGTGAGCATGTTTGCGCTTGTGTGCGCTGTGCTCCCCCCCCCCGAGGAAGCAGAAAGGAAAAAGGAAGCACAACAAATAGTAGGAAGCTACCAGGGAGTACTAGCAGAGCTAGCAGGTGAAAACAATCAGAATCAGGCAATTACACAGGCAGTACACTAACCCAGCCCAGCCTAGCACTTAAAACTCTGCCAACAACAATCCATTATGTTTCTCACAACAGACACTGCAGTAAGCTAATAGAAGTGAAAACTGAAAAAGCTTTACTGAGACAAAGAAGTGTTAGGGGCTGCCATTGCTGTTATAAGGCGACATATGCAACATGCTGAGGGTGCTGACAATGGAAATGCTGCTGGACAACCCAGAGTGAGGAGACAGAAAAGAGTGTACAGGCCCAGGGCAACCTACCAGGGGCTACATGAGCTGGAGATAGTGGAGCGCTATAGAGTGGACAGAGACCTCTTGCAGCAAATTGTTGAGCTGTGCAGGCCACGCCTCACACACAGATCCAACAGAGGGGAACCCATCCCAGTGGAAACCAAGGTATGTGTTGGCCTAAGAATATTAGCAACAGGTACCTTCCAGAGACCAACTGGTGATATGATGGGGATATCACAGGCATCAGCATCCAGGGTACTACACCAGTTCCTGGATGCCATGTCAGCACATGTCGGTGATCATGTATATTTCTCCAATTCCCATGAGGTATTGGCCAGCAATATGCATCTCTTCCAGCAAATAGCAGAATACCCTGAGGTAGTGGGTGCAATAGACTGCATGCACATACGCATCAAAGCACCAGCCGGCAAGCGGGGTAGGGTCTACTTCAACCACAAGGGCTTCCCCTCCATCAACTGCCAGGTCATGTGTGATGCCCAGGGCATAATGCTGAATGTGTGTGCAGGCTGCCCAGGAAGCTACTATGATTCCCATATTTGGCATCTGATGCAGCTGCACCAGACATTTGCCAATGGGGACATCCCACATGGTCACCTAGTGGGGGATGCTGGCTATGCACTGGAGCCGTGGCTGATGACACCCATCAGAAATGCACACACACCTGAACAGGAACACCATAATGAGGCACACGCACAAACACGTAATGTAATAGAGCATGTGTTTGGGCTGCTCAAGTCATGGTTCTGGTGCCTGGACACATCTGGTGGAGCCTTGCAGTACTCACCAACTACATGTACCCAAATTGCCATGGTATGTGCTATGCTACATAATATGATCCTGCGAAAACAGCTGCAGCAGGACCAGCATAGGCCTGGGCCAAACAGCCCCCCACCATTGCCAAGGCCATCACAGGCAGAGCGTGACTCAGAGGAGGAACAACCTGAGCCTGCCCCAGTAGGCAGAAGGAGGCGTGCCCAGTATGCTTTGGCCTTGGCAAAGAGGCAATGCATAGCACATACACTGGCTCAGTAGGAACTCTGGAAATTATACCCCTTTCCGACTCACACATAAAGTAAAAGGGATGCCTAAGTTGACACTACCTGCTTCCAAACATGTGCAGGGAGTGTAGTATGTGTATCCAACATAGGCAGCCCTGCAGCACCATCTAAGGCATGAATGCCATGTGTCAAGCAATATAAAGCAGTGCTAAACAGCAATTACCACCATGTAGTATATGCAAACAAAATTGCACACACCAACTAGCACAACTGTGGTCAATGTTCAGTAATATTGGGCAAGGTCCAGCAATGTTGGTGAATATTCAGCAATGTTGGACAAGCTTGGTCTAAGCAGGGCATAGCTGAACAAAAGCCAACATACTCATATTTGCTTAACAGGCCCTTAAGCAGTCTGGTCTGCTCAGTATGAAAATATAAAGCAGTGATGGGCCTCAAACCCAGGATACTGTGCACTATAGCCAAAGTACTGAACCACTAAACCATGACAGTATCGCGGTGATCCACCTGTATGACGGAATGTTGATAAGTCTATGCAAAGTATTCCATGGAAACACTGCAGGCACAGCATAATCCTTGTTGAGTTATGACACAAAGGTGAGTCCTGCAGTGAGAGCAGAACCTGACTTCCAACACACACAGTATAAATGTTAATATTGGTCATGTTCGCACACATCAGCAAATGTAGTGGACCTCAGATAGCAACATACTGAAGGTTCATGCTGGGCATGCTCACACACTTGAATAAATGAGACAAATGTCAGGCAACAAAATATGTAATGTCAGAACTGGGCATGCTCACACACTTAGGCTATGTCTGAGTACAGCAGTGGGCCACGCATATCTGGCAGTTGCATGTGTTAACCCAGGAACCTGTCACTATACAGCAATCTGCCCTGTGCACACAGTTATATGACAACAAACACATCTATAATATAGTGGAACCCTGACATAATCAAATATGTTCTGCAGATACTGAAGTTCTTCACAGAAACTGGTAAAGCAAAGATGATAAAGACCTGCAAACAATATCAGCAATAAACATTGTGCATCATAAACATAAGCATAGGTTCAGAGGTCGATACTAGGCTATGTGCCCTAGGGCATGTACAAACCTAGCCAGAATGTGTTTGGCATTCGCAACCCTGTCACATTACTACACTGTGTGTGTGAATAGTAGGTCACACATGATAGCCCATGTACATTTATGCTAGTGTGCCTCTGTCTAGCAGGGACACAGAGGATATCACAGGAGTAAATATACAATCACCCATACAGTCATCAAGATGTCTCCAGTAGGTGGTCAGTGGGTGGCTCTGCCTATGTGAAACTGGGATTATATTCTGTAGTGAGTGGAGCCTCTGGGATAAGAATCTGTCCCTCCACAATGTCCTATTAACATCTGTGCTGTGGTATACATCCCTGCAGTGTGTAGCTCCAAGGGAGTTGGATATCCTGAGGTGGAGTATGTCCAGTAATACTGGTTTGGGTATAGCTGTAAATAACAGGCACACATCATATTTGAGTAGGTGGTAAGCGACTGAGTAGAGCTGGAGTTACTGCATCTGAACTATACAGGGCATCTGTGTGAGTCCCTAGATCTGCTTGGTGAGGACCGTCCGTGGCCAGTACAGTTGCTGCAGGTGTCAGGTGAGGTACACAACAAATGTGGCATTGCAACCAAGCATGGATGTGATGAGTATAGGGGCACAATGACCTCACTCAATCTAGATGTGAAACCATATGGGATAAGGTGGCACACATAGCAGGTGTGTCCAACCACTTTGGCAATGTGAATGTTAAAGGTGACAGTACGAATAAGTGATGTCCCCAAACCCCTAACAACTCCTACTGTATGTAATGGAGTACTACCTATGTGGTAATGTGTGGGCATGTTGTTACTCCCAAAGGGGATGACTATGCAACTAATGGCATTTAGCTGTAGGCCATGGCTGAGGCACCAGTCATCCATCTTTGTGAGACCCTGATTGAGTATGCATGTGGCAGCTGGAGAGTTGATAATGGCACCCAGTTTGCAGTCAAGTGCAAACATGATCAGCCATATTCCCCCTGTGATAGCCTGTACATAAGACAACTATATACTGAACAAGAGAGATCCCAGGACCAAGCTGTGTGTGATGCCATGTGTAACTGGTGTATAGTCAGACATGGCATCTGCAATCCTCACCATGTGGGTGCTATCCCTGATCTAGGTATCAATCCATTGTGTGAGATATGTGTCCAAATTGACACTGGTGAGCCTATGCATAATGGCCCAGTGGGTTATTGTGTTGAATGGTTTTGCAAGGTTCAGGTAGACTGTGTGGATAGCCGTCCCTATGTCGATGGACCTGTTAGCCATTTAAAGAATACCTACAGGTTCAAGAGGCAAGATCTGCCCACAACAATGCTGAAATGAGTAGGACACAGTGTCTGTAGGTTCCCGATGTCTGTGTGTAGGAGTCCTATGACAATATGCTCCATAGCTTTGCAGAACAGGCCACATAGGCTTATAGGGCAATATTGTCTGTGGTCCGTTGTGGCACCAACTCTATGGAGCAGGACCACTGTTGCAGTATGCCATTCCTTGGGTACATATCCTGTGGTAACTTCGATATTGAACAGTGATGTAATGTGAGGGTTGCGTTTGTCATGATGCTCATGTATGATGCAGGCTGGGACACCATCTGGTCACATTGATACTGTGATGTACGATGTGGGGAAGGAAGCACTCACCTTTTACTGTGTGATGTCAGGGAGGTTATACTCTGTTGGGATGGATAGTTGCTCCTTAGGGGGGATGGGTGGGAGACATCTGCACTGAACCTGTTTGCCAGGATGTAGGCAATGCCAGTGGGTTCAGAGTAGGTTTAGTTAGTATGCAGTAACTCACAGCATATCAGTGAGTGTCCACCCAGGTTCCTGACATAACTGAAGAAGGCCGTGTGATGGTCCTACGTGTGAGGTGCAATTGTCTGGTAGAAGCGGCCCTTAGAAAAGTCCATGAGTGATTGTAGCTGTCTGCTAGTACAGATCACAGATGCCTTCCCTGTCTGGGATTGTACTCTATCATGTAGTAGCATCCTCTTGACGTTGTACAGCTTATTAATGGCTGGGGTCTACCCTGCCATTGTAGTAGTGAGTCTTGTTGTTATTTGGAAGAGCACAATCCATGCAGTCCACTAGGTGTCCATAGAATGTGTATGTAAAGGATGCAGCAGTGTGAGCCATATATGCCACTGTCTCAGGATCTCTGAAGGATACCACCTTGCTTCGGTGAAGTGAGATGTTGGCTCATGAGAAGTTCACCAAGATTACCCAGGATGGGTGTGTGGAGGGTATTTGTATGTCCTGTGAGATACATGTATGTTCTGACCTTACCAATGAGGGGTATATCGCTGGTGTGGAACATAGAGTCCCCATGCTGGTGATGAGCAGGTCCAATATGTATTTTCCCTTGTGGTTGTGCTGACTGGTTGTGCCAAAGCATATGAGTCCACAAATTGTACTGACTGTTGGGTGAGGTTGTCGGGGCTTGAGTAGTATCCCCAGTCAATATGTGTGTATATGAAGTCACACAATATAATGGTGTCTGTGGAGACCTGCATATTCTCCATAGTTCCCACAAAAGCCGAGTGTGGTTCCTGAGATTGGGTGTGTGTTCTGCAGCAGGCAACAAACTAAAAGGCAGTATTGCACAATGGTAGTTGTCTATGTATGGTCTATGATGCTTTGTGCAATGCTACTAACCTGGAGGTGTGTGTATCTGTGATGTATATGGATACTCCCCCTAGTTGTGTTGTCTGTTCCAAGTCTTGTTGTCAGACAGCATGGTATGGAACATAATCTGGTAGTGCTGGTGTGCATAAGCGAGCCTGAACCAGATGTCTGTCAGTGCACAGATATTGCTCTCATCCATACTGAGGAGAGTCCTGAGTGGCCACAATATGAGGTTAGCACAACTGTTGCTGAGCAGCATTACCCTTAGTTTCATTTAACCTGTAATGTCTATGGAGGTGGGTTTGTCTTCTGAGCCCTGCATAAAAAAGGCACTCTGGTGGTAGCAAGAGCCTAAGCCAGCATACCAAAGTCTAAGGGTGACAGGTGCAAGCTGTCCATAGTGAAGCTACGTGGCATGTTGAGCATGTCACCATATGCTGACAGACACTGTATCCCCTATGAATGAAACAAATTTGTTAGCCAACTGTTAAATGTGATATGTGTGTCCGTATACTGTTACATCATAATTGGTGGGTGTAAGATGCTAGACAAGGTCAAAGTCATACTGGCCTGGGCTACATGATCAGAGTGTACCTCCATGTATCATGTCATGTGGTCCATGGAGTAACGTCTGAGGTGACACACACCAGCATGGACAATGATGGTGCCAGTCTTGTACTTGCTTTGGAGTGACCTGACTGCCTGTGTTATGCGGCAGATCCTGGCACCCAACAGACAGCCCAAACTGACTATTCCCTTGTCAGGGCTGGTGAGTGGTACGTCAGTGTGTCTGAACATAAGTGTCACCTATTACACGTGTATTAGGTGTGTTGTTTAGCCCAAAGGGCAGTGACTGTGTGGCACACTGACATTGTGAACTTAGTGATATGTGGGTATTGTAGTGGGGTAGCAGCTGTGTGTGTCTGCTTTGGAGGCCTCTGCTGCTTAGGTAGCATACATTTACAGCATCCGAGTATGTCAATGCGTGCTGATGTGGTTTGAGTGCTTTTGCTAGAGGATATGTGAGACTGATATGTGGTGTGTGTGGTTACCTTCACCACCTGATACACTGTGCCAGTCATGGGTCGAGAGACTTCAGCTCCCTGTATGTCTATATCGGTGCATCTCACACATATATCTGAGTTTGTCGGGAGGAAGAGAGGGTTGTCTGTGTACATGAGGCAGATGTGACATTGTTTCAATATCACAATATCCACCAGCTGGACTGAAGAGTACACACAAAACCGACCCCTGGACATGCCAGGATATTATCATGACATACTCTGTAGCCTGATCACAAAGGATCAGTAGGGTGTTAAGCATGTAAAAGAGTATAACAGGGATTAATGCTCATGTTCCTTAGTGTGTTGTAAAGAGGAGCTGAGAAGGAGTCCAGACTGAATCATGGCACCTCCTTCAGCTATGTCATAAATATCAATGTACACACATATATGTCTTGAGTCAGGGCCAACTGTACCTGAGTGTCAATGCCGACATCATGACAGACAGGCCCATATGTACATACCCATACCCCACTGACAATAGTCCACATCATCATACCAGGAGATATCACATGTAGAATGAATGAGCAGCTACCCCCACTGCCAAAATCATGGCAGCAGGTGGAATACATTGATTCCCAGTATGTGTCATGCACAAACTACAGAACAAACATATCATGCACCTGAACAGTTAGCTGAGCCACACCCCCTACACAGGGTGTGGAACCGTTGAATGTGTCACAGCTACATATGGCACTCCCCACAAGTGTTGGTGCACAACACACCATGGGAAGTCAAGTCCAGTACGCCTATGAGGCCTGATCTGCAAGGTCATGGAGTCCATCATGGTTGCAGTCATAAACAGAGCTATTGGAAGCTGACACACACACAACCCTACCAACTGTGGTATGTTTATGCGGATCATGGTTCCCAAACATGCTAGACTGTTTGCAAGGCAGCCACCCAGGACATACATCAATGAACGCATCTACACATGTCTCCCATAGACTTTGAATAGCCCTTTATCAACATCCTGGACACATGTAGTATCCACAAAACCAAGAAGCTGTGCATAAATATGTGTTGACATATGACGGAATGTCAATGTGTCCACAGATAGATCACACAAGGTAAGGATACTGAGGTCATGTTCAAGCTGTTGACACCTGCTGACCCACATGGACCATTCCTGGAATGGCATAAAACAAAGTGTACACACATCACCATGTGCAGTCTGATTATGTCACCATCCTATAAATACAGCAAGAGAAGGGAAGCTAGCTAGTAAAGCAAATAGCGTGCCGTGTTAGTGCGTCTCTCTCTAGTATCATAACATAGTTAGGTAGGGGTTTGAATCCTGCAAACTGTGTGTGTGTGTGGGGGGGGGTTGCCTTTGAAAGGAGTATCCTTTTTGGAGACTGTGAAAACACACTAAAAGATGTACATTCCTCTTTGGAAAGTCTGATGATGTCACCATCCTACAAATACAGCAGGGGAAGGGAAACCAGCCAGTGAAGCAAATAGTGCACCGTGTTAAAGCAACACTCTCTAGTATCATAGCATAGTTAGGTAGGGGTTTGAATCCTGCAAACAGTGAGTGTGTGTGTGTGTGGGGGGGGGGGATGTGGGTATGTGTGCAATTGTCTTTTAAAGGATTGCTCTTTTTGGAGACTGGGAAAACACACTAGAAGATGTACATTCCTCTTTGGAAAGACTGATGATGTCACCATCCTAGAAATACAGCAGGAGAAGGTAAACCAGCCAATAAAACAAATAGCATGCCATGCTAATGTGTCTCTCTCTAGTATCATAACATAGGTAGGTAGGGGCTTGAATCCTGCACAGTGTGTGTGGGGGTGTGTGTAGGTATGCAGTTTCCTTTGAGAGGTGTTCCTTTTTGGAGACTGGGAAAACCCAGTAAAGGAGGTACATTCCTCTTTGGAAAGTCTGATGATGTCACCATCCTACTAATACAACAGGAGAAGGTAAACCAGCCTGTAAAGCAAATAGCGCACAGTGTTAATGCGTCACTCTCTAGTATCATAACTTTGTTAGGTAGGGGTTTGTATCCTGCAAATGTTGACTGTGTGTGTGTCACTGTTGGTCAACACGGTGTGAGTTTTGCTTTTACTATGGTATGACATAGTATGATGACAACAGTAAGTGCATTGCAGACATCAGGTATCTGCGTGGCAAATATATATGTGTACATGTCCCCTCAATCAGTACATAGGTGTGAAGCCTGCATACTACATGAATACATTTGTTTCCATTGACAGGTTGTGCTGCTGCTACTCAGATCGTAGATCACATATGTATGTATGTGACATGGCCATCCAATGTCATGTTCTGTGACCAAGGTCATCTGTGGCACACACACCCATGACAGTTACTTAAGAGTAGTGTGAGTGAGGGTATATGTCTGGGGTATATGTCAGACATGGTCATACACAACAAAGTCTGCCAAGAATGGACAGTCTTTATAGGTGTACGACTGCCTTGTGGATATGCATTCAGGCCTCTAATGTCTGTGATACACCTTAGGACTCCACAATACCTATGGATATGTGGATACAAAGGGACACATGACATAACATGGGTCTGTATGTACACAATGGTACCCGACATACATGTTGAGGGCTACCACCGGTGTGGTACTGATGGGATAGTATGTGTAGTACATGAGGATGACTATGCCTTAGTCGGCTTACTGCTATACAGCATGTATCACACAACAGGTATCTGTCTGTATGATACCCTTGGGTAGGATATGCATCCCATCCAGGGAATGCATTGTAGGCCATTCCATGCATTCCCAGATTTGGATGGACACATCCCTCATGTGTCTGCATGTACCTAAGGGGGCTATATGACACACAGGTGTGGTCACAGTAATGGGTGGTGGTCATCACCACTGGTTGGTGTTATAGTGTAGCACCGGATGGATCCAATTGATACTGGGTTCCGTACTACTGTGTGTCATTTGTCAGGATATCATCCAATGATTGCTTATAGTCATGCTGTTGAGGTTGTGTATACTACCAGACTGCAAATCATTGACTGATATTAACGGTATCACCCACAGCATAGTGTCAACCCATGTCATGCACACGTCTACCCATGTTAGTACATAGCTGTAGTAGAATGCATACTGGACATTGAAAGATGCAATGGGATGTTAATAATGTGTACGACAGGGTATGCCACATACCCCATGTGTCCACTATGCACGTACATCCACTTGCTAATCTGTACTGCACACATCACACACGTACTGTCTACTCGCTAAAACATGCTGGCAACACATCACACATCAGTCAAGTGGCACATGGGTGGATAATACATACTCAGACCTATCAGTGGAGTAAACAATGCTACATTGACAAACATAGCTTTGATGCATAATGTCTGCTCAGATATACCTACAAGGATGTAGTTAGACTTCTTTGTTGACAACTCGCTATTATTACTACACTGCTATAGTGTCACCCTGTGCATCAGCACCATGTTGGCCTGTCCCTCCATCGATAATGCAGATGACAGGAGGCGGCACAGGTATCATCATATGCACAGGGCATTTTGTTGTTTGCCAGAGCCTGACATTGACCCATCCAATCGACATGTCTGTGTGTGTGTTGTGTGTGTGTGTGTGTGTGTGTGTGTGTGTGTGTGTGTGTGTGTGTGTGTGTGTGTGTGTGTGTGAGGGACAGCAGTACAGCATGGGCCAATGTTGATGTAATGTGTGTGTGTATGTGTGTATGTGTGAGCCCTAGTTGTTTGCTTAATGTGTGTGTGTCTGCATGCACACAGCTCCACCATGTGGCTGCCATATACGGTGGTTTGTGGGACCGCCACAGACTGTACCTACTTGGCTGTACAGATCACTGTCTCCGGCCATGAACACAGTACCTGTGCCTGGTAGGGGTGCTACAGATGGTATCGGGTACCAACCCTGACTGGGTACTGTCGTCAGAGGCAGAGGTATGACAACTGGACCCATGTCCCTGCTGGGACTGGCTAGAGCCACATGCACGTGGTCTACTGGGACGGACAATGGACAGGCCAGCACCAGCATTGCTGGGGCTGGTACTGCCACTACAAGAGCGGCTGTGAGCTGTGGGCCATCCGTGACCACTGCCGGCTGTTGCTGTTGCTGGCATGCATCCACATCGACGTCGCAACCGTCCCGCATGGTCCTGGCTTGAGGAAGACATGTTGTGGAGGGCATCTATTTTCTCCCCCCAATGTCTATCAATGACCTCGGTGTACGTCCAGATGGCACTCCGGATGCTGTCATTGATAGCGGTGTTATGTGCCCTCTGCGCCCTAAGTCCCTGCCTGGTTTACCATTCCATACATGCCTGAGCCTGCATTACAGCCCGGAACATAGTGGTCATCGTAAGACCTGTGAGGGCACACCTGCCAGGGGCAATACATCCAGTGGTGCTCCCCCAAGGACCCCTGGACCTCCGCCTATGTGGTACCATTGTGGGTCTACGGCTATGGCTGCTGTGAGGGGATGCACGTGCCATGGGTACCACACTCTCCTGGTCAATGCCAACTATATGCTGTCCCTCCCCATGGCCATTGGTGGTGAGGGATGTAATGGCAGTATGAGTGTGCACATGGATGGGGTTGAACGCTGTGTACTGTCGATTGGTGGACCGACAGACCCTGTCAAATCTCTCTGTGCCAAAATACATGTTTCATCATCACCACTATCTGTGGCAGTGGCTTCAGGTCGCCTGCTGCTTTCGCCAAGCCCTACCTCAGCACCTGTGAGAGGAAGACAGGAAACACACATTACGGTCTGCACATGCACACATGCACACATGAACACATGAACACATGCACACATGAACACATGAGCACATGCACACATGCACACATGAACACATGAACACATGCACACATGAACACATGCACACATGCACACAGGAACACATGCACACAGGAACACAGGAACACATGCACACTCCTCACTACAGCAGATACACACACACAACAGACTTCCAAATCATACTCAATACTGGTTGAAGGTGGATGACAGTATCACAAGGCAAACAGTCACGCACACATGTCAGCATGCAGAATAAGTGTTGCTCAAGTCCATGCAGTGTGAGTGCAGACAGCCATAGTTGATGACAGTGTACATGGCTGTGGTGCATGTGTGTACATGTTCAGTGATTGCCTACACCCTGGAGCACAATGTGTACAAGGACATGACATTTCTGTGCAAATATTATAAGCTCTGCAATGTCCTGTGCACCATCACACACAGGTATACATACCATGGCTGCGTGTGTTATCTGTGTGTCACATGGATTTCCAGGTCTGATTGCAGTGTCTGTGTCTGTAGCAGATAATTGTGGACACAGGTGTAACACATGAATGCTATGTACACACACGGGATGGGTGGTGCATGTATACGTGATGGGATACCAATCCTGGACATGGCCATTGTAACAGTATGGGGTGTAGTACCATTAGCCATCATCATCATGCATCATGTGGTCACTCAAGGCCACTAAAGTGTGCTAGACCACCGCCTAGCAAGCTGTACCTGAACCATAGTGCCGTGGCTAAGTTCACAATTCGACAGCCCTGTTGCACAAGGGTGTGTGAGGTGTCCAATAGGGAGCATTGCCTAACATGACTGTGTTATGTGTTGAGGAGTGTTGCACAGCCCCATGCTAGGCCCCTACCCCTCAGGTATGGTATGTGTGGTGTGTGGATGACATGTGGGATACTGAAGTGTGACTTGCCAGTGTGTGTCCGGTTACACTATGTGTAGCATGTTGAGGTGCACTGTGCATGACAAACGTGTTATGTTGTGTACATGTGTGTCAACTATGCCTATCCAATGTGCAGTACAGTGATGCCATATTTGTGTCTGATGCTCTGTGCATTGCATGTGAATGAGGCAGCTACTGACATTACTGAGATGTTTCACGTCTCACAGCAAACATGCACAGCATGCATTATGCGTAGGTGTGTTATGTGTACATGGCCTACACGTCACCTATGACATGCACAGTTCAATACCAAGTTTAAAGTGTTAACACACTCACCAGCATGTAATGTCTGCCCTGCTGTCACACCAGAGGGACCTGCAAGAATATGACACAGTTTGTCAGTGGCCACACCTGTGGCATTGCTACTGTGAGTGTGCTAAACTACAGCAGAACAACAGGCATAGGTGTACAGATACTATTCAAATTATCAGTATTGCACACAATAGACAGCACAACTGCTAAACACAGTACACATCTCACACATGCATAATCTAACAATACAGGTAACAGTAGTCTACAGCTAGGGCATGTTACCTGCATGCTCCATGTCACTATGCTGGGTGGCTTCGGCCTCCATGACGACACATGTGTGATGTTGTTGCTGTAGGCCAGGGGCCACCACACTTAGCAGCAGTTCCTCCACTCTGGTGAGGGGGGATGTATGGCCACCCCACCACCTGTGGCAAGCTGTTGTCTGTGGATATCAGATGCATGCCGCCGGACATGTCTGATTAAATCACTGCAGTGATGGTGTACCTGCTCATATGTCCGGTTATGCATGCCTATGTCATTTACCCGACAAACAAGTTCTTGCCACAGTGCAGTACGCTCCTGCTGGTGCTGGCTGGCCCTTGAAAACAGCAGGGTATAGTGCTGTACCAGGCTGTGGTGGATTTCCTGTTCCTCTGCAGCTGTGTAGCAGGGGTTTCTGTGATGAGCCATAAGCCTGGAAGACAAGTAAACATTATGTGTGAGCAAGTCATGTGGCACACTTAACATTATACTGTACAGATATCAATTAACTGCCATATATAGCATCTGTCCATCTGTCAGAGGATACACACATTCAATACCACATATCAGTGCTCAGCCCACAAATGGCTGACAGTGCCTGCCACACTCCATATGACACACCAGTATACATCAGTACTCGGCTCACTGTTTGGGATCCAATGCACAGGCTTGTCAGGGGGTACATATCAAGCTGATGCATGCAGATATATGTCATCCATTGCAATGAATGTGAAGTACAGTTACAGTATAACCAGTAACCCACCATAGTCGTTGATGCCATACCCCTACCTAACATATGTGCACAGTTGTTAATATAGCTGGCATACTGCTGTAACAGAGTATACATGTTGCTAGGTACACACGCAAACCCTGCATCACACATGTGATTGCAGACATGGTACAGGCATCATTACACACACATCAGACATTCATACCATACACAAATGTATGCTAACACAGATGAGCATTTGTTATGTACCCTACAGTACTGTGTGCCCCTACTTACAGATACCTATGCCTGAGGAATGTAATCTGTGCAGACTGCCGGAAACACACAAGACAGTGTTACCAGGGAATGTGAACATACACCATACTGTGCTGTTTACGCCTACAGATCCAGGTGGTACAACAGTTCTAATGTCGGATGGAGTCACCGGCAGTACCACTTACTGAGCACACATGTATTGCATCAGCCTATGATGGGACAACACAGTTGTACACAAGGAACTACGTCACAACATATACCATCCTACTATGTCTGCATCCCAATAACTGACACATCTTTCTCTGGCCTCACACGTAGGACACAGATGACCATGACAGAAACAACCTCATTCCTAGTTATCACACCATCACAGACATTGCACACATTCACTGTCACACTCATTCCACCTCACATAGCTGGTATTGCACTGTGTACATGTCTGTGTGCATTATGTCATAAGTAGGTAATACGCTATTGTCCCTGAGGCCTACAGCAGCCTAGCCATATGCTACCCTGGCCTGTGACACACATGTAACTAGATTTCACTTCCTCCTATCAACCGGATACACAGAGGAGATTCCCAGGGTGTGTTACCTATCCCCCAGACAATCATCAGGGGTATGTCTGACATCTGCTACTGAGGAGCCTTGTTTGTTCATGCTGGGTGGTTTACTCCAGAGTATGGCATATTTGCCAATAGGAGCCTATCCCTCCAGCATGTGCTGTTTAGTGATGTTGCGTGCACTAGGGACCTAGGCTGTGTAGTCCGGTGGGATTGTGAGGTGCTGACATGGTGGTTGTCTGACTGCTATGGGTGTGGCATGCCTCTGTATGTTTGGCAGAGGTAACCTCTGGGTGGCCGGTATACAACGCACTGTAGCAGTGATTATGTGAGTCAGTTTGCATAGGGTATGTGTATCAGGGCAGTGTTACCCTTTGTGAGGTATGTCTGTGGACTTTCCACTTGCTGTAGTTGTCATGTGAGGTACATACCACATGGGGCATTGTGATGAGTACAGGGGAACACTGACCTATATTTCCGTACATGACACATCGTTTGTGATTACACATACCATGTAGACAGATTACAAGACTAGTGTGGCACTGTGAATATCAAAGGGGAGGCTACTGTTCACCTGTGTCCCCTGTTCCCTTCTGACACCTTCAGTGTTAGTCAGGCAATCACCTATCTGGTAGTTAGTGGGTAAAGTGTTTTGGAATGGGGTATGGCACTGCAGTATCAACACTGGTGTTCAGTCCATGTCTTGGTCACCAGGCACCTGTTGCAATACGTCTGACCCTGTGTCTCCCTCTCTCACTATATATATATATGAATATTTATATACATATACATTTATATATCACTCTATATATACATATCTATATATATATCTATATACATATATGTATATATATATATATATATATATATATATATATATATATATATATACATATCTATATATATCCATATATATCTGTACATATCTATATATCTCTGTATATATCTATATATGTATATATCTACATATCTATATATCTATATATATCTATATATGTATATATGCATATATCTATATATATATATATATCTATATATATATATATATATATATATATATATATATATATATATATATATATATATATATATATATATATATATATATATATATATATATATATATATATATATATATATATATATATATATATATATATATATATATATATATATATATATATATATATATATATGTATATATACATATATATATATATATATATATATATATATATATATATATGCATATATACATATATATATATATCTATATATATATATATATGTGTGTGTGTATATATATATATATATATATATATATATATATATATATATATACATATCTATATATGTATATCTATATATGTATATATGCATATATCTATATATATATATACACACATATATATATATACATATATATATATATATATATATATATATATGTATATACACATACACATATATATATATATATATATATATATATATATATATATATATATGTGTATATGTGTATATGTATATATATATAACCTTAGAAATGTTGGTGATGGAGATGTTACTGCTACATTAATATACATTCCATTTGTATTCGTATATGCTCATATCTGGCTGTGTTCAGGTAAAGTATCCTGCTACATTTGAACAGTTACATACAGTTCTAGCAACACCCTGACATTTGTGGGATCACAAGCACAAGCTGCTCATGTACTGGATTAACATGTACATACTATACATGAAACAGTTGAGGACTATAAATATTCTTCTGAGATACTGGCATTCCCATCAGCCAGTTTATATGGGCCTAGACAACTGTGGATGTTCAGCATTTCATACAACCATACTATCTCCATAATGCAAGGGTACAACAACATATCCAAAATGTGGGACAGACACAGTCCAGGTATTGTACTTTATTAAAAACATTTCACTCTTTGGTTGTGGCTGTCTCATTCATTTCATTATGTAGTGCATGCAATATACCTTTATTCTAGACTTCTTACACCTTTATTGGTAGCTTCAAACTCTTTCTCACACTCTCTCACTTATTTTATATTTACATTTCAGGATGGTACTTAATTCCAGGCTTTATTAACTTTTATTACTGGGTTACAACAATCCTTTCCAGCTGACTCACTTATTTCATATGACAGTATATACAAGGATGTATTCAAAACTTGTCTGTCCTTTATTGATGGATTAGAACACTCATTTTCAGACTGAAGAAGTTATCTGATATTACAATACAGGTGGAAACTCTATTTGAGACTTGTTTACTCTTTATTAATGGATTACAATATTTTTTTTCAGGCTGCATCACTTATCTGATCTTAGAATACTAACAGAAGCTTTATTCTAGGCTTATTTGACCTTTTTACTGGGTTACAACACTGAACTCTTTTACAGGCTGTCTCACTTATATTCTATAATAATACCAGCTGAATAATTACTAACCTGCCTGGTGGCGCAGCCTTAACAGCCTATCAACATAGGCCTGCCGATTCGCGGAACAAACACCTGCAACTGCAATATAAATGAAGGGATATTGGAACATACCTATCCATACTATAGGCTAGGATAGCATTTCTTACATACTTAATTACATGGATACTTACTCAGTAGTGGGGCATTGGGCATATGACGGGCCTCCTGGATCCATCGGTTCAGTTGGTCCTCCTTTCAACGCTTCAGGTCCTCATGGTGGTGATGGACCTGCTCACCAGTCCTGGGAATGCCTGTGGCACTGGTAAGATCATGTGCCAACTGGTTCCATGCCTCCGCCTTGTATGCTGCCCATTGAACCTGGCCCTGCATGAGTCGGCCTTCATGTTGGTGGACTAGGAGCCAAACCATATATTTAGACTAATGCCCCACCTTTGTGCTCTAAAGCGATTATCCTCTCTGACGCCTGCCATCCTGACTGCAAGTGGGTACCACAATCAGTTATGGCAAGTATTCCCACCTATGGGGCTTAAATATGCCGCATTTCCCACACTTTTTTGTGATTGGCCATTTTTGAGAATTCTAAGCTGACTGCAGACCTGCTTAGTAATGGTTAATCTACCATTTCTATGTATATGTATGCTAATAGTGGCTGTTTCTCCTAAGCTGTCATGGCTCTGTTGTTTGATTATGATGCACAGCGTCCTGGGTTTGAACATTGTCACTCTTTTATTTTAATACTGTCTAAACAGGCTAGGGGGTGTGGCTGCGTTTAAGCAAACTAGCTCTACGTTGCTCCCCGGTGCCCTACAGTGCCCTGGTTGGCGCGGCGCGCACGTCCGCACAAACACATTGCTCTGGGTAAAGCGCTTTTAACCTTTGGGCAACTCTATTGCGCTGGGTAGAGCGCTATTACACTATAAGCAACTCTGTTTAGCTGGGTGAAGTGCTATTAAACTATGGGCAACTCTGTTTAACTGGATAAAGCCCTAGTAAACTATGGGCACCTCTGTTTAGATGGGTATAGCGCTATTAAACTATGGGCACCTCTGTTTAGCTGTGTAAAACGTTGCTTAACGGCAGGCTATTATATATCTGGGTCTTTTTAAAAATATATATTTTGTTCGCTGATACATTGGCCATGTCACTGCTTTTAATAACATTTTAATCATATTTGTCTGGTATTATTTCAAATACTGATTTAAAACATAAATAAGAAGGGGAGTGCTGGGACTCGAACCGTGAATGCCTTTTCTTTGTGCATACACTCTACAATTAAACTATTGCTATTTGGATTAATTTGCATAAGTAGTTCTTATATGCTCTTCAATGTCACAATTGCTAACTGTGGTTAAGCAATGGGCACACCCACGCAAACAAGTGCAAATACGGGCAGCTATATCGTGGATTTAAGAAAAAAATATTTTTTTCCGTTTTATAACTCTAATGGGGGTTTACAGTGTCAGGGAGTGTGGTGTTGGGTGCATGTACATTTGAGCGGACACGCTCTTGTCTGTTGACATTATGCTTTTTAAAACCTTGCAGGGGTGTGGACTTTTAGACTGCTCGGCAGTCGGACACGCCCCCTGCTTGCCTACTCAGTCCACGTAAAAGTTACGAATGAGTCAGTGTGCCCTCATGAATATTCATGGCACGCTGACATCATACCGTTCAACTGCAGCCTCCGAGTAAGACATATTAAGTCTTACACAGAGGTTTCGTGAATCTGGCCCACTGTTTGTTTCTATTTAACAAATACAATTATTTGTCTGGACAGTCTTCTTGAGGTTTTTCTTAGTTTGGACTGTTGGCTAGATGATAGTTTGTATTACAGGTCACAGGCTGAAATTCACACTGCTCTTAAAATGTCTTAAAATCCACAATCACATACCATAGAGTGTAATCTGGAATTAACATTAGGTATTGTAATGTCTTGAACGGTTAAGCTAATGAGCATAATCATACTTTTGCTTGTGGCATCTATCACACTATTATGATAGCATCTGTTAATTTTACTACCTAATGTACAAATATAAAGTACAGATGTGCATGAACCAGAAACACATCTGTTGGAGCTTTACTCCAGCCTCTTCTTTGAGCTTATTGCTGTGATATATATTGCACACTGAACAGCCTCAAATATCCTGTTAAATTTGCACTGACATTCTTGGCCAATATTACATATCACAAGTACTTTCTTTACAGCTCATATCTGCCAAGTGTGACTCGTATATTCTTGCTAATATTTCTTTCTTTAGCTAATTCGGCACCATCAATTCATCTATTTTAGATCAGACAGTGTGCATTTTGTTTCCTCTTTAAATCAAAACAAATGGTTGGCATTTTTCTTTACAGAAAACATCTGTAATGGCCAGCAATTCATTGTCATAATTAATCTGGCCAACATTCTGTTGTCATTCCACAAAACATTCTAATTTCCAAATAATTCTGATTTTACTCTTGAAACATCTAAGGTTCTTTTCTGTCTTAGACAACTGTAAAATTATTCAGTTCACTTCTAGTCCCTCTCCAATCAAATCAACTTGTTGATCTGGTACATATGAAAATTCAGCATGTTAATCTTCAAAACTCAGTCATATTTTTGTAACTCAACAGTAGTTTTTGCAGACATGGTTAAACCTTATACAGGGGACTTTTTAAATGCACCCTGCAATACATTATGATTTACATCTATCAACAAAGTTCTCATATATCTATGGGACTTTGTACATCCACACACTCTATCCAGTAGTGCTCTCTGATCTCACAAACCTTTCTTAGCATTTTGTAGATGTTCCTTACCCATAAGCAACTAATCTAGCATCACCATACAAATATTATTCTGTTAGCCACTTGTGAAGTTAATAACTTGTTCCCAGCAAAATACGTCACTGTGAGAATTTTTTGTTACTAAATGTTTAAACATTTGAAACCTCTTTTTTTTTTGGTCTGTACTCCAGTGCCATAACACATCATTTTCCAAAGATTGCCTCATTTATTTATTGTTATTTGTAAATGGAGGTAGAGCATTGGTTCATGCCAACCTATTAAAGACTCAGCCTGGGTGGCAAAATACAACTGAAGTGATAAAGTTATATAGTTACAGTAAATACAGAAATACAACAATCTGAATTATATAATTCAAACAGCAATACAATCTAATTCTATATAATTTAAGTAGTAATAAAATAATTCTCAATGATTAACACCAGGTGGATTTGACACTCTAAGTTGGCCCTAGGCATAAGTGCATACATGTGTGTGCCTTCTGTGGAAGGTTGGTGGCTGGACATGGTGACACCATAAAACTCCACTGCCAATCATGAGCGGACAGGTGCTCCACTGTGGCGACCCCTAACCGGGAAAAGC
The DNA here is from genome assembly GCF_019279795.1 of Protopterus annectens. Taxonomy (NCBI): domain Eukaryota; kingdom Metazoa; phylum Chordata; order Ceratodontiformes; family Protopteridae; genus Protopterus; species Protopterus annectens. Next base: position 1,477,022,471 of record NC_056725.1, read on the forward strand.
CGAAAGAAGAAGAAACTCAGAAAGAGACTTGTTTATTCTCATGTAGAAGCATTTCCACTATAGCTGCTAATGTTTCAATGCCTGGTTTCAGGTTTTCATATGTTAATATAAATAATCTGAGTACTGACACAGATTTTACATTTGTACTGTTCTTGTGGTTATTCTTTCTCAGTCTGTTCAGTGTCTCAGTCAGTCAATCTTATATACTACTTTTCTCCAGCCTCTCCTTCTAATAGTATGTCAGTAGTTATATTAACATATGTCACAAAATCCTTCAGTGATGTGTGCAACAGCTCTCTAAAACATGCGAGGTCAGGTGCTGATAAAAAATACCAAACTGTAGTCTTAACAACTCTTTCCTGAAAAATTCTTTCCTATCAAACAAGAATTGCTCATCAAGTCTTATTTGCCAAACTCTTTGCTTTGCTTCAAATACAGAAAAATAATTTGCTGTTAGTATGCCAGACACCACATTGTCAACTGTGCAAAGTGGAATTGCTTTCTTTTTATAGTCTTATTATGCTTTTGTGGACCTAGACTAATACAAGTTTTTATCGAGCCTATTGACCTATCTTGTAGGCTTTGTCTGTTTCTTAACCAAATCCATTTTCTACATAAAGTTTAAGCCTTTTTTTATTTCTACACCACGAATCTACATACATTTTCTGTGGTGCATGCACTATATGTAATACTAAATTATCTATCTAAATTCAACAAACATGCCAAGGCAGAAAGTATATCTTTGTACCTTCTTCAGAATTAATTGATTCAAACTGTAGCTAAGCAGTTGCATAGTGAATTCTTTATCCCAGCTTTTGACAAGACAAATAACCCAGCATACAAGAAGTACTGTATATGTTAACTATATGGCATTTAAACAATTTATTTCTGGTTCTTATATTGATACACAAGTCATTTCTCTCCTCACAGTTTCACTTGGTGGTCTGAAAAAGTAAACAATGTGCACAATAGCTGTATCAGATTGCTAACAGACTCAGTATTTCAGATGCCTGGCCAAGTATTACACTATACTCCACACCAGCATCTGATCTAAATACAACATTTCAACTATTAATTCAAGCTTTTACCCAAGAGTTCCAACTCATTTTCCAGCTGTGACTTTATTTTACTTGGTGTCTTCTTCCCTTTTAACCCATTCTCAACACAAATTGTGTACATAAATAACTGGTTTTCAATGCCCTGCTACAGTACATGTATCATTGTTATTACAATATTCTTTATTTCATTGTATGCACTTTAGCGGATTAAATTATTTTGCCAAAGCTTCTACATACTTGATTGATAACAAGGCATTTATTTTATGATGTTTTTAGCCAAACCTGCTGCATGTTTCCTCTGCACTACACTTTATCTTCTTCTCATTTTTGCTATAAACATTTTGACCCATCTTTACTCTTTTATTGCTCATTTTAGCTTTTCTGTCTTGCACGTCACTGTATACATACCAAAATCTTCAATGAGCTTTTTTAATTGTAGCAAGATAATTTCACTTGCTCTGTAAAAACCAGTCACTTTACTTAACACTAAATTGAATTCTATCAGTTACCTGCCTTTTTCTAATAATTTCTGATATCACAGACATTTATATTTTAGCTTAACAAATCATGTAGCTCACCAAGTTCACAGTGGTTGGCATCATTGTTTAAGTCAGTAACATAGTATCAATAGGTTCAACAGGGCCCCATGTCCTCATGAAGAAGAAAATCATTAACAAATAGACATTTCTTTATTGCTCAGTATTACTCTAAATCTTTTTCCTTATCACTGCAATACTCTTATCTTCCTCTCAAAACTCAAATATATTTTACAATTTCAAAGGTTTCTGTTGTGACATAGAAAATATAGCATCATTACCTTTTAGGCATTTTTGTAACTCCATTTGCGTTTAGGAATTAATCAAATTTCTGGACCCACATTTTCCTAGACAAATCACAGTGAAAAATAGTTTTTTTGGGGTCTCTACAAATGAGCCATTTCTGAAATGGAGTTTACTTTTGATTTCTTCTGATTCCCTGTAACATTTGGAATATCAGGATGGCAAAATGAAGATGCAGACACCAGCTTACTATCAGCATGTATTTCAGAATGCAGGAGTTACAGCCATACCACATGATATATGTTCTGAAATATGACAGAGTTTACAGGTGCCAGACTTCTTAAAGCTATACAAAAGTTACACATACCTTTCCATTTTGAACTGTCCACTACGTCCTAACCTTTATATCTTCACTAAACCTCTTCCTTCAAGTTACAGAGTCCCATATTTGTCAAGTTACTGTTCCTCTCCTGCTCTGTAGCAAAAATGCCTTGTCAGAACTTGTCAGGGTTCCAAAGCACATTGCCAGTACTATAATACACACAACAGCCCTGGATTGCTCATAAAATAAGTAAATATTATTCTTGTAATTGCAAAATTCCTGCATAAGAACTTCAAAGTAACAAGTTTGTTATAGCAAGGTTAATACCGAAGAACCTCACAATTAGCAAGGATGAACAGTATATACAACAGAAACAACAATTGGCCCAATCCTATACAACGCATCTAAGTTCCATAACAAACTATCTCACATTCATGCATTAGATGTCTTCTATATGTGCTGGAGTCTCAACATAAAAGCTGCTTAAAATGAACTACATGTGGCTTGATTGCATTTCCTAGCTACACCTAAAAAAAACAACACGATTTTGTCAGTTTCAGGTAATAGTAAGCTGTTTTAACTGAATGGTTACATGACTAACAAAGATTCATCTTGTATGTCATGAAGAAGGAATCCTGTCCTATAACATATCTACTTGAAAAAATGTGTTTGCAGTAGGTTTGGTCATTATCGGCATGCATGTACACACACACATTTGTGTATTTCACACGTGTGTGGGTGTGTGGGTGTTCATGCGTGTGCATGTGTATGAGTCCAAAATGTAGGTTTTGCTTCGTGTCCTTAAAATGAATTTGCTTACATTTTATTTACTTCCTCATGGATGAAGGATGTTTATTTTTCCCACTGCAGGCTGTTAACTAGATGTTGAAACATTGCTTGCAAGGTCACTTTTAAGGTATTACTGTCACTCCATGTTTACAGCATCTTAAAGCTAGACATAATTTGTCCTATATATTAACCTTTCTCCTTATGTGCAGATCTTACAGTGAGAATAATGCAATGGAGGGAGCAAAGCCCCTCATGGTGGATGTAGAAGAGCTTTCCCCCTTTTAATTTGCAGGTAGTATGTTCGCACAAATCATTATTCTGTTAGGAGTACCGGTTGTCTGATGCTTTATGTGATGAAGTGAGTAGTTTAAGTGATATTATGGTCAAAGAGGCACATTTTGAGGGGCTGGGTTCCAATACACATAAGAGATCATAAGAGATGCAATATATACGTATAAAGTAAAGGGCAGTATGTGTTAGATCTCATAGTTTTGTGTGTGTGTGTGTGTGTGTGTGTGTGTGTGTGTGTGTGTGTGTGTGTGTGTGTGTGTGTGTGTGTGTGTGTGTGTGTGTGTGTGTGTGTGTGTAAAGGTACATACACACACACACACACACACACATACCTATATCTACATATAGTGTTTGTATATATATATATATATATATATATATATACATATGGTGTTCTATCACAATCTTTAAGCCCACAATCATGAATATTACAATCTTGGGACCATAATATCAAAGACCAAATTTCTGAAGAATGCAGTATCCAAAAAACCTTGAATACTGAATCTCATTACCAGTGTAAACTCAGGAACAGGTGCTAACATGGGTCCTGCGGTGGGGCCAAGTTCACAGATCTGACATTGGGGTCTTCAGTACTTTGGTCTGTGGTATTTGGGTCCTGGGATTGTGCATGTAAGGATTTTTGGATTCAAAACTGTGATATTAAACCAGATATATTGAATGTCATTACTGAATGCAGAATCCAGAAGTGTCAAAATGCTGAAACTTCACAGTGTTGTGTACTGCACCAGAACACAATCAATCAATAATCAATCAATGAACAATAGCACTCAACTATTACTGAAACTGGGAAATGAGTGCTAACATGGGTCCTGAAGTAGGGGAAGTCCAGCTGTGTACACAAATATGGGAGCAGGAATTTTGATTTCAACATTTTAATATTTCAGCATTCTGACTGTTCAAAATTGTGCATTCAGAATTATAACTTTCAGTACATTCCTTTTCATAGGATGGCATGGACCCCATATGTATATATGACTCTGCAAAGAGAGCGAGAAAGAAAGAGAGAGAGAGAGAGAGAGAGAGAGAGAAAGAATCCTACTTTTGAGGTTTGCAGCACTGCGAACCTTATGTACCAAAAGTCACCCACTGCATACAAAGTAATGGAGCAGTTTTGGACTTCCCCATATCCACTGAATTAATGTATGCTAACTCCATTTTGGTTGTAATACATAATGTTAAGGGGAAACTTAATGAAAATTCTGTTTTATCAAGTATGCAGGTATATTGTCTGGTGTGAATGAGCAAGTTCATGTCTTGCAACTGTCTGGCAAGAAAACACACTGTTGTTATAGCCCTTTATAATAATCCAAGCACTATTCTCCTCGAGGCACTTCATCTATCACACCATCAACTTTGAGACTTATATAGCCAAAAAATGTCTGCCCAGAGATTTCTAGACTTCATCAATACAGTTGTATACTTAGTTCAAACCCTAACCCGGGAAGCTAAAATCCCGGACTTAATCTTTAACAATATGGGACAGCTTTGCACCACACCTACTATAACTTTTTCTATGGCCAAATCAGACCACAAGTCAGTCACACTCACCTTATGACTGAAGCCAGAATCATCCTCAAGTACTTAAGTATTCAGAGACTATTCAAAACCCCTCCACCTTGTCAATCCCACTGCATATGGGGAATTATTTACTCCCAAGTTCTATGCACATGTAAATGCTCACATAGATGCCTCTGTTTCCCCCCAGAAATAAATAAAATGCAAAATTCAAAAATAAACCCCTATGGTAAAATCCTAAAATAAAAAGGCTATAGAATAAATGGAAGTAAAAAATAACTGCATGCACTTAAGAAACTAAAAACACTCATGCTAAACTAAACAAGTAACTCTGAACCCTGATCAAATCAACCAAAGGCAGATATAAAGTATAAACAGCCACCCAGATGAAAGATAGCAACAAGCCTTCTGTAACTATGTTAGAAACCTCAGAAATAATGTCCAACACTGTGCAAAACTAATAAGTGATATTGTATGCTCATACCCAGAGAATCCAGTTCCAGTTTAACCCCTTTCTACCCATGAATATTCTCAGATCAAATACATTTTACTCTCTTTCCTCAAATTTCTGAAGAACACATTTTCAATACACTATTTAAAGCCAAGAACACTATGGTTAAGGGACCAGATAACATATCAGGATGCCTACTGGCTAGCCTGAAATGTGAGTTATCAGACCCCCTGCAGAAGCTATTCAACATTTGCCTTAAAACAGGCTTTGTGGCAGATGAATAGAGAACAGCAATGATCATTCCCTTGTACTAAGTTGGGGCTACAACAGACCTGGATAATTACATACCCATAAGCCTGAGTAGCCTCACCTTCAAGGCTATGGAAGACATCTTTATGGTGCCAATAAACAGGAGAATAGGTGACTTACAGACTCTCAAGCAAGCCATTTCCTATTCCACAGTACTAGGTTCTGCCTAGTTAACCTAGCTAATTTCTTCAAAAAAGTCATTGAGGCAATTGATGAGGGAAAGTCAGTGCACATTGCCTATCTGCACCTTGCAAATGCAAGATCCCATACATTTAGACCAATTGCACATTCAGAAGTCCAACAGTATTAAAAGCACCCACTGAAGGAGACACAATCTCTTTTGTAAGATTAACAGAACATGCTGGAGGGATAAGTATGCATCTCAAAGAATAGCACATCTGTGGAACTAACTTCCCCTCCAAAGTAAGCAGCGTACTTCCCTTACTCTATTCAGATGTAACTTGGATGAATGGATGGATGAGTAACAACAGATTCACCCCTGATTTAGGACCAGTGGCACTCATGTATAGGGGAAATATGTAAACACCCAATATATACTTGTGTGACCCATCTTTGGAGATTCACATTGCAAAATATAAGGCTAATAATTAACATTGGAATGCAGCTATAGGCTTCTTAAGATCTTCACAGATCAATAGCCTAGTAAGCATAATATATCTATATCTATTTATATATATATATATATATATATATATATATATATATATATATGGTTCTACCTGACTGCCGACAGCTGAGAAGACCGACATCGAATCGAAGAGCTCCAGAAGATCAGAAAGAGACCGGCGAAGACGCGCGTTCGTCGGTTGCAGAACAACAGAAGATTGTGTTTGTGTACCGTCGGTTATTTTTGTATGTGGGGTATGTGTTTTGTTTTTATGGACTTTCGATATGTTGTGTAGGGTGTGGTTGTTGTTTGTTGTGTGGTTGTGGTTATGCGCTTACATATATATACATGCACACACACTCACGCACAAATATATATATATATATATATATATATATATATATATATATATATATATATATATATATATACATATATAGATAGATATAGATATATTCTATCATGGTTCCTGTAATCATTTTTACCAAACAAGAGATTATTTGTCTTCCATAATGTTTTTCAGGGAAAAGTAGCACCATAAAAGTGGACACAGTCTGTCAGATTACATGTGATATAAGCATTAAGAACAAGTCAAACTGGGAAAAGTTCTGTAATATTTTCATAATGTGCTTCCAGGAGTATGATCCCCACAAAGGCAGGCACGTGTGATACAAACAGGTTAATAAAGTCTGTCAATAGCCTTGGAAAAGTGGACATTTTAGTGCTCAAACTGTAAAACCACTCCACCAGCTACACTGTCAGATGGACCTGTTGAAGCTCAGGCAAGTGTTTTTTCATAAATTTAGTTCTATAGTGGCTGTTCATGGTGTGTTGTCATGCTAGAATTCTCCTTATGTTTGATAAAAATAAAAATAAAAGTAAACCTTTTAACTAAGAATGGGGTTATACAAGCTGCTGATCTTGTAAACCCTCATGGGTCCTTCAAGAATAGTCAAATAAGGCACTAACCTCAAAGCTTTGAGATAGGCTCCTTGTTTTTCCATCTTCCAGATATTCCTCCAAACTGCTCAACTGGGCCCTCCCTCCATTGTCTCTAACTACCTTTAAATAACTGGCCTATTGAATGAAATGTATTAGAACACTCATCCATCTGCCTATTTATTGTTAGTATTATTATTATTATTATTATTATACTTTTTACTGAAATTGGCTTTTTGGCTGTGTTTTTCTGTTGTTCTGTCACGCTGCACTGAGCTGTCCAGGGTGCTAAACTCAGAATTACGGCATGATGAAGGTGATTTGTTCAACAGCTTTCTGATTATGCTTTGCAGAGTGTTGTTTTCTGTTTCCAACTGATCTCTTTTTCATGCATACAGTCAAGGGATTTAATGCTGTATTACTTTTAGTTCCTTTTTTCAGTACATGTATCTTGTACATCATAACATTTTTCTGATCTGTAGGAAAGTGGTCCACTGTCCTGTAAAACAACAGATTCTATATAATTTTTACAGGTACCTATTTGCAACAAAACAGGTGTGCTCACATCACAGAATCTTAATTTTGGAGCATTTGTTATTAATTTTTTGAACAACTCAAAATTGTTTTCCTGTTCACATGTTTTTCTCAGCCTGCATCTCCCTCTAAGACTTTATTTAGAAATATAATTAGCATAATTGGCTTTGACATATGCTTTGACATATGCGGTACACAAATTTCAAGATGTTGCATCATTCATATAGACCTCTGCATTTCCTGTTTATCTTCTGGCCATGGTGCTTCCAAAATTCCTGGAAGTTTTTCTGGATCTTTTTTCAGACCAACTGATATTAGAACATGACTCATGAATTTTAACATTATCACGCTGTCTTTTTATTTACTTTACTGAGCTTGAAATTTTACCATTTTAATCTGTTAGCTGTTTCAGTCTCTTGTCATACTATCCCTGTATTAGATCCCACGAGATCAAGTTATGTTTATAGCACATTCCAAACATTAGTTACAAAGGTAACAATGACTTGGGATACCTATGATGCTGATGAGGAATACCAAATAGGATTCTAGATAACTTGCGACTTCTAATGTAATACTATATCTACACAATTTGGAAATTTCTTCTTCAGCATGATTATACAAGAACTGGGGTAGCATCTAAAATCAAAAGGTTTAGCATCTGGCCTTCTTTGAGACATTTTTTAAACATTAAGTAAAGGATAACTTTGCTTTTTAATCACTTTATTCAGACTTTGTTGATCAACAGAAATGCAAATATTATCATTTCAGTAGTACTAATACTATGTAACTCTTCAGTCAGTTTTGTTTCTAAATCATACCTAGGTTTTCTATTATCTTTAATTCTTGTTCTGCTTTAGTCTCTGGTATTGGTGTGAGGCAACAATGTTAGCTGCACCACTGCGCCACCCATAGTTGGTTAGTAGTCAGTGCAACAGAAATGGATCCAGCTAGATTGCCTTTGTATGTGTTTAACAGAATATAATTTTTCAGAGTGTAAAGGACACACAAAATGATTCTTCCTGAAGAGAAATCATGTTAGCAAGTGGATAACAGGAGCATTTTGAATGTAGCAGGCTTATAGCAGGTTTATCAACTTCTCAAGTAGCTTGCCTAGTGTGGGGAAGACAGATATGGCCTGTACTCATTGTATTCATTGGTTAGTTGTAGATGATGATGACATTTGGAGAGAGTCAATGATATAAAGAAAAAATTCCCCTTTGTTTATTTGAGAAAATGACAATATGGTATATTGTTAATGACTGAAGTGGAAAGTCTAGGTATGAATCTAAATAAACAAGATAACGGCAGCTTATGGAGAAAGATAGTTGTGGGCATAGTTACTAACATATTTTCATTGTCTTAGTAATTTAGAGCTTGATTTTTTTTAATAACGGGTAACATTGGCTGCAAAGCATGCATGTTGAAAATATTGAATACTGTAACTATCAACGGAATATGATCAGCTGAAACTGTCACTATTGTATTGCTGTTGTTTTGGTAACTGGGGAGTTGGGTTGCTTTTGTACTGTAATGGGCATTACAAGGGCAAAGAATGCATTACCAAGCAGGCAAGAGGCACAAAATGTTTATTAATTAAATGAAATGTTTGAAATTAAGACATTTGAAAAAACGATTATCAGAAAAGAACAGGGTGAAAGGAGAGTCCGTAGGAACAGTAAAGTTGATCCACCTTAATTTAACTCTTCAAATTAACACACATTTTTGTCCATACACAGCAGACTTCATCAAACATCTGATGAAGTCTGCTGTGTTTGGATAAAAAAGTGTCTTAATTTGAAGCATTAAATTAAAGCAGATCGACTTTACTATTCCTATGGACTCTCATTTCACCCTGTTGTTTGTGTTATTGGTGCTATTTTGGGTGAAATTGTGTTTTGTTTTTGGTTATTTGTTCTTGAATTATCAGAAAAGAACATAAGGGGTTTGGAATTACCTCAGAATTACAAAGCGAGCATGTTTAAAGTAAAATGGGCATTTTTGCAGTAAAACGAGCACAACAAAAGTATAATGGGTATGAAAAAGGATTAAATGAGCAAAATTAATATAATAAAGGGCAAAAAGGGCACAATAAGGATAAATAAAGCAAGGCGACTGCATGTTTTTTGCCAAGTTACTGTGTTTTGGCATAAACTACTGTTTCACATTGATTGAAGCTATTCAGGGCATAACTAGAGTTACTCGAAGCATCTCAAAGTGTGTAAAAGTGCTTACAGTGTGTGTTTATTACTGTGCATTTATTCTGAAGAGTTTATTGTGTGCAAAGTGCAACTATTTCATAAAATGCAGTCAAAATACAGCCATTTTGAAAAGTTTCTTGTGCTGGGTGTATCTGTTCACAGAGTATTGCCATTACAGAGTTTTTCTTGCACTGTACAGAGTTATTTAGCAAAGTACAGCCATTTTGGGAAAATTTCAGTGTGCTGTGTACTGTTTATTCGCAAAGTGCAGTTACATCGAAATGTTTTTTACTCCAAGCTTCTTCTGCCCAGTTTATTTGCACAGTGCACTTATTTTGAAATGTTTCTTACACTGAAAAGAGGTGATTTCTTACAGTACAGTGATTTCAAGAGCATTCTTGTGCCAAGGAGACTTATTTCCCAAAATTCAGTAATTCAGGGGCTTGTTGTGCCATTGGGCATGGTTACAAATACTTGCATACATTTCTAGCATATGTAAATGTGTGTGTGTGTGTTTGTGCATACTTGCAAAAGCCCTCACTGGTATGTGTTAATATTGCAGGGAAATTTCACAGACAAGGTACATTTGTATTTGGTCAGAATATTGCATAGAATTGGAGAATATTTGAGCAAGAGTATGATATTTTATACAAGCAGCTTATTCTGACAAAGATGCATGCACCAGGGGCATTCATTTTGCTAAACTTAGGAATGAGATGAACATTGCATATAGGAGGATTTGTGCTCAGCTCAGTGACATGTTATTGGAACAATGTATTTCCCTGTCTGAATTTAAATGTCTGAAAGTTTCTAATCCTGTTATCCCCACTATATTTGGGTTGCCTAAGTTATTTAAAAATATAGAAAATCTACCTATGTGACCCATAATGGATGCTTGGAATCATATTAGATCCACCTTTGCAAAGTTTTTGGACATTAAGTTAAAGGGCCTATGAAAAAATGAACAACATTTATGTGTGGACTCTTGAGACTTTTTGAGTAAGTGTAATAAATTAAAGTTTGATGAGTCTTTTATGTTTCTGACCATAGATGTAAAATATTTGCTTTCAGTGATCCCACATGATGTGGGACTAGATTGGTTCAATGATTATTTGTTTAAAAATGGTATGCAACAGGACAAAATAAATTTTTTATGTTGAAATGATGGAACTACGGTTGAAAAACAACTTTATATTTTTTGATGGACAGCTTTTTATACAGGAAAAAGGTGTAGCTATGGGGAAATCCTATAGCCCATTGTATGCTGATATTGTAATGTGTGAATGGGAACATAGGTTTTCATTCCAACATGAGATGTTTCAAGCTTGTGAATTATATTTAAGATACCTGGATGATATTTGTATCATCTGGAGGGATAGTAAAATTAAAGTGGATATGTTGCTAGAATATTTAAATTGTACTACTGAATTTTTGGAATTTTCTCATGTGGTTAATGAAAGCTGTATTAGTTCTCCAGATGTGAATTTGGTGAAGGATTTGGATAACCATAGGTATATTTCTAAGATTTATAGGAAACCTACATGTTCCAATTCCTTTTTGCATTACACTAGTTTCCACCCAAAGCCCCCCCAAAAAAGCTGTTGTGAAGGGGCAATTTGTTAGGGCCACACGGATGGTCTCCCTATATGATGATTTTTTTTACAGAATGTGTTTTATTAGAGAATATTTTTTAAAGAGAAGGTATCCTCTTGATTTTGTTAGTGAGATTAAAATTTATTTACATTTGTTTACCAGGAAATTCCAACTGGAAGTTGTTAATAAAAGGAATATATATTTTTTTCATGCCAATTCTCATTTCAGCAACTATTGAGTTGACAGGACCCCAAAGGTTTTTAGGGAGAGTAATAACAAAGAAGTGAATAATTTTAGGCTTTCCTTTATTACTACCTTTACTGTTGATTATGATCGGGTCAGAGATGTAATTTTTAAAAACTGGTTTCTATTAAAATAAGACCATTCTGTTAGGCAAAGAGTAAGTGAAAAGCCCCTAGTAGTGTTTAAAAAGGCCCAGAATTTGAAAAATTTGGTGGAGAAACTGATTATTGACAAGGACAAAACTAAATATTATATTATGGGAAAATGTGGGAGTTGTACCTCATGTTAATGTATTAATACAGAGGAACTATTTGATATCAATGGGTACCAAATGAAAATTAAAGGTAAATTTAATTGCAATAGTATTGGTTTAGTATATGGAGCATTGTGTCAGTGTTGTTTAGCATTTTATATAGAAAAAGTTGAACGTAAATTAAAGAATCAGATGTATGAGCATATCTATGGAATTAATAAGCAGAAAATTACGAATGCCCTATTTAAACACACGTTAGATTATCATGGACACAATTTTAAATGTGTTGTCATTGAGCACGTTAAGGAAAATCCTAGGGGTGGCCCTTGGCAATTGTGGTTAGAAAATAGAGAATTATACTGGATTTTATGTTTGAAAATAGTTGGTTGGCCAGGGCTTAATGAAATGGCATTGATTTGCTGTATTTTAAAATTAAAAGCACAGCGTAGGTAGCTAATTAGAGGGATGTTTTTTATGTATATATAGATATATTTTTACATTTTTTTTGTATTTGTGGAGATATATGGGTCTACTTCATTTGTACAAAGACTTTGAAACCCACTTGGTCGAGACCAGTTGTCCAAAATACTAAAACTTTGAAAACAAAGTATGGAGATCACAATACAGCACAGAATGGGAATATTCCCTTTTCCTCACTGTAGTGGCAATCTCAGAGTTGGTATATTTAAGTAGGGGGTGTGTCAGCCAATCCGGCAACTAGGCTTCAGCGAAAGTGCACTTTCGTTGAAATGCACTTTCACTGAAGTGGGCATCTACTTTTCTTTTTTGAAATAATGAACTTTCATGTCTATTTTCATTATTTGGGTATAGGTGTTGGGTTTTAGACAAGCATATATGTATAAAATATGGTTTGGGCACTTTAAAACTGAGTGCAGTAGGTTTGATTAGAATCATGTGATGTGTTAAGTATTTAAATGGAGTTTTGTGATGTTAATGTTGTCTGATGAAGTCTTAACATTGTATGAAACAAAAGCACTTAAACGTGTTCCTTTTGTTAAATAGTGGATTGCTTTTGTTAAATAGTGGATTGCTTTTGTTATTAGTTGTAGCATTAGAGTCCTTAGCTTCCATTCATCACTTTATGTTTACTTAAACCATTGGTTTTAGTTTTTATTGAGCCAGACAAGTACCAATAATGACTGGATTAGCAATCTACTACAACAAAACTAATAGCCTGAGAAAAGTAGCATGAGAAAGGGAATAACCAGGTATGCTCCACACCTCTGGCTTACTGCAGGAGCCAATCAGCTTGCAGATGCACAAAAGAATAAAGCACAGCCAGCTCAAAGGTGTGTAACAGCTAAAAAACAGAAATATTCTTGCAGCTAAATACAGCTTTGTTTGTTTCCATGTACAGAAATAGCAGAAAATCAGATAATGATGCAGGATCCAGAAAACAGTTTGCTGCAAACATAGTATTCATGAATTCTGAACAGTATAATAAAGATATGGGAGTGTTGGGGATGGGTGATGTCTTCAAGAAAATTTAAAACAAGATATTCATTTTAATGCTGTCCAGAATTATTTGACTACTATATTATATAAGATGATGAAATAATTGCATAGGGTATGACGTAAAGTGTATTTTAGAAAGAAAAGAAAAGGTTGTGGTAATATTAAATTTGGTATTCTAGTACCTAAGGGTCTTAATATTTGTTGAGACTGAAAAGTATTAATATAAATGTATTCTTGCTTGCCATTTCTATTGCCTTGTCTTTTTCTTTTTGATTGCTGTTAGTTGTAAATTATGTAATTAGTTGTTGCTGCTCATCATGATTGTTCTTCAGTTTTCAGTTCCATAAATCCTAAGGTCTTTGTGATGCTACATTGGAATAAAATTTACTACTATGACTTGTTATTTATTATTATTTTTACTGATCATAAGAAGGATATTCAAGCTCAACAAATGTTTTAAACTGAATGCAGAAGCATAAATATCCCAAGCTATTGCTAGCAAAGCTATGGAGGCAGTGCTTCACAGAATACATATTTTTGTTTTAAAACAAAAGAAAACATTTGACTTTTCCTCATATGACATATACAGTAATAACATTTTTCATCTGTTTATACTAGCATTGTCTTCTTTGGCTGACGTTTTAGCCAGAATGGAGTTTATTGGCACAAACGGAATACAGTAACAAATAATAATATCTAAAAGAATGGGTTGTGTTGGGAAGTACATAACTACCCAGGAGTATTCTGAGGTTTGATATTGCAGTAAAATAACCAGCTAAGTTAGCACTACTCCTCCTTACAGGGATAGAGTCCATCAAGGATCTTACAAATAGAGGCCCACTACCTCCAGCTATCAAGAAGTGCTCAGATAATAGAAGTCAATTTTTCCATTAGGTTAGAAAGTTTATAAATAATCTGGAAAAGGAAAGCAGATGTGCAAACAATATTGATGAGTTCAGGTAGAAACTTGATACTTTTGCATCAATAAATATTTCAGAAGTTTACCGGGTTCATAATGAATTTGGACATAAGCATGCAATCCCACAATGAAACTATGTGAAAGTATAATGCCATCATGGACATTGTTATTATACTTAGAAAATGGACCATTTTATTCCATTTTTATTTTTATTGTAGTTACATTTATTCACCTTTTTTATGTCAAATAGTGCCATCACCCAATTTTTCAGTAGGCTGTTTAGTCTCTGGCATACGGGCATTTACACATCAAGTACATCATCAGCAGTCTTGAACCTGCATTACAAATCAGTGCAGACTTGTACTTTGAAGTAATTTTACATCTTCATAGTTTGAATATTCCTGCCAGGGGCAAACCCTGCAAAGGAAATGTATCTGCATTCTAATCACTTCATGAGCCCTTATGAGACAACAATTGCAAGATTTTACAGAGAAAATTAAAATGCATGCATTGACAGAGATGCCATATTTCTACCAGAACTGAAAATAACTTTTATTTAAGGCACCAGCATAATTATTCTTTTTAAAGCTGAACTTTCCACTAAGAAGCCAGCTCATTCTCAAAAGTTCAGTGTTTTCAATGCATTCAAACAACATTATTGTGTATTGCAGCATTTAGGTTAACATTTAGCTATCCTTACTAATAAATTCTATCCTGATAAGTAAATATTTTCTCACAAAACATGGGTTACTCTTGTATTTTCTATTGTTGATATGCAGTAATAAAAGTATTATATATCATCTGTGTACCATCAGCATTTATAGCGAATCACTATTATGTTTCATGCCATTGCAAAATCTGTAGCCAGTTAAGTACTGATTAGACAAACTACAGCATGAAATATTGTTTGTTAGTAACTCTTAATAGTACATCATTACCTAGTATGGGAAGAAAGTTTCTAGTCAGACAGTAGTATATGCATTGAAGCAGGTGGGGGGGGGGTATCATAATAATGTATGTAAGTTAGACATCATTAGATATAGAAGATGTATGAAGACAGTCAGTTACATGTCAGTGTTTGTAACACTGAAAGCAGACTCTGTAAGTTCAGCAACAATAGTGAAACACCTAGTAATTAATGTGAGACACTGACTTAATGAGGTGATAGAGTGTTGATATAAAAGTGCGATGAGTGGCAAATAAGGTCGACACTTTTTTATCAGTCCTGTTTGAGGAATCAAAGTGAAGCTTATGGAGGGATTATAATGACACGTGTAGTTTATACATTACTTGATATATGAGCTGCTTGAACTCTGTAAGTTGCACTTCATTACAAATGAGATGAAGTACAAGCTCTGAAATTCTAGCTACATCAGAGACGATCATGTCATTAGTGTGCATAATAATGATTTAATGACTTTGCATGTGCCACCTTTAGACACGAACAACTAGCAGATGATCAGGCTATGTAGTTATTAGTGAACGATGGAAATGAGTTGGCCCAAGCATTGTTTTCAGTCTTGTAGAAATCAAAAATAACCAGTATTGATTAACTTTATTTGCTGGATGCTATAATCTCTGTACCCAAATATACATAATATTCTGAATGGCTGAAAAGTCTCATGGTTAGCAAATGAAAAAATAGCACAACTGTGGAATGCATTTTCTCCATTTGCCAAATAGATTTAACACTCTGGCTATGCACTGGGTGTTATACTAATGTACCCTTTTTTGAACTTTGACTGACCATTAGAGTCAGTTATTTTTAAGTCCATTTTACATTGTCTTAATACAATATCTGCTTCTATGCCTGTATTATGAAATGATGATGATGACGATAATAATAAATTTTGGATTACTTAAACAATTAACTCTAGTAGCACGGCTTAACCAGTAAAATGAATGGCAAAAACTGAACTATTGCACTCTTTCTACTTTTGTTCTTCAAGTGTGATATATTTCTAGGTCTGAGAAAATATTCTAACATATTACAGCCTAGACAATGATGTCTGTAAGTGTTAATAATGTTACTTTCAATGATAAAACTGTAACAAGAAAATAATTTCAATTTTTTGCATATAATAGGGATTACCCAGTAAATAAAGCAAATAAATAAATAAATACTATTACAGTATTGTTCCTTCATATTTAATGCAGTAGACATTTGAATGCTAAAAAGTATTCTAATTATACACAGTATTTAGTATTAATACAAGTGACTGCAACATTATAAAAGAAAAGTAATTGTGAGGTCAGTACAGAAAATAAAAACCGTGCCAAGCTTGTAGTTTATATTACTAATAATTTCCAGCTTGTCTGTCATGCTAGGGAAACCATTATGGATCATAAAATAGTTCTTCCAGATTCAAATGATATTTTGACTGCCTATAAAATATCTCAAGAAAAGTGGCAAGGAGCCAGGGATATAGAAAACAAGAGCAAGGCTTTTGCCAACTAACAAAAAAAAAATCATTGTTTGCCACTACCAGAAAACAGGAAGAAATAAAAACAAAAAAATTAAACAGTCAGTAATGTGATAGAATGTCTAACATGTTATGTGAATGTTCAAAAGAAATAATAGTTGTCACTGATTTGAAATAATGTAACTTGCTTATATAATGCATATCAGAGCTCCATTTCATACTTTGCATGTATTCATAATGCAAAAGTACATTACTTATACCTAAAAATATAAAAAAAATATTATTTCTAATACAAGAATGTAAGGAAGGTAATACTTTACTTGGTTCAATTATTTTTTTCATTCAAAATAGGACACAGAAGTGATGATGTGAGGTACTGCCATATGCCAAGGAGAATAGGGCAGTGCATGTGTAACATATGCCAGCATAGTTAGCTGAAGTTTTGTAGATAATTTTGTGTCATTTGACTATCACATTGACTTGTACAGATGCTTGTGTTACAATTTTATCAACAGTGTTGTTATAACTGATTAAATATTTATGTTTAAACAAAGAATTCAGGAAGGGAAGAGTAGAGGTTTTTAAAATTGTTCTATAATTTTCAAATACTGCAACAGATCTTAGCAAAGCTCTGAGTGTGTACTGTACCAGAGTCAGAGTCAGGTGATCAAATGCGATGTTATTCCATAACCAGCACTGAAAGGATGAAAAACAGCAGCTTGTTTTGTTTTCTATGGAACCTGATATAAAAATATATGACAGTTATCACAGTTCAGTTGTTGTTCAGTTTTAGTTTGAAGCTCATCACCTTGCCTTGTGGAAGTAAGCATCCCAGCATCTAAACTTGCCTTGTTGTATTAATTAAGTTAGCTAGGGAACAGTTATTCTTTAGACAGTTAAGAAATACAGTGAGATTAGCTGAGTATTGTTTTTCTGCAACTGTTTGAATCTGTCCAACTGTGCTATTTTTATTTCTCCTGTGATTGAAACTCTGGTGTTCATTGTACTTAGATATTTAGTATTCTCATGTTTTCTATTGTATTATTTATTATTAAATATTTTTACATCTTTCATTATGGCTGTTCTTTTATAGAATACTTTTAACATCTTGAGAGTACTTGTGCTTATTTTAGTGACACCTTGGCCACCTGAAAAGCCTGGCTGCTTTGGTTATACTCTACCATTTATATTAATATTGATTTTACTTAGTATAATTGGATACCCTCGTAAGAGCCTGAAAGTAGTTGACTGGTGGCAGCTTGGTAGTCTGGGCAGAAGGAGTACAGCAAGTAAATCTGTGCCAGCCTTTCCCAGAGGGGAGAGAGAGAGAGAGAGAGAGAGAGAGAGTGTGTGTGTGTGTGTGTGTGTGTGTGTGAAAATCAAACACCCAGGTGTGGGTGTGTCAGCTATTTGAAACTGGGACACAATGCTCCAAATTGAGTCTTATTTGGAATCTGGAGAGACAGAGAGTCCAGTCTCAGGTCGGGAGCATGTTCCCTGTGTGCTCTTAGGTAAAATTTTGCTTGATGAAGACAACTGCATCAGAAAATACTGTGTAAATCTATTCCTGTTTTTAGTGACTGGTAGCAGTGGTGAGGCCTGAGAATCCTTGATTACTGACCTGGGTAGAGAGGCCATCACAACAACTATATAGGATTGTTTTGTTGTAATATCCTAAACAAGCACTCTTCACTGCTCTTGTGGGAGGTTGTACTTTCCCATTCACTAATAAATTGTATGTAAATTATGCAATCATTTCTGAAATCACCACACAAAGAAAAAGGAAATACTTAGATTTTGTCAAAACTTAGTAGTTTAGGGATTTTTGTTTTTATTTTACCACATAGCAGGGATGGACTTCAGTGAGAAAGTGGGGAGGTGAAGGGACTTGGTAGACATAGAAGTAGTCCCAGGGCTTATCTTACAGAAGACAGAACAGGTTCTGACCACAATGATCATGAATGTAGAGATAAACACATCTACACAGTGATCTCATAACAGTATGACATGACAAATGGACCTGTCAGGGAAGAGGAGCAGTAAGATGGACCACTGAAACTGCAGGAAGATTCTGGGAGTTAGAGGTATATACCAGTCTTCTGTAAAGTACTGCCTGTGTCACCAGTCAGCACTGATATTAGGGATAAGAAAAAGCAGCACAAATGCTAGTGCAGGAACCAGTAGATGGAGTAGGTGTTTAGTACAGTTACAGAAATAGGGATAAACAAATAGGAGGATTCTATAGAAGAAACAGCCTACATGTCAGCCATTAGGGGATATTGACAATGATGGTGAAAAAGGAATCAGAAGGAACCAGGCTGAGAATGGTTTCACAGAAGGCTCGTAATCCTACTCTTGGATAGTATATTGATATTAATCCAAGTACTACAGAGAAATAGGAATTCCATATCTAGGATGGATCTGTGTGATTGCTACCCTTTGGTTAACAAGGAATTTAGAATAAATCTGAATTTCTAGAACAGTTTCTAGCTCATTTATAAGGCCAGTAGTCCTCTGAGTTCTGGCAAGGGTATCACAGACATCTGAACAAACTATGTGTAACAGGATAATTTCTACCAAAATGTATTAATTTTGCTATATTTGGTCTACTGTGCAAAATGGTCCTAGAATTACCTCCACTGTCTTTAGAGACATTACAACTTTGCTAGTTCATCCTGATTATTTTTGTTAATGTTCTCTCAAATCTGGGAAGTAACTTTTTACACTTATTTTATACATTAGGGTGTGTTAGTGCTAATTTAAAGTCTTGTCTTATGCTGTGGTAATTTTGCATTGTAAATTGGTCTACCTGGTTGCTCCCTAGTGAGAGAAGGGCCTAGACTAGTGTCTACTGTTATTGAAGAGGACTAAAGCTCTGCCTAGTTGACAAGTTACCGTGTGTATCAATGGTACAGGTACAAATCTTTTGTCTGGCAGTTGTTGCAGAGGGTAAAGGATGTGAGCTGTAATTCCTGTGGTACAGTGTTTGATTACATCAGCCATCATGTGCCTAATGTGTGGTCTTAGTCACTTAACCAGACAATACTTGAGTGCAACTGGGAATTTGGGCTAGGGCTCCTCAATGCTCTCCTGGGCTGTAAGCCTAATAACTACCTAGTAATGTTGTTTCTGGTTTTGCCCTGTACACTCTTGTAGTCTGCTTTAAAGTAATTGCTTTTGTGTATGCTACCCCTGTTGTGCTGGGCTACAACACAACCAACTCCTGTGGACTTCCGCTACCAGATTTGACTTGGAAAACAGTCCACCATTTGTGAAGTACCCTTTTTGTGCTTATATTATACAATAGTGTGCTAGTGTCCTGTTTTGTGCTGTCATAATTTTGCATCTAAAATTGGTCAGCTGGATCTCATGGGGAGATATGGAGCTATGATTTGCTTTTCTTTCTGTCTTGAATTATGTTTCGTTACATAGCATGTTAACTTGTATTGGCCTGTGAACTCTTGTGATCTGCTTTAAACTTGTTTTTGTGGACATTACTATTTTAATATGTTGACTATGGCACAAACAACCATCTTCAAACTTTGTTGTGTGATTTGACTAGGAAAAACAGTCCCACAACATCTGGGAAATTCTGCATGTAGCAAAACAAGTTTACTCTACTGGAGTGCCCATGATAGTAGCAAGAGCTCATCTAGGTAACTGTCCTAGTTTTCCTAACCCCTTTTCTGTAGACTAGGGCATTCTAGTATTTGCCTGTGCCTATGTGTGCAGACTTGTGTGTGGCAGTAGTTTATGGCTCCTTCTGTCTGTTAGGGAGTTGAATTTAGCATTGCTAATTGTTGCTTGTTGCTTTGTCTATCTTTTACAGTGGCTGATTGTTACTGTCCTTGCTGTGGCTGATTATTTATTGCCTGCTGTATCGTTGCCTTGTTGTATTAGTATCACAGATCTTGCTACATTACTTATACTTTTCTGTACTGCATTTACTACTGTGACATCCAGACCCATTGTTTATATATTAAGTACTGTGATGTGGCCCCTGCACTTTGTGAGCCTAATGCCTCCTGTAGTATTTTCCCTGTTGTATTATCAGTCTCATAGATCTTGTGATATTCTGCCTGTTGTATTTGAGACAGCTGTATGCACTGCTTCTGGATTATTGTGCTGTGGCCTCCATGCCTACTGCCTTATGATACACTGATAATTAGCTTTGCTGTGATCACTGCATTGTAATACAGTGCTGCTCAGGTACCCTCATGCTGTACTGTTGCTTTATTTTCCTGTGACACCAGTACCTCCTGTCCATTTGATCCTTATAATACTGCAATGTATTGTGTATACTATATTTCAGCTACTGTGGTCTGTGCTATATAGAAAAATAATGAGCAGTACTGTGTTGTACGATATTATACTGTACAGGCTTAAACTCTGTTACCTCACAAATTTCCCTGAACCAACTATTCTGTTTATCATTTTTTTTATTTTATGTTTTTTTTTTGGTTCCTGTTGTCCCTATAGCTGACCATCAGCTGCTTGGCACTGCTGCTATGCTTCTAACGTCTAACTATGCTACATCCTGGGGCTGTAGCTGCCTTCATGATCAGAAGGTTCATAGGTTCATAGGTTGGTACTAGGCTATCGGCCCTAGGGCCTATACAAGCCTAGCCATAACAATTCCCTGGCTATTTCTTCCCACACTATTTACTTCCTCCGTCTAGCAGGGTGACTGACGTGATTCCCGGAGTGAATTTCCTTTCCCCCATCCAATCATCAAGGTTCCTTTTGAAAAGGGCCAAAGAGGCAGTCTATTTCAGAGTCTGGGGAGTCTCTGGGTCAAGAACCTATCCCTCCAGCATGTTTTGTTTATTGTGATAACAAGGTTTAGATCCCTGGAGCGTGTGGCTCTGAGGGATTGGGATTTCTTTAAGTTTAGCATGTCCAACAGCTCTGAGTTTGACATGGCCTTCTATGTTAAGCAGAGATTGCCCCTGAGTAGATGATATGCGACAGAGTATAGCTGGAGTTTTTTAAGGCGGTCAGCATAGGGCATCTGCTTTAGTCCTGTGATTCTTTTAGTGAGGTATTTCTGTGGCCTTTCCAGTTGTTGCAGGTGTCTTTAGAGGTACATACTAAATGAGGCATTGTATTCTATAATGGGTCTAATGAGGGATGAGTACAGTGGGACAATGACCTCCTTTTTTCTGGATGAAAAGCCCTTAGTGATGAGGTGTGCCACATAGAAGGATTTCCTGACTGTTGTG
Organism: Protopterus annectens; assembly: GCF_019279795.1. Classification (NCBI taxonomy): domain Eukaryota; kingdom Metazoa; phylum Chordata; order Ceratodontiformes; family Protopteridae; genus Protopterus; species Protopterus annectens. The sequence goes on from NC_056725.1 coordinate 1,477,044,434, forward strand.
GCGATGTGGTTATCGAAGGTGAGACCATTGTCCACCTGTGTCCCTAAGTCTCCTATCACACTTTCGGTGTTTAGTGTACTGCCACCTATGTGGTAATTCAAGGGTACATGTTTTTTTCCAAAGGGGATAACTATACATTTCTTGGCATTGAGCTTGAGCCCATAGCTCTGGCACCAAGCATCTGTTTCTGTAAGGCCCTTTTGTAGAGTATCCACATCATTTGGAGATTCAATAATGGCTCCCAGTTTGCAGTCATCTGTGAACTTTGTTAGCCAGAGTCCTTTAGTATTGGCCTGTACTTCAGAGAAGTAGATACCAAACAAGAGTGGTCCCAGGACTGAACTCTGAGGTACTCCACTTGTCACTTGTCTGGAGCTGGATTTGGAGTCAGCTACTTTTACAGTGTGGGTTCTGTCAGTAAGCCAGTTGGCAACCCATCGAGTGATGTAGGGATTAATGCCCAGCTTAGTAAATTTATCTATGATTCCAGAGTGGGGGATGGTGTCAAAGGCCTTGGTAAGGTCCAGATAGGCTGTGTGGACCACCTTACCCTCATCCACAGCTCTGGAGACTGATTCAAAGAAGTCAATCAGATTCAGGAGACAGGATAGGCCCTTCACGAACCCAAACTCGGTGGGGTCCAGTGTTTATAGGTTGCCAATGTCTTTGTTTATAAGTTCCATGATAATACGTTCTATGGCCTTGCAGATCAGGCTTGTCAGACTGATGGGGTGGTAGTTCCCGCGATCCAAGGTGGATCCGCCCTTGTGGAGTGGGATAACTGCAACTGTGCACCACTCAGTGGGCACAAAGCCTGAGATGAGGCTATGATTAAACATGGCACTTAGGAGAGGTACCAGTTAATTTTGTAATTCATGTAGTACACAGCCCGGGATGTCATCGGGTCCCATGGATGCTGTATTCTTAGCTTTGGAGAGTGCGTTTTTTACCTGTGTGGATGTTATTACTGGAATTTGGCAATCTTCTGGTATTGAGATGGGCCATTTAGGGGGTGAGAGGGGGTGAAGTTGGTACTGAATCGATCTGCCAGGATATTGGCAATATCCTTGGGATCAGTATATTTAATGCCATTCTGTTGTAGCTCAGAGCAGATCTGAGCATTGCCATTTAGATTCTTGACATAGTTATAGAATGCCTTGTGGTTGTCTTTGGAATCTTTGGCAATTTTATTTTCGGAACTAGCTTTGGAGGATTTTATGAGGGATCTCAGCTTCTTACTGAGGCTGGTAAGGAGTTTTTTGCATCCTGGGATTTTTCTCTTTTCTGCAACAGTTTCTTCCTTTTGTTGTAAAGTTTTTTTATGGCAGGGGACCACCAGATTGGCTTCATTTTTTAGAGGAGAGCATCTTGGTTCTATTTGGGATGGCACGATTCATGCATGAGTAGATGTGCTCATACAGTGCCTTAGTGTAGGACTCAACAGTTGAACTTTCAGTTCCTGTCTGCATGACTTGAGTTGGCTTTGGAGAATTTTTTATGGAGGTTTCCTTACTGGGGGGTGGGGGTGGGATGTGGAAGTTAAGAGTGATTAGCTTATGGTCTGACCTGACCAATGAGGGGGGGGGGGTGACCATAGGTGTGGAGCATCAATTTCTCATTTTGGTAATGACCAGGTCTAGGATATTGGAGCCCCTGGTGGGACAATGGATAAGTTGCTCCAGGGCATTGGAATTTATGAATTCCAAGAACCGTTGGGCAACGATGTTGGTACACGAGTAGTTTTCCCAGTTAATGGCAGAGTAGTTGAAGTCACCCAGTATTAGGGTGTTTGGTTGTATCTTAATATTTTCCAGTATGTTTAGAAAGGTGTAGTGAGAATCTTGGGGCATGGTGGGGGATCTGTAGTAAGCTACAATTTGGATTGCAGTCTTACCTAATGTTAGCTGCACCTGGAGAATTTCAGACGCATTTTGTTGGGCAACTATCCTGGTGGTGTGAATATCCTTGGTGAATATGGACACTCCTCCACCTTTAGTGTTCCGATCCTGGTTTGGTGGCCGAAACGTGTGGTAAGAGTTGTAGCCTGATATTGCAGGGGCGCTCTCTGGAGCCTTGAACCAGGTCTCATTTACTGCACAAATATTGATGTTCTCCATTTTTAGGAGTGCCTCGAGAGAGTGCATTTTGAGGTTTAGACTTCTAGCATTGAGTAGCATTACCTTCAGATTTTGCATGCTTGTACCTGGGAAGAAGATGTAGAATCTTGGAGAAGAGTCTGCATTGGGCAATTCCACATACCCAGACCTGCATTTCATGGTATTTCCTTAGGCCCCACCATGTCCACTGTGGTGACATTACACTTTGGGCAGATACTGACATGTGTTCTATGATGGCATGTCCTGTTTGGGCCCAAGGACAACCCAATCTACTTGGCCATCCCACCCAACCTGGCAAAGATTCCAAGCTCTAGCTTCTATCAGGGCTTAGCTACCTGCATCAATATGGTCCTTCCCCACTCAGAAAAGGCACATCCATCCTGACAACAAGGAGAGCTACATGCAAAAGTTTGCAACTCAACTTCTCCTTAAAAATGTTTTGGTCAGTAGGCCCTAATGAATTATTTTCTATGTTGCTAAATTGGTTGGCTTCTTTCATACATTTTGTCCACAGCAGAATGCTTGTTGCTGGGAGTTTTCCTTTAGTTTGGAACAGAATGATACTTCATAACTCTTGATGTGTCAGTGAATATGTCAATTAGTTAACCTTATCCAGTGTTTAAAATTACTAAGACATTTGTATTCAGCAATTCAAGACCATGTCTGACTCTGTTACACTCATGTCCTGGTAATAGTACCAGTTTACCTCGGACCACAGTTCTGTTACCACTTCCTGCTTCTTGCATGCTTTTTATGTATTGTGAAGTAAGTAGAATAATAGATACTGACAATGCTCAAACCTCTCAGTTCTCCAGAAGTTTGCAGAATGTCCCTGATTGTGTTTCATAGTTTTGCCCTATCCATAGTAAAATGCTTGATTTTCTGATATATCACTGAGAATTACAGTAAGTCAGTGTAACGTGTCTATAGGTTCATAGGTAGGTACTAGGCTATCTGCCCGAGGGCATTTATAAGCCTAGCCAGAGTGTGTCGGCTTTCGCCACCCCATTGATTAATTAACTGACCCTCTGTCAAGCAGAGCCAATGAAGTGATCCCAGGGGTGTATTTTCTGTTACCCATCCACTCGTCAAGGCTTCTCTTGAAGAGTGTTAGTGAGGGGCTCTGCCTAATGTAGTTAGGAATTTTGTTCCAAAGCATGTGGAGTCTCTGTGACAGGAATATATCCCTCCAGCATGTTCTATTTATTGTTGTGGCGAGGTTTAGCTCACTAGAGCACGTGGCTCGCAGTGACTTGGATTTCTTTAGGTGGAGCATGACCATCAATTCTGAGTTGGACATGGCTTTGTAAGTCAGGCAGAGATCACCTCTGAGTAAGCGATATGCCACTGAGTACAGCTGGAGTTTTTTCAGTCGGGCTGCATAGGACATATGCTTGAGGCCAGTAATCCTCTTGGTGAGGTGCTTTTGTGGTCTTTCCAGCTGTTTGGCGTGTCTTGTGAGGTACATCACAAATGGGGCATTGTACTCTATGATGGGTCTGATGAGTGACGAGTAGAGGGGCACTATAATCTCTTTATTTCTAGATGCGAACCCCTTAGTAATTAGATGGGCCACATAAAAGGATTTCCTAACTACTTTGGCAATATGATTGTCAAAGGAGAGATTACTATCTACCTGGGTTCCAAGATCTCTTATTACCTCTTCTGTTTTAAGGGGGGCTGCCACCAATGTGGTAATTCGTGGGTTTTTGTTTTTCCCAAATGGGATGACTATGCATTTTTTGGCATTTAGCTTGAGGCCATGACTTTGACACCAGGTGTTTGTCTCAGTAAGGCCTTTTTGAAGGATATCCGTGTCAGCTGGAGAGTCAATTATGGCTCCCAGTTTGCAGTCATCGGCAAACTTGGTTAGCCATAGTCCTCCTGTGTTTGCCTGTACTTTTGAGAAATATATGCTGAACAGTAGGGGTCCCAGAACCAAGCCTTGCGGGACACCACTTGTGACTGGTTTAGAGTCGGACCTGGAGCCCGCTATTGTTACCATGTGAGTTCTGTCTGTAAGCCAGTTGGCAATCCATCTTGTGACATAGGGGTTTATGTTCAGGCTGGTGAGTTTTTCTATAATAACTGAGTGAAGAATGGTGTTGAACGCCTTGGCAAGATCAAGGTAGGCTGTGTGAACCACCTTTCCCTCGTCTATTGCCTTGGTGACTGTCTCAAAGAAGTCAACCAGGTTTGGTAGGCATGATCTGCCCTTAACAAAGCCGAACTGGGTCGAGTAAAGTGTTTGGAGGTTCCCAATGTCTTTGTTAATGAGTTTCATGATGATGCGTTCAATAGCCTTGCAGACCAGGCTAGTCAGGCTTATGGGGCGATAGTTACCAGGGTCAGTTGTGGCCCCTCCTTTATGGAGCAGAATAACCATTGCTGTGCACTATTCTGTGGGCACGTAGCCTGTGGAGAGGCTGAGGTTGAACAGCGTGTTTAGGTGGGGGGTTAGTTTGTTCTGTAGTTCGTGCAAGACACAGCCTGGGACAACATCTGGCCCCACTGATGCTGTGTTTTTGGCTTTTGAAAGGGCTGTTTTCACCTGTGCTTCTGTGATTTCTGGGACACTACACTTTTCCGCTATTGTTATGGGCCCTTTTGAGAGTGAGAGGGAGGTGAAGTTTGCACTGAATCTATCTGCCAGGATGTTGGCAATATCATTAGGTTCAGTATATTTTGTGCTATTTTGCACTAGCTCAGAGCATATCTGCGAGTTGCCACTTAGATTCTTGACATAGCTAAAGAAGGCTTTGTGGTTATCTTTTGAATCCTTGGCTATTTTTCTTTCAAAGTTAGCCTTGGATGATTTTATGAGGGATCTTAGTTTCTTACTGATACTGATCAGAGATGTCTTTCCTTCTTGGGATTTGCTTTTTTTTCTGAACTAGTTTCCTCCTTCTGTTATATAACCTGTTTATGGCAGGGGTCCACCAGACTGGTTTCCTTCTCTTAGGGGAGTGAGTCTTGGTTTTGCTATGGATGGCACGATCCATGCATCCTTGTAGGTGCTCATAGAGTGCAATTGTAAAGGATTCTGCATCTTGGGCAGTGTTATGGTTTAATGTGGGGGCTGTGAAACTTACCACCTCTGACTTAAGTAAAGTGAAGTTTGCTTTAGAAAAGTTTTTCACTGTGATTTCCTTGGTTGGGGGTGGTGGTGGGGTGTGGACATCCAGGGTGATTAGTTTATGGTCTGATCTAACCAGTGATTTGTTGACCTCCGGTACGGAACACCTGTCGCCCATGTTGGTAATGACCAGGTCCAATATGTTGTGGCCTCTGGTAGAGGAGTTTACCAGCTGATCCAGGGCATTTGAGTTGATAAATTCCAGGAAGCGCTGAACCTGGGAGTTTGTACTCAAGTAATTTTCCCAGTTAATGGTAGGGTAATTGAAATTGCCCAATATCAGGGTATTCGGTAGGACCTTCATGTTTTCCAGTATCTCCAGAAAGGCGGAGTGGTGGTCCTGGGTCATGGAGGGTGATCTGTAGCAGGCCACAATTTGCAATGCAGATTTGCCCGATGTTAGTTGCACATGGATGATCTCAGAGGTATCATGCTGCGCCACTAACCTGGAGATGTGAGTATCATTGATGAATATGGATACACCCCCTCCTTTTGTGGTTCGATCCATGTTCTGTGGCCGAAATGTGTGGTATGAGTTGTAGCCCAGTAGTGCTGGGGTGCTCTCTGGAGCCTTAAACCAGGTTTCAGTTACTGCACAGATGTCGACGTTCTCCATACTGAGGAGTGCTTCGAGTGCATGCATTTTGAGATTTAAACTCCTGGCATTGAGTAGCATAACCCTCAGTTTTTTGTTAATTGTGCTGTTTATGGAGGTGGGTTTGACTTTTCAGCCTTTCCTAAAAAAGGCACTATGGGGGCAGCAAGAGCCTTGACCAGTATTCGAAAGCCAAGGGGTGACAGGTGCAAGCCATCTCTTGTGAAGCAATGTGGCTTGTCGAGCATGTCATCCCCGCCTGACAGACACTGGATCCCCTTTGAATGACACCAGAAGCTTAGCCAATTGTTGAAATTGATCATTTTTTCTTTATACTGAGGTATCATTCTTGCTGAGGGCAGGATGCTACTCAGGTTCAGGGTTATACCCACCTGGGCTACATGATCAGAGAGCTCTTCCATGTCTCTTTTCATGTAGTCCAGAGAGGTACGTCTCAGGTCATTCACACCAACATGAACAATGACAGAGTCATATTTATACTTGTTCTGGAGTGACCTGAGTGCTTGTGTTATGTGGCGGATTCTGGCTCCCGATAAGCAGCTAACAGTAACCTTCTCCTTGTCCAGCCTAGTGAGAGGGGCGTCAGTGTGCCTGACTATTGAGTCACCTATTACTAGGGTGTTAGGTATGTTATTTCACCTTAAGGGCTGTGATTGTGCAGCACATTGATTTTATGTGTTGTCTGGTTTGTGACGGGAGGTGCAGATTCTGTGGGTGTCTGCTTTGGAGCTCTCTGATGCTTTTGCACGTTTTTATTTAGAGCCTCCGAGTATGATTTGGTGTATTTATGTGTATTTTTTGCCAGTGCTGGTTTAGTAGATCTATGTGCGGCTGGAGGTGTGGTGCAAGTGTTAACCTAATGGCATTAGAGTTTCATGCTTCTTTGGAAAATGCATGTTTGTGTAAAATATGCCATTCTATTCATTTCCAAGTGAAGTGAAGTAATATTAAAAAAAAAAAAAAAAAAAACAGAATTTGGGCCTTTGTCCCAACATTATTTCTGGCTTTGTCCAGAATTCTTGGGCAGAGAAGTTAACAGCTGCAGCAGTGCTAATTGCTTAACTTTCTACACGTACTAAGTGGCTACTTGCAAAAATTATTCTGCGTTCTGTATTGATAAGACACACTACATGTTAAGTGAGCAAATTCATAAAGTTATATGACAGAAAGAATGTATTTACTCTAGTATGATTAGGAAAGCATAATATTCATTATCTTAGAAATAATTCAGATGTGTGTGTGTTTGTGTGCGTGCGGCAGTTGTTATTTCAGTAAGATAGGGAGAATTTAAATTCATCTGAGTGCTTGGGTAATATGGTCAGTGAAGGTAAGACATTAGTTCACATCACTCTGTTGTCATAGGCTGTTCTCTCTTAGGAGCTTACTGGCAACATTGGAAGAAATTAGATGCAAATGGTAATAGACTTGACTCACAGGTTGAGGTATTCTTCCAAGAATTTGCATTTGTGTTGGGTGAGCAGCTCGAATGTTCTCTTTAGATTTAGTTAAAGATAGCATGGAGTTGTTCAACAGATGTAGTAATAGAAGAAAGGGAGCCAACAGCTAAGAAGACAAAGTGGAAGCCTTGCAAAGGTGCTACAGTACCTTAAGAAGAAGGGCAGCCCATGATTGCTCACTCAGGTAAAGAGTCCCACACTGAGTAGCCAGACAAGGATAATTTACAAACCAGTCAGAAGATGAATACTTGTGTGTTTCAAAGCAGCCTTGAATTTAGAAGGTAGGTCTAGATTCTTTGAGATTTTTATTGAGAAGGGGTAGGCCAGTACAGGTGACTAGGTTATAGGCTTGTGATGAGAATATGGATACTGCCAACTCTGAAGGCATTTTATTTTGCAATTACTATTGAGTTTCGTTCAGTTGTGTGGGGTATATATGAGACATCTAGGTTCTTTAGTAATGTATGGGGGTTTGTTGAGATCTAGTGTCCCGGTAACAGAGAGCAAAGAGTGGTGATAAATGTCCATATTCCCACCACAGTTAAAAAAGGTAAAAATGACATGGTTAATACATTGCTGTGCTTGATTTACCTGATGCTGAAGGGGTTCAATGCATCGTGGATGCTGAATGATTAGGGGCTAAAGACTTGCATCTGCATTAGCAGTCCTAGGCAAGAAGCAGACAAGTTAAGAACCAAAACATGGCAAAATTTGGTGGTCAACTTTATTCATTACATGGCAGAAGTCATTAAAAATGTTTAACATCAACCTTTATCATTATTAACTTATTTCATAACATTGAATGAAGCTAATTGAATCAAGGAAGGTACAACATGCCTCTGGTATGATCAAAATTTTGAAAGCTTAGGGCAGTCAAAAACTCTTTGAGATGGGATGAGCACCATGCTGACAGCTTTTTAAGCATTAAAAGTAATACACCTAGATTGACAAGTTTTATTACAATGGAGGATGTTCTTGTGGTAAGGTTAAAACCCAAGACCTGTTACATCTTCAATATTGTTATTAATGTTTGGCCATCATGCAAACTGGCCCTTGTTTGCTCACTCTTTGGAGGTGTTCACTTGACTGCTAAGTTATGGTCAGCACATGGGCCTAGGACATGGAGGCTTGTTTCTAGTTTTGGACTAAAGGTAGTTAAACTCTAAGGCAGACATGTTGGTGAGAAGAAGTGCTCCTTTCAGGACTTAAGGGGAACACATGTTTTTAAGGCTTCCACAAGACGTAGATCTAAGCATTCACCCATTAGACCAGAGAGAAAGAAAGGATATCATCCAACACATTGTATTTGTTTACAGATGTATCAGGGAACATAATGTGGACCTATTTTAAAGAGCAGTGGTTTTCTGCATCTTGACCACTTACCTGGTTTCAGAGCAGTAAAAGGAATATTGGCTTCCTACAGCCCACACCTTTTTGTGGTTGGGGTGGATGATAATATGATTTATGCAATAAAAGGGTCAATTTTCATTCAGAGAATAAAGTTAAAGTCTTGGCTAAAAATCTCCTAGATGAGATGGGTGTATGTGAGAGGGATTTGACACACTATCATATGTACTGCTGATAAGGGTTGCAATGTTGTTCTTTTGGATGGAGCTTATTACCACAGGATGTGTTTTGTAATTTTAAAGACAGTTTAAATATAAACTGTGTTATCATGACCATTTATCAGACTATAATAGGGAACCTTTACCTAAGTTGTCTAAAGGGAGAGATCTAGCTTTTCTTTCTATTCTGAATGTGAATATGTTATACATTCATATACAACCAAGTACAATGACTTACTCCCTAAATTCATAAAGCTGTGATCAGTCCTCCAGGACAACCCAAAGCACCTGAAGTGGAATCATTCCCAGGCCATGTTAGTTTATTAATTTTGTTATGAAAAAAAGTCTCCAGAAAATGACTTATTTGAAAGACACAAACTGATGCATTACCTAAGGTCACGGCTCTTAAGTGGGAAAAGAGGTTGTTACGTGGTTGTTACGTGGTTGCGATGAGTGAACAGAGTCTTTATTCTTTTGCAGCACACAAGTATAGTCTGATTGCAGTTTCTAAAAGCTGAGGTTATAACATCCAGTCATTTTAATTTGGCCATTGTTATTCATCTATTTGTTTCATAGTATTTTTAAATTCAAGAATCAAGTTTATTTACAGAGAAGAGGAATAACTATGGGCTCAGTTTTTGTCCTTTCCTACATTAATATTTTCATGTTAGCTTTTGAGCATGAATTTATGACACTGATATTCTTTCTGGGGGGGAGATACAAGGGTTCTTTATTTTGCATATATCAATGATTTGTTTTTATTTTAAAATGAGATGTACATAATTTTATGTTATTGTTTTTGTACAAGTTATCTAATCTAACTAATGATTGGACGATCACTTTAAATATGCCATTCATCAATGCAAACTTAATTATCTAGATTTGACTTTGAGTGGATTATCAGGTGAATGGAAGTCATTCTTTTGTATAGCTGCACTTTTGTCAACATCTGTTTAGTCAACACAGTTTACTTGACTAAACAGACAATTACACATGTTCACAAAAGTATAAATTGGATGCTTCTTGGGGTTGAAAAATTTGCCCTTTCCCCTAGAATTGTGCAATCTCAGAGTTAGAGCAGAATTAGCAGGGGGTGGGGGGAGCACATCGGCCCACATGGGGATACAGAGGTTTTTTGCATGCACCGAGTTTTTGCATGTGCCAAGACTGATGCTCAGAGCATGCTTAGTTGTGTGTCACCATGCACAATGTTGATCATTTGGTGTCACCATTATTCACATCAATATCTGTGCCATTCAATAAAGGTGAGTAATACTATATATATATATATATATATATATATATATATATATATATATATATATGTATATATACTGTGTGTGTGTGTGTGTGTGTGTGTGTGCGTGTGTGTGCATCTATCTATATATATATATGAGTTATCTCTGCACACATTTTATCACATGGTGTAACAGTGGTGCTTTCCATCAGTGATATAGACTGTCAAATTATGTAATCACTCTTTTTCATCACCTCTACAGCAACAACAACTAAAGCTCTATCCAAAGGAGAAATTAAAATCTTATTTTAACATCATGGTGCAGCGGTAGCATTGTCTCCTCACAGCAAGAGGTTCTCCCACTCGATTCTCAGCTGGAGCTCATTTTGTGTGGAGTCTGCATGTCCACCCTGTGATCGAGTGGTATTCGAAAGACATGCATGAATGGACATGCCTTAGTTGAAGGTTGGGCATCAGGCTGGCACCTTGGCACCATAAAAATCGACTGCCAATCATTAGCGGACCGGAGTTCCACTATGGCGACCCCTAACCGGGAAAAGACGAAAGAAAAACAACAACAACAACATGGGAGGTTCTGAAAATGCAGCTAGGCAAACCTCATCAAAACAGTACCAGTGGCCATAACACTGGAAGAAGTATCAACTTGAGTCTTAAACACACTATAAACAATGCATAGTGACATGTATAACAGAATACATTAAATTATTTATACCAGATTTTTCCACACAAAAAGAAACTGTAGACAAAACATTTCTCATACTTTCACAATTAGTCAGAACAAACTTTGACATATGAGTCTGTCAATTCAAAATTCTGAAAATCAAAGTTGAAGAAGCACACAATTTTCTCAAAGTTCTCAATAATCTTCTCATCCTTATCAAAAAAAGTAGGATTGGAATTAACTGAATGTTTATCAGCAGTGGGATTAACTAAAAATATAGATGCTGTGTCATGTTTGGGAAGAGTGTATAAAACCTTAAAAGACTGATGAACTTTATAAATCCTGTATGTCTTTTTAGATGCAGCTGGCTGACTATTAGGAAAATTGCAACCAGTAACACACACATATCATCCAATATTGATAGAATTGGAGGAAAATCCGATAACAATGTAAAGTCTTTAAAAGTCACTTTTTTATATTAAAAAACACAGTGAAAAGCATTTTAAAACACTTTTTCATACCCAAAAGTAAAATAAACACAAATTCTCCACAGGAAAAAAATGTTTTTTAAGTATTTAAATTTAAACTGACAGGACAAAAAAGAGCACTCTTATTTAAAAGTGCAATGCAGTCTTGTGACAGTCCTTTAAAACACAAACTCCTAACTTTAAAATAACTTTCCTGTAAATGAAAGACTTATTAAACATTTTTTAAAATGAAAGTTTTCCCCAGTGGGAATGTATCTGTCTAGCAAAAGAATAAAGCCAGCTGTTGATCCTCAGTAGCCTCAGAGCAGCATCTTTGGTGGCAGGAAAGCTCTGAAAGGCTTGGCACTCAAACTGTCTTTTTAGTCAGCTCAGCTTGAGCTGACTGACAGTTTGGGTACATGGAAGGTACCCTGAAGCTTTGGAAACTAACCAGCTGTTACATCCTTGGCAGGATATAACCCATATTACTAATACTACTGCTGCAGTGATCAATATGATGAACATCTTGGGATGCAAATTAAACAGTGTTCTTAAGAATCAAGAACTAACAAAAATGCAATGGGACTAGTTATAGTAAACATATTTGTGCAGCAAATGAGAATCAAGAACCAGAAAAAAATAAATGAGACACTCTGTGAATGTAGTAAAGCTTTACAAGATGAAGTTAGAGCACTGAGCATAAAACTATCATTGCAGCCAAGGGACACTGTCTTTAAGCTGCACCTCTCACTGCTAATTCTAGAACATGTGAAAATGAAAATTAAATAACACACAGTTATACAACAGTTATTGGACAGCTCTGACCAGCAAAAACAGCAGCAAAATACAACAAACAAACTGCTGACTTCTACAAATGATTGTATGAGCTTTCTGTGCAAGTGGGAACAGTGAAACACAAAAGTAAACCTGAGAGTGCAAAGATAAGGGGCTCAACAAGCCAAAATGAAGAACAGCAAAGTAGCCTAGTGTTGGGATTTGAATGACAAAAGAAAAGTCAGTTATAGACCCAAGGTGACATCAGGTGTTAGTAAGGTGAAAACAAAAGAAAACTGCTGCAGGTTTTACAAAATGATAACTGTACCCTGTTTGACCTAAAAGTAAAGTGTCAGAATGTGCATACTCAGAATGAGTTAGTAAAGGCGCAATTCCAGGAAGATGAGAACAAAGTCAAGAACTCTACATACACGTGTGCTCATAATTATGTGGTGACTCAGCTTATAAAAGAAAAGAAATCTGGAAGTATAAATGAAAGTAAGTGATTGGCAATGATCAGTGAGGAACTCAAAAAAAGCTATATGCAAAGAAATGTCAGGATGTAATAACACTGAGTTAAGTGCACTTAAGCATTCATTTTAAGCAACTACAAATAAATAAAATAACAAGCCTAATTAATATGATGCAGAAAGAAAAAGAGAAAGTGAACTCTGAAATGGATGGACATGATGCTGTTCTCGATCTAATCAGAAAATGTCAAAATCTGGATGCTGAAAATAAATCCAAAGGAAATGTTTGAAAGAAGCAAATGTCTGTCACCCATTGCTTTTCATGTTTTCATGCTGAACTAATACAAAAAAGTCTTACCGGTGAGAAAAAAAATGCAAAAGGAAAATAATTCCCTCCGAAAGAAGACAATCACACAAACATTTTTTTAAACATTTTATTTGGTTTTAAACAACAAAATCATTGTAACAAAACTAAATTACAAATACAAACATTTTGAAGATGACAGAGATGACCCATCTAAAAAAATAGTAGAGACACAGAGTCTTAAAGCCATAGAAACAACGGAAGACAATTGTACTAAAGGCCTGACTAGCATACATGGTGAAACCAGAGAATAAATATCTGCAGAACCCAAAACTGTGTAAATAAACAGTTAGTGATTCAATGGGTGGCACACTTGCTTTGTAATAGAAGGATAGCAAGATATGGGTTCTAGTCCCAAGCCAGCTGATTAAAATCATTTTTGTAAACAGAGTGGGTGCTATACTCCTGAGTGTGCTGTCTTAATGATGAGGGGTTAAACTCAGTTGCTTTGCCTGAGTTGGTAGTAGCACAGGTGAATGCTAAAAATCCCACTGCATGAGAAAAGAAGGGGTGCTTTCTTCAAAAAAAAAAAAAGAAAGAAAAGAAAAAAAGCAATAGATAGACTATATACACATCTACCCTAGGACCAATTAATCATCCATAACAAGCATCTAACATTTGCCAGAATGCTGGACATTTCCTATTTATGATTATGTAATAACTGCGTACATCACACCATCCTTAATTGTCTAACACATGTAAATGTGATCCTCTTCAGTTACTTAACATCTTTGCTTTTAACAGTTGCTTATGGCCTATATACATTAATTTCAAAGGCTAAAGCAGAAGCACCCATTCTTCAAAATCAATGAACTTTTCCACCAAAATAACTTGGCTCATATACAAGATAAAATATTTCAGTGGTTTTCTTTACATTAGAGGCATGGCACAACCTCTCCTTTTGCTTGTTTATATAGCACAGATCCCATAAGAAGTAACTTATTTAACAACAATCACCAAAGTAAGACACCCAATATCCACAGTCCCCAAAAGAAATCTAGGTTCTCTCTATAGCTGTATTAATCACATCTAGAAAAAGTCTGCATGCTTAAGTATAATAAATTATGACATCACTGACTCGTCCCTGCCATTTGTATGGTAAATTCTTCAGTGTAACTTGCCACAGAATACTTTTCTGATAATAATCATAGAGTTCTCCAACCAATGCCAGACATTTCCTTTTCTCCCTGTCAACCATGTGCCCAAAAAATCATCATATTTAACTTTCAAAATCTGTCCTACAGAATCTTAAAAAACAGCAACCCTTTTCAAGACTCAGTAAAAATTAAGAGAGACTAAATAAACCACAGGGTTAAGCAATGCCAAGCCTCATTTTCTTTCTTATTATATATCATTCCCTTTTTGAGGGTTTAGTCCTGGACCCCACAAAACACAGAAAAAAAAATCAAATGGTTTTAGTCTGTTTACCAGGTAACGTATAAATCTCCCCCCAAATAGGCAAATTTACCTAGAACAACAGAATACAATAAATTATTTTTTCCGAAAGATAACTGAAAAAATTCCAAGTTTGTACAATACCCATAGTGGTTTTTAATAACAATGCACATTATTGCAAAATGTTATCCTGAATGGAATACTTAGTTTAGTAATAGTAATGTTAGAAAAGGAGATATCCCCCGCCATAGTGCTATCACCGTACCATTTACATTTTTGGGCATTTGAAGTCAAGCAAACTAAAAATACAATGTTTTACAACTGTCACTACCTCAATCACCTATACATTACTGTTACCCAGTGTAACGAAAGGAGATACTGCCAACACAGCTAGCTGGAATTTTGTAAATAATTATATGCCACTGGTATATATTGAAATGATTTATACAGCATGCTTGTGTTACAAATGTATTAGAACTGTATGTCATGTCTATATCAAACTGCTTGTACAGACATGCAAGTTGAAAAGGTATTTGCAAAGTGCTGCTTGAAATGTAACCACAGTGTACCCTACTGGAAGAGAACAGAAATGTACATGTACTATTGCAACTGTTTAAATGTATATATTTCAACTGGGAAACTGGAATACAGGAGGTTAACCTCAGTCAAGCAAACTTTAGAAAAAATATCTCAAATTAAACTACTTTAGAGGACACAACAAAGAGGCTATATCTCAAGTTCTCAATGCAGCTAGAGACATAAGTTATGTACTAGGAAGCTTTCTGTATTGTCCATGGAGTGAACTAATTGCTACTTTTGAAGCAAGAAGGAATGCAATTGTTTTATGACGTCCAGCATCTGCCAATGAGCGGAGTAAAAACCCTTGTCTGTATATTTTACAAGTAGATGCTAAATGCTGCCAGCTTCTAGCAATGTGGGTTTTGGCCTGGGAACTAGAAGTCAGATGACAAGAAATTATGTCATCCTGCAAGGTATCCCAGCAGTAATATTTGAAATAGTATTTTGAGAAGTCTATTAGTGAGACAGAGCACTCTGTATTCTGTCTTGGACCTGGCAGCAAGAACCATTCACCACATCATCTGCCTTGCTCTAATGAAGTAAGTTTCTAGGGAACAGTATAACTCTCTTAGATACAGTCAGGAATATAGTAAAGCTTACTTTAGATATTTCCTTTATTTGTGTGAGCCTGTACAGCAATGTTATTTTAAATATTCCTGTGGTTTTGAACTCTGATGTCAGTGTGAATGTATATTTAGTATTGTCTTGTACTTTTATTATTTCTTATTAAATACGTTTAAACCTTCAGTGTGGCTGATCTGTATAGATATATTTAAGTTTTATGAGTACTTGCATATTTATTTGGTGACACAGTGTGAGCCACTCCTAAGAACCTTGCTCTTGGTTATACTACCATTTGTATTACTATTAATATTACACAGTAGGATTGGA
This sequence comes from Protopterus annectens, assembly GCF_019279795.1. NCBI lineage: Eukaryota > Metazoa > Chordata > Ceratodontiformes > Protopteridae > Protopterus > Protopterus annectens. The sequence continues at coordinate 1,477,060,184 of NC_056725.1, forward strand.
CACCCTTTGTTAAAGGCCCTATAGCAGCTGATAAGGACTGACTGGTGGCAATGGTAACTACTTTATAGTCTGGGCAGAAGGGGGCATAGCTAGTAAACCTGTACCAGCCTTTTCCAGATATGTGTGTGTGTGCAAATCAAACCTCAAATAGTGAGGGAGTCAGCTACTTGGGCAGAGGCATGAAGCACTGGTTGGACAGAGAGGGTGCTGGAGGTCTTGGCTTGATCGCTCAGCTGAGATCTCACATCTACAGCTGTGCTAGTGGGGAGTCTTACTGGTGATCTGAAGGAAGAGTGAGAAACTAGCCCTGGACTGACTGTGGTCTTGATGTGCTCTTAAGGAAAACTGCACTTGATGCAGAGAACTGCATCTGGAAATACTGTGTGTGCACTTGACATCCTCTCAGTGAATGTCTCCCACTGTTGCAAGTGGTGAGGACTGAGGATCTTTGATTACTAGTCCAATGGAGGGTTGTCACATCTGTGCTGGCCTTATCTCCTTTTGTCACACATCTTCCCCTCTTCAAAGACTCAAACTAGTTTTTCAAGTGACCCTTGAGAAACACTGCTAGAGAGGGATGAGCCTATCAGGGAATACCTTACCCCATTCCCTGTTTTGAGATTCCAGCTGCTTTGGCATTGCTGACCCCATTATAGTGTTGTACTGTCATATCATATGCCTACAATCTTAGGCTCCACCCTAGTAACTTGGGATTTTGCAGAATGGATCCCTGAAGCCATACTTCCCCCACAGACTCCTCCTGTCTAATAATGCAAATAATTAGCACCAGGGCCTCCCTATCATGGTATGGTTTCATCATGCTAACATGATACAGTTTATGTTCCTGCCTACTGCCTAGCAGTTCTACCGTGTAGTTAACATCACAGACCTTCCTTACCACTTTGAAGGGCCCCTCACAAGCTGCCTGCAGCTTGTTGTGTCTGACAGGAATGCAAACCTTAACTTGCTGCCCCACAGCATACTCTCTAGTTTGAGCATTCCTGTCATACCAAACATTTTTCTGCTGTTGGGCTTCTGCCAGGTTCGCCTGGGCCAAGCCCAAGAGTTCCCTGAGCCTTGTCCAGAGGTTTAGGAAATATGCCACAACAGACACCTTGTGGGATTCACACTCAACCTCCCACTCATCACAAATCAAATTTAGAGGTCCCCTCACCCTATACCCATACAGCAACTCAAAGGGTAAAAAACCTTTGGATTCCTGGGGCACCTCTCTGTAAGCAAACAACAGATGGGGCAAATATTTGCCTCACTCACACTTAAACTGGTCTGAAAAATGCCTGTAGCTTGGTATTTAGTGTAGAGTTTAACCTTTCCGCATGACCATTTGTCTGGGGATAGTATTGGGTGTTCTTCAGGTGCTTCAACCCACAGCACTCCCATAGACAGGCCAGCAGGTCTGACATGAAATTGGCACCTTTGTCAGTCGGTATTTCTTCTGGGAAAATCTACCCTGCTGAAAATCTCTAACAATGCATTTGTCACCTTTTCTGCTTTGATGGAGGACACAACCACCACCTAAGGATATCTGGCAGCATAATTTACTACCACTAGGATATATTTCTTCCCTGTGGAACTTGCAGTACTCAGAGGTCCCACAATATCCATAGCTACCCTCTGAAACAGCTCCTCAATCACAGGCAAAGGCATCAAAGGAGCTTTGACCTTGACTCCTGCCTTACCTACTTTTTGGCACTGCTCACACATCCTGCACTACTCTGTTACATCCCTAGAAATCCCAGGCCAATAAAAGTTCTGCATAATATGTCTCTTGGTATGCTTTATGCCATATGACCTGCAAAGGAAATGTCATGGGCTATGGCTAAAAATGCCATGTGGTAGGCTCTGAGCACTACCCGCTGCTGTATTCTCTCACCCTCTAGTCTTCAGGGGTCCAATCTCTATAGAGTAACCCTTTGTCCAGTCTACAGATCCTCCCTTTCCCCTGAGAATCAGGTGCCTCTCTGGTTACCTTCCTCAAGACTCGTAATGTAGGGTCTGAAAGCTGAGCTTGTCTCAACTCTCTCTATGTAAACCTTCCCAGCTCCCATTCCACAGGAAATCTGGTATCCTCTGACAGCAGTGCCTCACTGTCAGCCTGGGCACTACTACTATTTACCTCTGCCCTTGCAGTCAGTCTGTCAAGGGAACATCAGTACCTACCAGCAGCTGTGGTTCACCTTCACTGTCACTGCTGCAGTGTAGCTCCCTCTCTGAAGTAACCACCTCACCAGTCCTGGCTTCAAGTGTGCAGTCTGACTGGGTCCCCCCAGGCTACCAGACCCACATGCCTGTCTACAAGCCTGACTGCATGTAACTGCATGCACACAAGGTACTGTATTATCAAAGTCATTCCCTATCAGGACATCTGCAGGGATATCCACAAACACACCTATTTGCTTGCTTCCTTTTGCACCCTCCCAGTCAAGCTCCAGCCAAAGATATTTGGAATGGGGTCCCTCCTAAAGCTCTGACTGGAGTAGACTGCCCAAGCAAGTAGTGCTCCTCTTTAACCATTGCAGGCTTCACAATGGTTAGGTCAAAGGCTGTGTGTCTCTTAGCAGTGGCCTGTTTCCCATCTACTAAGATAGGATATAACCTCTTGTGGTTTGATACCCTTGTTGTCTCCAGAGGACTTACTGCTGTCATTCTGTCATTCCCACTTACTGGCTCTCCCACCTTTTGTTCCCCAATTTGCCTCCATAGACATCTATATGCTGCATGGCCACACTGGTTACATTTAAAATATTTAACTCTTGATCCTGGCCATGTTCCTGAACTAGTGGCTTTCCCTGTTACTGGCAGGCTTTGTTGGGGTGGTTTAAGCTGTCCACCATGGGTTCCCTTATACCCATGTGTAACACTGGATATCCCTTTCCTGTAAAGTGATGCCCTGCTTGGTAGGTCTAGGTCTCCCTTTTTTTCTCCAACTCACTTGTTGTATTGCATTTTTTATCTGCCAACCAGATTCTCATGTCCTCAGGCAAAGTGCTAAAGGATTTTTCACTCACCAAAAGGACTGCCAGCCCTTCAAAAGTGGTGACCTGACACTCACTCTCCCACCTATGAAAATAAGTGCTTAGTTCAGCAATATATTCACAGACACTTTCATCTGCCTTGCATCTATGCTCAAAAAACTTTTTACTATAAGATTCAGATGTTAAAACACTCTTCTAATAAACTGTTTTTAACTCTATTATAATTTAAGCAATCAGTATCAGACAATTTAAAAACAGCAGTTACAGCCTTACCATGGAATGAGGGGGTCAGGAACTGTACCCAGAGCCCTTGGTCAACATTATAGTGTTTACAAACCCTTTCAAACATATGAATAAAACTATCAAAATGATCATTCTCTGTAAATTGTGGAAGAAATTTGCTGACCTTTATTTTTTCTGGGGTTCAGTTATTCCCTTCCCCGTTACCTCCATGGCCCTGGGAAGAGTCAGCATCTCCTTTACATGTTGCATCTGTCTGTCATTTTTTTCAGCCTCCAAACGTCCCAGTCTCTCATTTTCTTTGGCCTCCAAATGCCACAGTTTCTCATTTTCTTTGGCTTCCAGACATCTCAGTCTCTTTTCTGCTACTAATGACATCTGTTTCTCATTTTCTTCAGCCTCCAAATGCTGCAGTCTCTCTGCTGATTCCAGTTCCAACCATTTGGCCTCTAGTTTAAGTCTCTTTAACTCCAGATGGATTTTTAAGTCCTCTGAGGAAAAGGTGAACTGTTCATTTTCTGAGAGTTGTACATTCCCAAGGCCAGTCTGGTTGTCTTCCTGGTTGCTGGTCTGTGATGCAGCTGTGACAAAGGCTGCAATAATTTCTGCTTTGTCAGGTTGGCATGCATCAGTCCTTTGGCTTGGCACATCTCAGCCAACTGGCTGCTTGTCATCTTGCCATAATCCTCTGATGACACTTTGCCTGCTATCATTGACCAGCTAAGCTAAGAAAAGATAAATAACACTATTGTGATATGAAACTCTGAATGTTTACTGTGTGGCTGACTGAGAGTACAAACACCTTCTTTAGTGACTGCTGTTTACAGGCTACAGGAGTTCAATATCCACACCACTGAATCTCAATATGTCATGTGGTGATCCCACCACTGCCAGCCAAATGTGATGTAGATATTCCACCACTGCCCACCAAATGTCATGACCCTCCACTGCACCTGTAATCAAGGAGCCTTAATCCTCACCAATGGCAACAGTGGGGAATGTTCACTGAGAGGATGACAAGTACATACACAGTATTTCCAGATGCAGCTCTCTGTATCAAATGCAATTTCCCTTAACAGCACACAGAGACCACAGTCAGCCTGGGGCTGGTTTCTCACTCTTCCTCCAGATCCTCAATAAGACTCCCCACTGGCAGAGCTATAGAGTTGAGATCTCAGCTGAGTGATCAAGCCAAGACCTCCGGCACCTCCTCTGTCCAACCAGTGCTTTGTGTTCCTGCCCAAGTAGCTGACACACACTCTTTTAGGTTTGACTTACACACAAACACACACATGGGAAAGGCTGGCACATGTTTACTAGCTATGCCCCCTTCTGCCTAGACTATAAAGTAGTTACCACTGCCACCAGTCACTCCTTATCAGCTACTTTAGGGCCCTTTACAAAGGGTGTCCAATCCTACTGTGTAATATTAATATTAATACAAATGGTAGTTTGACCAAGAGCAAGGCTCATAGGAGTGTCCCACACAGTGTCACCAAATAAATATGCAGGTACTCTCAAAACTTAAATATCTCTATACAAATCAGCCACAATTAAATGTTTAAATATATTTAATAATAAATAATAAAATAACAAGACAATACTAAATATATATTCACAGTGGCATCAGAGTTCAAAACCACAGGAAATATTTAAAATAACATTGCTGTACAGGTTCACACAAATAAAGGAACATACCTAAACTAAGCTTTACTATATTCCTGACTGTTGTTCAATATGTTAGTGAAGGACACTTATGAGGAAAGTAATTTAAATGAGATTCATGTAGCGTATTCAAAAATAGATGTTATGGTAGATGATTTATTATTTCAAGGGCAGATAAATTAAATAGATCACAACTATTTGAAAAATGTTCATCCTATGGTCAGTAATATATTTGGTATACCCAAATTACATAAAGGATTAAATAATATGTTTAGGCCCATAGTCGATGGTAAAAGAAGCAAAACATGTTTTATTAGTAAGTATTTAGATCATCATTTGAAAAGGGGGCTGAACAAATTTGAATATATGACAAAAGACTCCTGGCATTTTTGGATAAGTTAAATGCAGTTAATATAAAAGAGCACACCATTCTTCTTACTATTGATGCATGCAATTTATTTTCAGTCTTTCCTAATGAAATAGGACTAGAATGGCTGGAAAGTCAGTTAATAAAACCCGGCATTTATGAGCAAGACCATATAAATGTATTTGTGACGCTTATGGAAATAGTTTTAAAGAATAACTTTATATTTTTTGAAGGTAATTTTTACAAGCAAGTCACTGGGGTAGCGATGGGGGCTGCTTGTGCCCCCATATACGCTAATTATGTGATGTTTTTCTGGGAGCAGGAATATGTTTTTGCCAGTGAATATAATAGGTATATCCAGCAATATACCCGTTTTTTGGATGATATTTGTATTATTTGGGAAGGAAGTCTTGAAAATTTGGACGCATTTATACAATATATTAATCACACAGTGGAGTTTCTCAAATTCACTTATGAATTTAGTAAAGTTGAATTGTCCTACTTGGATGTTAATTTAAAAGTGGATCAAGAGAAAAAGTGTTTATCATCTGGAATTTATAGGAAAGCCACTTTTTCAAATCCATATTTAAATTACCAGAGCTGGTACCCTAGATACCAGAAAAAAGCAATAGTAAAGGGTCAAATGGTTAGAGCAGCCAGGATGGTAAAGGAATATCAAGAATTCATTGAAGAGTTAGAATTTATAAAGAATATGTTTATTAGAAGGGGTTATCCTGTTTTATTATGTGAGTCTATTAAGGATGAAATAATATGTATAAAAGAAATAATGGTAATTATGTGGCTATATTAAAAACAAATACCCATGAGACTATGGGAACAATTACACCAACAAGCTGTATACGAAACGGTAAAAAGGAGACAAAAGAGCAGTTATATTTTATAACTACATATAATTATGACACAGAATATATAGTGGATATCATACAGAAAATTTGGAGATTATTAAAATTAGATAGCAATGTATGTGGGAAATTAGGGAAGCCCACAGAAAAGTATTTAGAAAGGATAAGTCTTTTAAAAAATTATTGGAAATGGGCAGCCAGTATAATAATAGTAGTGGCACAAATCGACAGAAGGGAAATTTTAAATGTGGAAGATGCAGTGTATGTAGATATGTTTTAACTACTGGGGATAAAATTACTGTAACAGAGGTGCCTATTAACATCCAAGGATACTTTGACTGTTACAGTAAGAATTTAGTTTATTTAGCAAAATGTGGTCAATGTACCACATTTTATATAGGACAAACATGTAGAAGCATACGAGAGAGAATAAGTGAACATGTTTTAGACATTAAGCATATGAAGAACACCAATGCATTAGCGAGACATACAGGGCAATATCCAGGGCATGAATTTAAGTTTTGTGTACAAATTAAAAAGGATAATCAAGGTGGCATCCTTGATGTACATTTAGATATTTGTGAAATGAAATGGCAATTGAAGTTGGATGCCACCACTTTCCCGGGTATCAATGAAAATATAAGTATAGCCGTGTTCGACGATAGTACAGTCAACGAAGTACGTTTCGGAATTTTGATAGTAAACCCATGTCTTCATATATGTATAATGCCTTAATCTCATCCCCATTTTAAAAACAGAAATCTTATCACCTAACTCTACCCAAATGTCAACACAGTAAGAAAAAATATTGGTATCATTCCATTGTGTATGTTACCCAAAAAAGTAGAAAATAATTCATAATCAAGTTCTGTCTTAAAACACTCACATGCATATTTATATAGGCACTCAAATCCCAAGAGCAGAAAAGATTGGATAAGAATATCGCTGAATGTCTTCACACCCCTCAACACCTTTCTCTTTCATAAATGCAAGTCAGAATTTAAGTCTCCTATCACAACTGCATGCATATTTAAAATAACAAAATTTTCTATCAACTTAAACAGATTGTCTTATTTGCAAATGTAGTAGAATCATAAACCACAACTAAGAGAACCACTACACCATGAATCCTACAATCTAAGAATAAAAGTCAACCAGGAATGTCAATAGGAACATCTAATATCTGAAACTGGATTTATTTATCAGCATTGCAATTCCAAAATATGCAACTAAACTGAAACTCCAGCATGACAACTTTCCACAGCTTGATCTTTTTTATAAGTTAAACATCAAATAAACATAATACCTTCAGTAAGACCATGACATCATTAAAACACTTTAAGCCTTTATAAATCATTTTAATATGATTAGAAATAAAACAAACAATAAAAATAATTCCTTTCTTTTTCTCTCATTCTTCCCATTTTTCATTCTCCATCTTCCAATCTCAGCCCTGTCTCCAACAGAACTCTTATACTTTATTAAGTCCATTCATCCCCCATCCTCCTTTCTCTTCCCTATCAGATCTCATAAGTCTCCCTTATCTTCTGCCAGAAGTACATGACAGAGCATTTTTTCAAGTTGCATTTACCTTCTGGAATAGTAGAGGTGGAAACAGTTACAGAACAGTTATCAGCATGCACCTTCCATTTAAGGTAATTTAGCAGTAGTAGTGTCTAACTCATCTCTGGTGTCTGCAGAGACAAGGCATTACCAGCTATAGAATAGCTCTTGGCATGTACATTTCCTTCCCCCTTCATGTATTGTAGCAGCAGCAGTGTCTAATTCACCTTTGTTGTCTGGAAAGGTAGGAGCATTACCAGCTATTGGTAGGTTTCTGACCTTTCTCTTTGGGCAAGGTAGCAGTAGAAGTATCTAATTCACCTTTATTGTCTGGAAAAATGCGATGATTGACAGTTACACAGCAGCTGTCAACATACACCTAACATTCCCATTCAGCTAATACATTATTAAGTATATAAGGAGCAACATTCATTTGAGAATCAGCAGAAACAGCAGTAATAGTTTTACAAGTATCTGCATGCCTAGGGCAGTTAAAAAACAAATGGCCATCTTTACTACAAATAAAACACAATAATTTACATTGTTTAGTAGAGTGACCTTGTTCCCCATGCTGAGAACGCAGCTGTTTAGGGCAGCTGGCAATTAAGTGTTCAGTAAGTTCTGTCAGAACAAATAA
>NC_056725.1:1477071014-1477333514 GCF_019279795.1 Protopterus annectens
GCAAAGTTAACAACTCAGTTGTTTTCCCATTTCACAATTTGATTTAGATAAATGGTGACATTGTTAAAGTCCTTATTTCTTACATTTGTAAAACCAGTTGTATGGTGATTGGCAGACTTAACCAACAGGATTCATGCCTAGGAATAGCTGGAAAGACTAATTTGAAAAGTTTTGAACCTAAAATTAAACCCTGAGGTATACCTGTTCAAGCTTGCAATGGGTCTGAAGAATATCTTTGACTCTCCACAGATCGAGACCTTCCTGTCAATCATATAAATATCCAGATAATCAAGTATGGATTAGGTTTCCCATTAACCAATGCTTTATGTATTGTTGAGATAATTAATAATAATAATAATAAATTTCATCAAAAAGAATTTACTTCCTACATTTCCCCTTTTAAATGTAAATGCCAGTGAGGTGTGTCTGCATTCAATACCACAAGTGGAAGGGAAAGGAAAGTTACAATTGTTTTTCAGTTTGGGCACATAGCATCATGATATTACTCTGTCATTAGGCAGTTGTTCAGAGTCTCCTTTTACAGTTTTTAGGCTTGCCTGTTCATCTTCTATGGTAGGTACAACTCTTCTGTGTTCATGGAATGGACACAACTGAATAATGTGAACCCAGTGAACTGAAGCTTTGCAAGTACTTTTTTCTTCATTTCAATTTGATAGGCCACTGGGAAATCGTACTTATTTCCAATAATGTTTTACTGCAGCTTGGTAGGAGTTACTTTGTTTTTGCCTTTTTCTGTGCTGTATTTAAAGTATAATAGCTTGATCACCTATCTGATATTCCCTGGGTCTTGCTTTCTGTCATAGTTAAGTCTTATAGGCCTGCACACTCTTTCCCAAATTTCTCTGGGCAAAGTCAGCAATTTATTTAAGTGCTCTCTTAGATGGCTCACATAATCCTGGGCCATGGTGGCATATGCTAGACTTGAAATTTATGATGAATACAGACTCTGCAAAAGCAGCTCCATTCTCCTTTCAAGCATCATTTCAAAGGGCGATACACCAGTGGATTTATTGGGAGGGCCAGGATGGCCATTGATGCTAGTGGCAACTTAAGGTGCCAGTCTTTTCCTGTGGAGCTGAAGCACTTTTTTAGTATATGGGCTATGGTTTGGTTTACTCTCTCTATCTGACCAGAAGATTCTAGATGATGAGACTTAGGCAACCTTCTTTGCAATTCCAACATTTTCCACAAGTTGCCTATTACCATACTAGTGAAATGTGGTCTCCTGTCAAATACTACCCACATTAGTAACCCAGTGGCAAGCACATGGTTAATCAGAAGCAAAAAAGCTGTTTCTTTAGTGTCAGGGGCAGGTAAATACTAAATCCATGTTGTAAACTTACAAAGAAATTCTAGACAAGCTCAGTGTTTTAGCAGATAAATAGTACTAATGATTAAGGGAAAGTAGTGTCACCGGGCTGCTCTCTGTAGTTAAGAGTTTGATTCCTCCATTCTCCACCTTCACGGGTTGGCATAATAGTTAAAGTGGTTATACAGACACAAGGTTCAAGGTTTGATTCTCCTCTCTGGAAAGCAAGATTAGGCTTATAAGGGTTTACTGTGGTCCTTAATCTTGTTACCGTTACCTAAGCTGACAGTTAATAAGTACCGATCGCCATGACAATACCTAGTTACTGGACCAAACCAATTCATTCAGAGGTCAGACTAGACCACTGTGATTTCTCTTATCTGAATGGGCATTCTTTATCAAGGGAAAACTGTCTGGAACTTGCAGTACTTTATACATGGCTGCATATACTTGGTAAAGTCACTACAGATGTTGAGTTCTGAAAGACACTTCTTTTAGTGTCTAGAAACTTCTGTTTGTGTATGGGCTGCTTTCAGTTCATCATGTTCATGCTGTAGCATAAACAATCTGTGCCCAAAGGCAATATCCACTGGAATCTGTGTGGCGGTATCAGTTCTTTTCAAGTGGCCATCATTTAACAGAAATCTTTTTGGCTGCATATGGCTTTAAGATCATGGTTGTTTTGTAGATCGCTTTCATCAAGATTTTTTCTTAGTAGGACCCTGAAGAAAGTAATAAAACTTTGCTACAGTTACAGCTGTCAAAATCAGACTTTTCAGTGAAAAGTAGGAAACATACTCCAGTTCCATTCTTTTTTGTTGATGGGTAACTGCATCTACATTTGCCTGGACTGAAAGAATGGCCCAGGTTTTACCTTTAGCCACAACATCATCTTGGTCATTTTGAAATTTGTCTGCTCCATGCCTTTGCCCTTTTTCCAGTACATTGTTTTCGCACTTACGGATCTTCGGCTTGGATACACTCATCATGCATTACTCCTGTTCCTGTTCCTTTTCATTTAGAGTTGAGCATGCCATTGGCCTTCCAGCCTGGCAAATGTGTGAGGAAGTTCCATCTATTATAATTAGAGGCGTTACATTTTACAAAGTTCTGTAAACTGAACTAATCCACTGTTTATACAGCTATATATACAGGTGCTAATTCAGCATACTGGATAGCTTTATGCCCATGCTAGTACTTAAAAGTATGGTCTACCTTATATTCATGCCACACTACCCCCAGGTGACAATACCTGTTTCTACCCCGACTAAAAGAGCAGCCATCAACATATGCTCTGGGAAAGTTTTTATATACATTTTCATCATAAAGACAGCATCTGCATATCTGTCTAGCAAGGCCTAATGCTGAGTTCTGCTGAGGCAGTTGTCTAGGCTCTACAGACTCTCTATAGTCATGTATTTGCAGGTCTCAAGTCTTGGGTAAATGCACATTTTTTGTCATTTTATTTCCAAAGGTTGATCCTTGAAGTCCATAGTCTAGGTCACAATTTGGCTACTAGACACACTGCCATTCAGGATGGGTAGTGGGCTGATGTATCAGTACCTCAACCTTTTTGCCACAGATACAGTTTTTCAGTCTCTGTACTGCCACTGTTAGTGTCTTACTAGCATAAGCTAAAACACAGTCATCAGAATCACGTGTTTTATATAGGACAGCAGTAATGCAATAGTTCAATAACCTGTTTCAAAATAGAAATCTTTGTCCATCTGTTGATGCATCAAGCATAAGGCCTGAATCAAGCTATTGTTTAAAGGCTGCATGCCTTTTGCTGCTCTCTCCCAATACCCAGGGTTCTGACTTTTTAGCAGCATGGTGGGGGGATATGCCACTTCTGCACAGTCCTTAATAAACTGTCTACAGTAATGGCATATCACCAGGAAACTATGCAGCTCCTGCAGTGATTTTGTGAAGACATATTTTGGATAGCCTCTGTTTTGTTATTTTGAGGGCATAGCCCTTCTGGTCACATTTTGTACCCTATGCAGATGACCTTGTTTCTGAACTACTGTCCTTTTGTGAGGGATGTTTGAACCCTTACATTCTTTTGCTACTTTAACACATAGGTCACGTCAGCTAGATATTCCTCAAAGGTTTTACTTTTGGTTGGCATATTATCAAACTAAACCAGATTCATTCTATTTCTGCATCAGGCATGAGCTTTTACAGAAAGATATTGACATCTGAGGGATTGTTTAGATATCCAAAATGATATCTATTCTAGATGCACTGTTTTCTACAAAATGTGAGATCTGGTTTGTACAGGCCTTGAGGATGGACTTTCAGAATCCATAATCCATTGGAGATATCTATAATTGGACTTTCAGAATCCATAATCCATTTGAGATATCTATAATTGGACTTTCAGAATCCATAATCCATTTGAGATATCCATAGTTGGGAAATATTTTGCACCCTCAACCATTGTCAAGTTCTGATCTAGATATTTCATGGCCAGTAATATAAGGGCACCCATGTATTTAGCTTTCTGTAGTCTGTAGCGAGAAAAACCTTACCTGTGGGTTTGACAACAGTCCATATGGGAAACTTATACACAAAGTTTGCCTGTTGTCTAATTTCCCTCGCCATCAGGGTATCTTGAATTTCCTGGATATGCTCATAGGATGCCAATGGGATCTTGTACTTATAAACATACACTGGGACCTTACTAGGATTGACTGATACTGAGTAACATGAAGGTCAGTTATTCCACTGTCATAAGCATCTTCTCTATCCACATCCATCGGCTTCTTTTTCATATGTATAATCCCACTACATATATATATATATATATATATATATATATATATATATATAAAGAGAGAGAGGTGGTGCTGGCATATATGCTTTTCCCTTCATTACCAACTTAAAAGGATCAGACTTAACCAAATTGGAAACTTGCTACAACAAAATAGCCCACTTTGCATCCAATCTTCCCCACCAAACCCACCATTGTATTGCGCTGCATAAATTAAATTGGCTCGAGCTACCTAACCTTCTCCAGCTCTACCAATTTAAATTCACACACAATATCATCTTCCATCCTGACAGTTGCCCATCTCTCAAGGAACTTGTTGTTTCCTACTCATGCCTACAAAGTTTAAGATATGCAGATAGAAACATTTTCACAATAAACAAAGCTAACAACACTCATGGTGAAGCCCTATTCTCAAATCAAATAGCCAATTTATGGAACTCTCTACCCCACACCCTCCAAAACACACCTGAATCTACCAGTTTTAAGCAACTACTATTTGAACATCTATCCAAGAACTGGCATTGCTGCTGTGCCAAACCTGACTGACATGATATCTATAACTCTCTCAACACACTGTCCACTCCTTACCTAATTTTCTCCTTCTCCTCAGTGTTATTACTACTAATATATATATATATATAAAGGAAATCCCCATTGTTCATAACTATTATTTAATATGTACACATTACTAACTTTATTTTTCTCACAGTGATCTGTACTGAAATACTTGTGTTTTTTCTCTTTGAACCTGTATCTACTAGAAAACTGTATTGAATACTACTTTTTACAGACTACATAGATGATGTGTATTCTGCATCTTACTGTATGTATACTATTGCACTAATTATTGTATTTTGCTTATATTTCTGTGGAGCTTTTCTCCAATGAAATGGGGCTTCTTGCCCAGTCAGACTTTTCCGGTAAACAAATGTAAATAAATAAATCATAAATAAGGGTTAAGGTCATTACCTCAAAGATATAAGGTTCGGGGTTTAATTGTGGCCTTCCTTTTAATAGTCTGCAAACTGATAGTCTAGTATTTATCTGTGGACCATATATATATATATTAGGCTATATTGCATTGAAATCATTCTATAACAATGAAACATAATGCAATAAAATCCATAAATGGATCCAAAAAAATACTCCAGAAACAAAGATAAAAAATGTAAAATATTTACTGTAATAATAAATCAACGACATTTCAATAACAAGTGGGCAATACATCAGGCTGAATAACTAGGTTTAAGCATGTTTTGACTTTGTCTTTTATCAGAACTGAAATGCTGAACTCAAACCACATAGCCTTTGGCCATCAGTTCACATGAATAATAAACCCCATATACCTGCTGGCAAGGCAACCCCTTTAACTAAAAAACTGCTTTGTTATTTATAAACAATACTACTAAACAGAGCTGAATCCAGCACTAGGCAACCAAGCAGTCATCTAGCACCCATTTGCTGAGAAAGAGCCCCTGCTGGCTGGGATGGGGTCTGCTGGCTGGGAGACTGTCACATTTACTTTTTAACTAAAACAAAAAAAATAAATAATTTTTTAAGTGTACTTTGCATCCGATTGCATATACCTGGCAGTGGTGCAACAGCATTTGTGCATGCATCATCATTGCACAGACCTGTTGTTTACTTCATTCCCCATGCATGGAAGTTAAACACAAGAATACCTTCCACAGAAGATATACAACAACACGATATGGACTCTATGTGCAAGTGGCATGTGTGTGTGTGTGTGTGTGTGTGTGTGTGTGTGTGTGTGTGTGTGTGTGTGTGTGTGTGTGTAAAATGCCCTACTTAGGGATAGCAGATGGTTAGTTAATTTGCTCAGGATCAAATCCTGTACCTTAGTTACAAGAAATAAACAAGAGTCTGAATGCTTTTGATGCAGAAGACTGTGGGTTCTGCTCCCACAGAATGAAGGGGGGTGCTGTATTCCTCAGTGTGCCCTGCTTTGAATGAGATGCTAGTAACTATGAACCTGTTTTCAGTTTGCCATCCATTCCCTGTTGTAATATTACCAGCTTACCATTTTTTAATGTAAAATAGGCAAATTATTCTTTGAGGGCAGCAGGCACTGAATTTGTAGATGAAACAGTGAAATATAAAGTTGTTGGCTAGCAGCAACCTCTTCTTTAGTTACAGGTGTCTTTAATGTGGAATTATTCAGATGACTTTTACTTCTGCATAGATTGTGCATATTGACTGATATTGGTGGATTGTAACGTCAGTGGTTTGAGTGGCCCTTTATGTTTGAAATGTTCTGAATTTAGCAATTTTGTCATCATTGGTTCATATGCTTTGTTTCATTGCTTACTGGAAAAATGTTCAACTACAAATCTGAAACACAATCAAACAAGTGCTACTGTATTATACAAGTAATCTAACTTAATACAATCAGGAAAGTGAATCAAAGAACACATGCATATGTTTATAGTCCTAAATGTGTGCAAGGGGCCTATGGTTTTAAAACAGCCCAAAGCTAAACTAAATCTACCACTGGCCAGGTGTATTTTCATTGAATGTAGGTTTCGATGAATGTGAGTTTCAAGGGCAGAGAAGTATTACTGTTAAGTCTGTGTTCATTGTGAGACTGTATTGCTTTTTTTAGCAAATGTCTATCAGTATTTGTACCTTGACCTCGCCAAGGCTTTTGATACCATTCCCCACTCGGGTATTACAGAAAAACTCACCAGCCTGAACATAACCCCCTACGTTATGAGATGGGTTGCCAACTGGCTTACAGACAGAACTCACATGGTAAGAATAGCGGCGGACTCCAGGTTTGACTCTAAACCAGTCACAAGTGGTGTCCCGCAAGGCTCGGTCCTGGGAACCCTACTGTTCAACATATACTTCTCAGAAATACAAGCAAACACAGTAGGACTATAGCTAACCAAGTTTGCTGATGACTGCAAACTGGGAGCCATAATTAACTCTCTGGCTGACATGGACATCCTCCAAAAGGGCCTTACTGAGACGGACACCTGGTGTTGAAGTCATGGCCTCAAGCTAAATGCCAAAAAATGCATAGTCATCCCATTTGGGAAAAACAAAACACCCACGAATTACCACATAGGTGGCAGCCCCCTTAATACAGAAGAGGTAATAAGAGATCTGGGGACCCAGGTAGATAGTAATCTCTCCTTTGACAATCATATTGCCAAAGTAGTTAGGAAATTCTTCTATGTGGCCCATCTAATTACTAAAGGGTTTGCATCTAGAAATAAAGAGGTTATAGTGCCCCTCTGCTTGTCACTCATCAGACCCATCATAGAGTACAATGCCCCATTTGGGATGTTCCTCACAAGACACTTCCAACAGCTGGAAAGACCACAAAAGTACTTCACCAAGAGGATTTCTGGCCTCAAACATATGTCCTATGCAGTCCGACTGCAAAACCTCCAGCTGTACTCAGTGGCATATCACTTACTCAGAGGTGATCTCTGCCTGACTTACAAAGCCATGTCCAACTCAGAACTGATGGACTTGCTCCACCTAAAAAAATCCAAGTAACTGCGAGCCACTCGCTCTGGTGAGCTAAACCTCACCACAACAATAAATAGAACATGCTGGAGGGACAGATTCCTGTCACAGAGACTCCCCATGCTTTGGAACAAAATTCCAGACTACATTAGGCAGAGCCCATCACTAACACTCTTCAAGAGAAACCTTGACGAGTGGATGGGTAACAGAAAATACACCCCTGGGATGACTTCATTGGCTCTGCTTGACAGAGGATCAGTTAATTCATCAATGGGGTGGTGAAAGCCAACACAATCTGGCTAGGCTTATAAATGACTTCAGACAGATAGCCTAGTACCTACCTATGAACCTATGAACCTATAAAGTTTGAAATAAAAGTTTTAAACTAAATTCACATATTTGTAATCATTGTAGAAGTAAAGCAGAAAACAGTATGCACATTGACATGCCTGAACAGTATTTATGGTCACTGGACACTAATGTCTGCTGGGGGGCTGGGTATGGGGACTGGGGGCTGTGTACTAGGTAGGACCCGATCCATTACCCTATCTAGGGACCCATTTGACCATGATCTGTCTCTGTTACCAACAATGAACTCAATAAATAAGCAACTACAAAGCATTTGATAAATATCATTCTTCACACAAAGGAGATATGGTCAGACTGCATTGGTCCAATCCTACAGGCCTTAAAGACAAAACTAAAGCTTTTCTCTCCTAAGCCTCACCCAGCAGCTGTGCATTCACAAGGTCATCCTGACCCCATGCATTCTCTTTTGAATAACTTAGTCCATATCATCTCAGTCAGTCTCATTCCAATTGTACACATTGAAACAGCTAAAGTTATTGGCATTACCCCTATTAATAAGCTTAATTTCAGTTACTGTGCACATAACACAGTTGCAAAAGCTGACCTCAATTTGGACAAATTATACAAAGTCAGATCTTTCCTAATGGCCAAAGGTAGAGTCTCCAAAGATAGATGCTGCCTCTACTCTGTCTTGCCTACTCTTGTCACCTCTTTAATAATTTAGCTTCACCACTTCACTGCAAACTAACCAATTAACTGGTGTGGATTTGGTGTCTGAATACTTGAATTTAGCTATAAAAGCACCTTTATTAAAAATATGGCACTTGAGTCTGCCATAGTTCATAAAAGATAATACATTTGTTGATAAAATAAAGAACTGCACTTATTTAAAGAATGGTCCCACTTTAAGAATTACAACCACCATATAGATGCTTTTAGGCATGAAAAGCTAAATGCAAACAGAAGGGTCTACTTCAGTTAGAAAAATCTGCTTACCAAATGTATTCACTTGGTTGAGAATTGCTTACATAGTGCAATTCCTGGCTGGTAAGATGTTATTGCCTAACATGTGGTGACAATAAATCCTTTCATCGTCTACTTAAAAAGCAGATGAAGCCTATTTAATCTCCAGATTTAAGCATATGTGTTCTAAAAGATTATATTCAAAAACTAAGTAGGTAGCAGAGTCACAAAGTATGTTGATACAGTGCAAATACATACAAGCAATGCAATAATGTAACTGTGCACAGAAATTAATGTTGTTGGAAAGAATGCAATACATTTAAGTACGAAATAACACTTCCTGAAAATGCATAAATCAGATATACTGAGATATCATTTTAAATAATAGATGAAAATAATTACTCATAGTTAGGGGACTAGTTATGGAAATTATGTCACGGATAACAGTACATTTAGATTCTGAGTAAAAGTACAATCTGGAAGCATACCAGTTAAGAGGCAAATGTTCCAAATTTGCAATTATACTTAAGCTATTTAAACAAAAGTGCAACACAAACCATGTTACCAAAGAATAGTAATGAAACATAGATACAACAGCAACATACTGATAAGAGGTATTCAGAAATAGGGAGCGCTGGGAAAAGTACTATTCAACTTAACTGGGCCTTTTTTCAACTTTTAGAGTTCTATGGAATAGGGCTAATGTGGTTAGATATACATTTAAACTAAATTTTTTTTACTCATAAGTCATGCATGCAAATAATAACACTCAGGTACAGTAAGATCTAGTTTAGATGCATATGTTTTCTGTGAAGCTAGAAAACTTTGAAAAAGCATCCATTTCCAATGGATGGTGTTCTCACAGTGTTTTATATTTTGAATACCTTCCCACTGTATAACATTGCATTTAACAATGTCATGCTAAAAATGATGGGAGAGCTCCCACCCCTTTGATAAGGTTTGTATTTCTCAGCCTCTCATTCAGAAATAAGGAGGAAGTATTCACCTGTGAGCAAAAGAGCAGCAAAAAACTACAAGTATACTTTGCATGCCCAGTATATTCTAATGTATAAATATACACTGAACCCAGCAATACAGTACCTACACAATAATTATGCCATATTAACACTGTGCAATAAATGTAAAATTGCATAACTGCTGATCATCATGTTGTCATTGCCTAATGCCATCCCTGAACAGTGATCCATAATGAAATTAAAATATATAAATACAAACCGTATTTAATATTACCAGATCTAAAGAAAATAAACAGCAATATTTAAGGGCAAAATATACCAACATGAGTAACATGATGATAATTAAATTGATAGTTTGCATATATTGTAAAAATGTTCCTTAGCCATTTCTACTGTAAATCTATTATATAGTATTGCCATTTAAGGACTGCATGGATCCATACAGCATTGCATTCTGAGCCTGGGGTCAATATATTTGAGATGGCTGAAGTGTTAACATCATTCCACTCTGGAGATCTTATTCATCTATCAGTATAAGAAAGACAAATGGTAATAGTTCTATCACTTACCTAGTCCCTCTCAGGCCTAATTTCACTGATTGTTTCTGAACTCACACAACACACTGCTCATGTGGGCCCTGACTCATTTTACCTCATTACTCTCAGGCTCAGTGTGTTCCCCTATATTAGGCCTTATTTTTCTACTCCCATTTCTTACACATCACTTCTCTCACTTCTTGTACATCACTTCCTGCCTTACCTTCACCCATCACCATTCATAATTTCCTAACGACTGACACCTTACACCACCCCCATTAGTGACAGACACTATTTTTCATGCTTCTCGACTACATCTCTCCATTTACAACAGTTGTGCCACATGTCATCCTTTTCTTTGCTTCATCAATAAAGTCTCAAACAAATAAGTTTTCTCTACCTTTATTCAACCTTCTTCTGACACAAGCTCATTCAGAACTACTCATAAATATTGCCGCCTATTATCCCTTACCACCTCCTAAATACCACAGATATCCTTTTTCCTTTTCACCTATCCACCCTTCTGCTCACCCTCGCACCTTCAGAAACAAGCACAGCTCTCTCTGCCCTCACAAAACCTTTGCTTCAAACTCTCACTCACCAGAAAACATCTGCCATGTCAAACAGTGCAATTCTAACTCATCACAAAACCTGTACAAATCTTCACCTTTCACATAACCTCTCACCTTTCCTCCACTGTCTTGAAACCACCTACATCCATTCACTCATTTATTTTAACCACTATGCTCATTCAACTCCTAACCCGACTTCTTGTAATCCTACTCACAAACTTAACATCATTCCATATACACACTATATCTCACTATCTTAGATCCCCAAACTGCTATTCCAAACACATTTTACACCCATACTATCCTCTATATTATAATGTAACACACATGCTGATCTCCATAATCTCATTTGTCTAAACGTCAATGCCTTGCTAATAAACTTCGACTTAAAACGTAAACTCAGATAAAAATGTCTCCCTCCTAACAAGCTCTTGATATCAAAACTGAAACCAAGTGGTGACATCCAACCAAATACCAACCCCGTTCCCCAATTTAACAACACAGAAATATTCATCTCTCAGCTAAAGCTAAACAATAACATTCCATTTGCATAACACCTCTATGCTTAACCCCCCCCATTAGTAATATTAATACTGCCAAAGAAGTCCTGTGTTGGATATCCCCCAACATTTATTTATTTATTTAACATTTGTTAAATGGGAAAGTCCAACTTGGAATGAAGCCAATTTTCAGTGGAGGCCCTGGGAGAAATACTCCAGATGCATGTCTTTGTAACATGGGAGGAAACCAAAACACCTGGAGGAATCCCACACGAATGCAGGGAGGAAATGCAGACTCCGCAAGAAGGCATCCCAGCCGAGAAGCAAACTGGAGAACCTCTTGCTGTGAGGTGACAATGCTACTGCTGCAGCACTGCGCCATCCAATAACATAAGCAATGAAACAATCATACTGGGAGTTCTCAACATTGACTGACAACTAAAATCACATAGCTTTGTATGTTAGGCAAAGATCGCCTCTGAGTAGGCGATATGCGACAGAGTAAAGCTGGAGTTTTTTGAGACATTCTGCATAGGGTATCAGTTTGAGGCCGGTAATCCTCTTTGTGAGGTATTTCTGCGCCCTTTCCAGTTGTTGTAGATGTCTTGTGAGGTACATACCAAAAGGGGTGTTGTACTCTATAATGGGTCTAATGAGTGATGAGTAGAGGAGAACAATGACCTCTTTTTTCGTGGATGAGAAACCTTTTGTGATGGGGTGTACCACATAGAAGGATTTCGTGACTACTGTGGCGATGTGATTATCACCTGTGCCCTAAGGTCTCTTATCACACTTTCAGTGTTAAGTAGACTACCGCCTATGTGGTAGTTCATGGGTACAGAGTTTTTAGCAAAAGGGATGACAATGCACTTTTTGGCATTGAGCTTGAGGCCACGGCTCTGATACCAGGCATCTGTCTCAGTGAGGTCCTTTTGTTGGATGTCCACATCGTTAGGAGTTTTGATTATGGCTCCTAGTTTGTAGTCATCTGTGAAATTTGTTACCCAAAGACCTTCTGTGTTAGCCTGTACTTCAAAGAAGTAGATACCAAACAGGAGAGGACCTAGGACTGAACCCTGTGGTACTCCACTTGTCACTGGCCTGAAGTTGGATTTAGAGTCTGCTACTTTCAGAGTGTGGGTTCTGTCATTGAGCCAGTTGGCAACCCATCTTGTGACTTAGGTATTTATTAGTTTAGTGAGTTTATCTATAATTCCAGAGTGGGGGACGGTGGCGAATGCATTGGCGAGATCTAGATAGGCTGTGTGAACCACCTTACCCTCATCTATGGCTTTGATGATCACTTCAAAGAAATCTATCAGGTTTAGGAGACATGATCTGCCTTTTACAAACCCAAACTGGGTAGGGTCCAGAGTTTGGAGATTACCAATGTCATTGTTTATAGGTTCCATGATGATACGTTCCATAGCCTTGTAGATCAGGCTTGTCAGGCTAATGGGGTGGTAGTTACTGGGGTCTGTGGTGGCTCCCGCTTTGTGGAGTGGGATGACCATTGCTGTGTGCCATTCAGTGGGCACAAAGCCTGAGGTGAGGTTATGATTGAACATGGTACTTAGGTGGGGTGCCAGTTCATTCTGTAGTTCATGTAGAACGCAGCCTGGGACATTGTCAGGTCCCATGGATGCTGTGTTCTTGACTTTGGAGAGTGTGTTTTTTACCTGTGCAGCCGTGATTACAGGAACTTTGCATTCTTCCGGTATAGAGATGGGCCCTTTACGGGGTGAGATAGGGGTAAAGTTAGCACTGAACCTATCTGCCAGAATGTTGGCAATATCAGTTGGTTCTGTATATTTAGTGTCATTGTGCTGTAACTCAGAGTGTTGCCATTGATATTCTTGACATAGCTACAGAATGCTTTCTGGTTGCCTATAGAATCAGTGGAGATTTTGTTTTCATAACTAGCTTTGGAGGATTTTATGAGGGATCTCAGCTTCTTACTGAGGCTGACCATGGAGTTCCTCCAATCATGGGATTTTACTCTTTTTTGCAACAGCTTCTTTCTTCTGTTGTAGAGTTTGTTTATGGCAGAGGACCACCAGATTGGTGTCCTTTTTTTGTAGGATAGCATTTTGGTTCTGTTAGGAATTGCATGAGCCATGCACTCGTGTAAGTGCTTATAAAGTGCATTTGTATAGGATTCAGCAGTCATACCTCTATTGTCCGTCAGCATGGGTGTTGTGAAGTTTGCCCCTTCTGTCTTAAGAAGCGTGAAGTTGGCTTTGGAGAAATTTTTCACGGTGGTTTCCCTAATGGAGGGTGGGGGTGGGATGTGGATGTCTAGGGTGATTAGCTTGTGGTCAGATCTGACCAATGAGGAATTGAACTCTGGTGTGGAACACCAGTTGCCCATGTTGGTAATGACCAGGTCTAGGATATTGCTGCCCCTGGTGGGGGTGTGGATAAGTTGATCTAAGGTGTTGGACTGTATGAATTCCAGAAAATGTTGAGCACAAGAGTTGGTACATAAGTAGTTTTCCCGGTTAATGGTGGGGTAGTTGAAATCGCCCATTATTAGGGTGTTAGGTTGTACCCTAATATTTTCCAGTGTATCAAGAAATGAGGAGTGGAAATCCTGGGGCATGGTGGGGGATATGTAGCTATCTCCAATTTGGATTGCGGTCTTGCCCAAAGTTAGTTGCACTTGGATAATCTCGGATGCATTATGCTGAGCAACTAGCCTGGAGGTGTGGATATCCTTAATGAATATGGACACGCCTCTGCCTTTAGTGTTTTGGTCCAGATTAGGTGGCCGAAAGGTGTGGTATGAATTATAGTATGGTAATGTAGGGGTACTCTCTGGAGCCTTGAACCAGGTCTCTGTCACTGTACAGATGTCGATGTTCTCCATTTTAAGGAGTGCCTTGAGTGAGTGCATTTTAAAGTTTAGACTTCTAAGCAGCATTACCCTCAGATTTTGCTTGCTTGTACCTGTTATGGTGGTGAATTTGTCATTTGAACCTTGCCTAAAAAAGGCACTATAGGGGTGGCAAGAGCCTTAGCCAGTATCTGGAATCCCAAGGGCGACATGTGCAAAACCCTGAAACACTCTTTTAATATTATATCACCCAATAACACTATCATAGAAAAGGTAACAGAGACAAAACTACTATGTATAACTACAGATGAAAATCTGAAATTTAATCAGCACATACAGCAAGCCATAAAAAAAAAAAACTCATCAGAACTGGAAGTTAAAGCCCATATCTAACTGACACAACAAGGAAAACCATTTCCCTGTGCTGCCTCCTTCAAATACTTCTATTATGGGTCAGCCATATTTACAAACCACACAGCAAACAAAGTTAGAGCCATACTACAACAAAGTAGTAAAATTTTCTACAAACATCTCATATAGGACTCACCATTGTCTCATCCTATAACAAATGCTATAGTCAGAACTGCCAAAACACCTAGTCTATACCCAGTTAGTCACAGCCTATAATTTTACTTACAACCTCAATTATTGCCCCACCCTAAAAATATCTTTCTGCAGTACCCACAGTACAGGGAATTATGCATAGTGAAAAACTTCTTCTGGCCACCGCAAACACAAATAATGCTGCAGGAGATGGTTTGTATTCCAGTCATTCCCCCAAGCTTTGGAGCACATTACCTCATCCAGTAAAACAAATCTACAAATTAAAAGGCTTCAAACCCAAATTAAAATGGTTCCCTATTAGAGGACCGAAGACGCATTCTTTCAAATGCACCTTGGTCAAACTCAAAAGCCTGAAACGGCAAAATATCGAAGCGGCTTTTAAGTTAATTCTTTCCCTGGGAAAGAATTCACTTGGCCACTTCGTTACTTTGCCATTTTCAGCACTGTAGTGCAGTCTCGGAGTTAATATAGTTAAGTAGGGGGGTAATGTTTAAAGTGTTTTATTTAATTTTTTTTTTTTTTTTTTTTGGAACAGCGATTTTTTTCCCTAGGAAAAAAATCACTGTTCGGACAGTTCAAAATTGTAAGCTTTCATTTACATAGGGTCTATTAATCACTATTCGCTTTTTTAAGCATTCAGTGATCTAACATAGACCCAATTAAAACACACAACTGACTCCTTTTTATCTTACCGAGATAATGTGATACCTTCAAGCCACTATCATGCATATAAGATACCTGACTTACAGATACCTTAAACACAAACAACTAGCCGATTGCATAGTTAAACTATCTCAACTTCACTTCTCCACAGATTTCTCCCTTTTCCCCCCATTTTCCTCTAAATTCTGACTTTTCATTCTCATCCTTCCCTACCTCTTCCAATGTTCTCACTATTTCCTCCTATGCCCCCTTCTTTTTTTCCAACTGTAAGAGCAAGTTTCATTATTATAATGTTGGATAAACTGAATGCTACTGTCAAAGATTTTTGTATTAATATCACATTTCCTCAGAATTTTATGTATTAATCATTATGTAGAACTCTACTTTTTAGAACATCATTGTATACTGTCAATAGTTTTATTGTTGTGTTTTCCTTAGAGCTCCATGTATTAGAACACTACAGCATGCATTTGACTTTTAATTGTTTGGAGCTTTTCTCCCAGGGCCTCCTCTGTAAAGTGTTTTTTTTTTATTGCTCAATACCTCTATCCTCGTCAACAAAAAGAAAGAAAACATTCTGGCAAAATGGCAGTGCATCTTCTGCTGTGCTAAAACTGTATCAGCATATTTCTTCTTTGCACACACTTTAAGGAAAGAAAAGGATGCCCATTAGTTAATCTCTGTGCTTAGCTGCTGCAATGATTGTATGACCCAATGAAATGGCTTTATTGTTTTCAGCCATATTCATAATGAACTTACTGCTGCTTATTCCAATGCCTATAATGAACAATCAAATACTAGTCTGCTGTGATGCATCAGTTTCCCCTTGTGTCACCAGTGTAAAACCTCAATGAATCAGATATGCATACAAGTCTATGGGTTACTGCAGCAGAAGTGCAGCTCTCTGTTAGAACTAATTCTACAAGCATTACACAATGAAGATCCCATATGCTTATAGTAACAGTACTAATATACATGCCCAGCTCTACTGAAAGCTGTAAATACATTCAAGGTGAAAGATGAGGGCCATGCACACTGAAATAGGTTGTTTCTATGAGTCATCCTCCTTGGACACAAACCTGATGATTAAGATCTATTATTCTAGAAAAAAACTGCACTGTATGAGCAATCACTTTAGCATATGCCACCCATTTTGTGGCAGCCCTGCCACTGCTTACATGACAGAGTTTTACCAGCTATGGATGCAGTAATATGATTGACATACACATGGTGTTGTAGATTCAGTAATGTTTGCATTTCACGGTTAGGGACAACATTGCAGGCTTTAATCAACACTGACTACATAAAGGGGTTCATAAACAGATCATGTTTTGGAATCTTGTTATCTGATTATTCCATAAAATTCCTTCGACCACTAGGTCAGACAAGCAGTGTTTGGATTCTCGTTGGCAGAGTCATCCCCTGGTATGATGGTACATCAGAGGGCTGGCCACAAAATTAGGCTTGATGTTGCATTACTCACTAAAGATAGCCATCTACTATGCTACCACAAGCATTTTAAAATATGGATCTTAGCTTCCAGAGAAGAAGTTTTACAAACATAAAATAAAATAACACATATCACTTTTACACGAGACAGATATTGAAATTCAACTTCATTGGCAAATATCTGAAAAAACATAGTTTCAGTCTACTTCAGTCAAAGGGGATCTTGATAGTCCTGTTTCATGTATTTTATTTTAATTTCAGTGTTTAAGTGTAGAAGGGCGCCAATCCCAACGGACTATTTTCAGACCCCAGCTGAGAATACATGCTCAACATTAAATACAAACACAAGTAGAATTTTATTACAAAAATAATAATAAAATGAACAGAACAGTGTGCTAAAAGCTGATTTAGACATACTATGATAAGATTTTGCTTGGAGATACAAGCACAAAAAATATTCTGTTACAATGAAAATAAAATGAAGAGAACATCTTATAAGCTAGTTTGGACATACAACGAAATCAACAAAATTTGAAGCAGCACAGATAAAAGCAAAAAAGAGAAAGTAACATCAGACTAAGACAATAGTAAATAAAATTAGAGTAACCTTTAGCTTATTTGTAAGAAAACAATCACATAAAAAGTTGCTAAAACAGTTATCTGTCTGTTACAGTATGCATCTGCTTAAGTGGAATGAAAACAGCCTGTGAGATAGTATTAAAGATGTTCATTAAGTAACATAAGTACGGGCATGCAATACAGATCGAAGGAAATCATACTTCCCACTGTACTCGTCCTTCATTAGACCAGTAATTGAGTATAATGCACTCTTCGGCATGTGCCTAATCAGGCATTTACAACATGTGGAGCGGGCATTGATGTTCCTCTGTAAAAGAATACAGGGTATAAATAAGATGTCCTATGAGGACTCCCTCAGAGCCCTGGCCTGTACTCAATGTCCTACAGTCTACTGAGAAGTGAACTGTGTCTAACCTAGAAGGCATTCTCCAGTCTAGCCCTGATGGATCTGCTACTCATTCACAAAACAAACAGCACTACAATTACATGATCTAAGGATCTGAACCTCACCTGTGAAATAGACAAAACATGTTGGAGGGACAGGTATGTATCTCAGACATTGCCCCTTCTTTGGAAAGCTTTCACCATTGATATGAAGCAGAGCTCTACCCTTAGCCTATTCAAATGCAATGTTGACTAATGAATGAGAAATGACATAATCACCCATGGCTTACTGCCTGTGTAACTTATAGACAAAGGCCACTTGTAGAATAGATGCCCTAAGGCACAGGAATACATCAAAGTCATTCTAGTCTGTGAGCACTGATAACTGAAAAATTAGGGAATGAACGGCTAGGCTTTAAAAGGCTCCAGGGCTCTTAACCTAGTAACCTCATATGATCCTATGATCCTACAAGTTTCTATATAAAAAAATGATAAACACCCATGCATTTTCCAGACATGTTAGGTTCACAGTATGCTGTTAGGTGGCAGCTCATCAAAGAGTACCATGGGAACACAGTCATCTAACAGCTAGGACTAATTGTTTTTCTTTAAATGGCTGCTACTTCACACAGCCAGGCTGGAAGCTATAGCACCATTATTTTACCCAATGATTACAGCAGGAAGAAGTGACAGTAGCAGGACCTGCCTGAATCCCAATGAGGGATATAGCATTTTACTGGATTATTCTAAAATTATTCCATTAATCTTTTATTTTTCCTGACCCTTTTGTCAAGCAAATGTATTGCATTAGAAGCTGTGAGTTTCTTAAACATAGTTGTTGTGAAAAAAAAAAAAGCAATTACTGATAGGAAGATACTAACGAGAAAATCATTTTCTTTATAAAATAAAGATTATTTTTTCAGAAAAATCAGTGGGCTGCAGCCCTAAAAAAACAATTGTACAAGATAACACTGGAAAAGATATTAGCCCTTAATCCATATGGTTAGATTTTGAAAAAGGAATTGCACAGCCATTTTAAGATAATAAAATATAGTGATATGCACATAATTAAGTGCAAATAAAAGTGCAGTTATTTCAGGTATTCTTTGCATCTCAGAGGGCCAAGAACTATATATAGTTTACTCAATTGATTCCTTTGGTTACAGTAATTTGCAGCAAATTGTTTACAGCATGAGCATCCTGAAAAATGGAAAGATCTTCGGTTTTGCTCCAGATCTTCTCCTATTCTTAATATTAAATGTGATAAAAAAATTTGCTTCAGGGTGGTGACACTCCTATAGTTCCTCTGGATTCCATGTAGTCAAATGACAGTGTCTAGGAAACTTACATCAAGAAATCAGGGCCTCGGTGTTCCCACTCCTTATATAATCACAAAGAAAAGCTCCCATGCAGATGTTCAGGTCTGAACTATGTTCCCTGAAACTTAAAATTGCACCTCTGGTTAGTTCAGATGACTTGAATCTCAGGAAGTTTCCTTCTTATGAGGGATTAATTGTAATAAGATTAGTGCTAATGTATATTGCGCTAAAGTGCCAAAGCAGTCTATATCTGAAGGCATCTGAGTGGACACAAATTTAAAACATTTTCTTTGTAGGTATATCCAACAACTTTTCCTTCCTCTGCAGTTTTCATTGTACTCTGCATTTCTGAGTCTGGATAATAGTGGTTTCAGGAGTTATCAAGAATTCAGTTGTTCTTAGCTCTCCTCTTTAATATCCTTAGAAACTAAAAACATGTTCACTACATGGATGACTCAACTCTTGTATGTCCTGCAACACAAATATTGACCATGGGCTACATTGCACTGTAGACATCAGGCACTTCAAGATGGACAATTGTCCAATGGAACTCATTTTATCCCTCTTTTAATTTCTCCAAATCTTTATGGGTTTCTAATACCATGACAGGAATGGACCCCATTCCTAAGTCAAAGTATGATTAAAGTTCATGAAATTAGTATTGTTTCACTCTTTGATGTCAGCCAAAAGTGTTCTTTGCGGCACCCACAGTGTGCCCAGTAATGACTCCTTCTGCAATTCGTATGGAGTTACATATATTGATAGCATATTTAAATAGGATTGTAGACTCTTTTTTTATAAGACCCATTACTCCTACTACTATTGGAACTATCTGGGTATCTTTCTTCCACATTGCTCTTGTTTCTGCCTGCAAATCCTGATATTTTATAACTTTTTGTCTCTCTGTACGCAGGACACTGTAGTCACTGGGTATGATGATTTCAATGATCAATGCTACTTTTTTCTTCTTTTCCTGGACTACTATATCTGGTTTTCTAGCATCTATTTTTTGAACTGTTGGTAATGGGTGATCCCATGTGATGTAGACTTCATCATTTTCTATGATGCTTTGTAGCTCATATTTCCAGTTTTTTTCAGCCACTTCAATACCATAATGTTTGCACAATCCCCAGTGCAACATTCTCGCCACATTATTATGCCTTTCAGTATACAGTCCTTCTACCATTAGTATGTTGCAACCAGCAACAAGGTGTGCAACTGTTTCCAATTCTGCTTTATAAAACCTACATTTGTCTGTTTCTCCCACATGATCAATGGACTTTGTAAACCAACGTGTACGTAGCCCACTATCTTGGGCTGCCATTATTAACCTTTGATCTCTTGGTTTGAATTCACCTGTCCTTAACCATTCCTGCATTTGTTCCTGATCAACATGAGGTTCTTCCAGAAGTTTTCTATTCTTGCAACTATATTTATGGATTTTCCACATTTCTTGCCTTTTCATCTGCTCCATCACCTTATATTCTTTCTGGTTTTTGGCATATTCAATTGCTGCCTGATTTTTATCTACTTCTGGTTTGATTTTCATTCCTGTTTTACGCTGATATGCTTCTGCTAGATTAAGCAGAGAAGTAATCTTAGATTTATTCTCCTCATGTTTCAAAACTTTCACAATATTTGGGTCTTCTGAAGTCACCAGATGTGTGTGTGGAGTCCCACAATTGCAGATCTATATATGTAATCAATTTCAAGGAGCCCCAGCCCTCCTTCAGAACAGGGAATATATAATCTTGGTATGTACTCATTTTTATAAATCATTTGGTGAGCATGAATCATCCTTCTTGTTTTAATATCGAATCTATCCAATATGTTTTGGGGCCAGTCAGTCACTCCAAAACTGTAAGTTAGGACAGGAAGAGCAAATTGGTTTATAGCTTGGATTTTGTTCCTAGATGTCAATGCTGTTTTCAGGATTAATTTAAGTCTCAAAAAGAAAATTAATTTAAATCTTCTGAAGTATTCCTTACTAAGTGTTGTTTGCATTTGTTCATGTTTTATTGCTGATCCTTCATCAATTCCTACATATTTATACACTCCCTCTAGCTCAAGTTCTTTTACATCACATTCTTGTCCCAAACTGATGTTTTCTTGCTGCTGCAGTTTTTCTGCTTTAAAGGTTGCTTTTGCACATTTATCAAGACCAAATGACATTCTTATATTATCTGAAAAAAGTTTAGACAACTTGCAGTTCTGCTTTCAGTTCCTCATTTGATTTCAAATCGTCAAAAAGAGAAGATGAGAAGTCTTTACGCTTTGTTGTTTTCTAGGAGATAAATTATAGCCATGGTCTAAGCTGTTAAGTAGACAGCTTAATGGGTTAAGGGAAAGGCAGAATAGCAACGGTGACAGAAAGTCACCCTGGAATATCCCCCTTTGAAGTTTTATCCCTGGCATAATAATTTGTCCTTTATCATGGCTTAATTGCAAAGTGGTCTGCCACTGTTTCATGTTCACTGTAATGTAGCCAATTAGTGTAGGGTCTAGCTTATACATTTTTAAGCAGTCTTTTATCCATGAATGCGGGATACTATCAAATGCTTTTTTTTGTAGTTAATCCTTACCATACTTAGATTCTTCCCCTTTTTACAGTTCTCCACTGAGTTTATTTAACAACAAATTACCCTTTGTTCCATATGACTTTCTTTTATTGCCCTTTTGTTCTACTGCCATAATTGAGTTTTCTTCTAAATGACTATTAACTCTGTCAGCATCAATTCTCCTGTATTGGTCTATAATTTTTGGGATAGCTTGCAGTTTCACTCTTAAGTAGGAGCATTGTTTCCTATTCCCTATTCCCTAGTGCTCCTGGACCTGGAAACCAGTCTATGCCTAGCGCGGTTCGTCCCCTAACTGCTCGACTTTGAAAACTAAAAGTGAACCAACCTGTTTATGAACCCACGGAAAGCCAGTCTACCCACAAGGGTCATCCCACAACTGCTCGACTTTGAAAACTAAAAGTGAACCAACCTGTTTCTGAACCCACGGGAAGCCAGTCTACCCACAAGGTTCATCCCACAGCTGCTCGACTTTGAAAACTAAAAGTGAACAAACCTTTCTGAACCCATGGGAAGCCAGTCTACCCACAAGGTTCATCCCACAACTGCTTGACTTTGAAAACTAAAAGTGAACCATCCTGTTTCTGAACCCACGAGAAGCCAGTCTACCCACAAGGTTCATCCCCCAACTGCTCGACTTTGAAAACTAAAAGTGAACCATCCTGTTTCTGAACCCACTGGAAGCCAGTCTACCCACAAGGTTAATATCTAAGCTGAAACAGCACTCCTGTGGCAGACATTGAACTGCTCTTGGTCCACAGCACTAGGAAACAGCCCCCTAGGGCTCCCTGTAATCAGACCCTTGACTTAGAACTGGATTCACCAGTCGATAGACAAATACAAGCAATACCCGATAAAAATAACTTTTGCTACGTCCTGACTGGATCTACCATTCACAAGATGAAAACTTCCACCTTCTCAAAACTGACCTAAAATTGGCTCATGAAGCTGCAGCATAAGCAGTAAAAGCTAAGATTCTGTCTGCAGTTAACTTAATAATTTACAGGCAGCAGCTTGTAACTCCCTACCTTACAGGTACACACTTAAGGTACCTCGTGGTCTGTTTATCTCAATCAGCTACAGGTTGCCATCCCTGTAAACTGAGGCTACAAATAACCCCCACTCTAGGCACCATATTCAATTCCCTAGTGCTCCTGAACCTGGAAACCAGTCTATGCCTAGTGCGGTAAGTGCATAACACAAAGAATGTCCTGCATTACTGAGACATAATGTGTAAATGCTATTTTTTCTCTTTAGAAAGGTCAGAACTGTATTTTGTTAAGTTGGAGGATCGCTAACTCTTACCGTTATTGTGACTGTGTGGTAGAACTAGAATACGCACAGTGATAGCGTCTTTGCATTTCCTACTTGTTTGGCAACTTGCTTAACTCAGAACTATAGTATAAACGCTATAGATTACTAGATAAATTGACATAACTGAATGTTATATAGCTGGTGGATAGCTAACTGTACATCGTCTCTGTGACTGGGTGCTACAAATAGCGTGCACATATGTTAGTTAACTACTGGACCTGTTTTTTAATGAGCTAGCAGTACTAGGGACTAGTATTTCTTAAACTCGCACTGTTATTTTAGAGAACTGCATGTTGCTTTCTTACCATCTAAGTAAAACTGTATCTTAGAATGTCTTCTACTGCTCTGCATAACTAAATAACGGAGATATACTGCATGTATTACCTGATTAACGTAAGCACAGCCTGTTTGTAATTAATTAAACACACCAGTGTATTAGAGACTTAAACTGTGGTTTAAAACTAACAAACAGTCAGTCCCAACACCTTGAACAAAGTCTCTCTTTATGCCCTTCTCCCAGGTTCATCCCCCAACTGCTCGACTTTGAAAACTAAAAGTGAACCAACCTGTTTCTGAACCCACGGGAAACAGGTCTACCCACAAGGTTAATATCTAAGCTGAAACAGCACTCCTGTGGCAGACATTGAACTGCTCTGGGTCCACAGCACTAGGAAACAGCCCCCTAGGGCTCCCTGTAATCAGAGCCTTGACTTCGAACTGGATTCACCAGTCGATAGACAAATACAAGCAATACCCAATAAAAATAACTCTTTTACTAAGTCCTGACTGGATCTACCAGTCGCAAGATGAAAACTACCACCTTCTCATAACTGAACTAAAATTGGCTCATAAAGCTGCAGCATAAGCAGTAAAAGCTAAGATTCTGTCTACAGTTAACTTAATAATTTACAGGCAGCAGCTTGTAACTCCCTACCTTACAGGTACACACTTAAGGTACCCCGTGGTCTGGTTTCTTCTAACTTGCCACCTAAACATTAGGAGCGTAAACAACAAGATCCACAATCTCCATGCCCTTCTAGATCTTTACACCTACTCACCTACATCATCAAACAAAAAACAGACAACCTCCACCAAACCACCTATAAATCAATTACAAACAATAAGAACTTCAGTGCTACCCTTTTCCTGAACGAACTCAAAGCATGTAATTGGTCTATTATGAAGCATCTTCCATTGGACAATGCCATAGTTTACTTTAATACCACATTTATTACAATTCTAGACTCTCACGCTCCCTCTCGCACCCTTAGAACTAAAACTAAACCGTCTCCCTGGCTCTCTAAAGAAACCAAAAACAAAATCATTGAACGAAATAAAGCATGGGACAGATGGCGAAAATCTAAAGACCCACTGGACCAAGTCAAATTCCAGCAGTTAAGAAATTATACCAAAAAAATCCACACTACTAGACAAAAAGAACTTCTATCACCACCTCCAGCGAAAGCATCAAAACAAACCTCAAAAGTTTTGGGCAGGAATCAACAAACTACTCAATCCAGGTCAGTCTTCCACTCCTATCCCATCAGCTTGCAGCCATAAATCCCCCAAGGAAACCACAAATGCCTTTAACAGCTTCTTTACAGAATCCATCCAATCACTAGCTAGCAAATTGGCTTCTAACTCCTCCAACCCTGACGCTTCCCCAACCACCACCCCACCCTCCTTTAAGTTCCATCCAGTCTCTACTTCTACCATCATGTCTCTAATTAAAAAACTAAAACCTACTACTCTGGCAGCAGACCTCCTTCCACCAGAATATCTACAAAAAGCAGCAGACTCCATTGCACTTCCTGTTTCCATTATTATAAACCGGACCTTGACAGAATCCACCTTCCCCTCAATCTGGAAAATTTCACACATTATTCCCCCCCAAAAGGGAGGGAACTCTCTTGAATTATCAAACTATAGACCAATAGCCATACTGTCACCACTGGCTAAAATAATGGAAAAATGTGTTCATAAGCAACTTATGCTCTATCTAACTCAGAATAACCTATTAGCTGACTCAGCACGGCTTTAGGCCAAATCACAACACCACCTCAGCCCTCCTATCCTTCTCCAACACCATTAACCACAACCGTAATTCTAACAAACTATCCTCAGCCCTCTTTTTAGATCTCTCTAAGGCATTTGACATGGTCAACCATCAATCACTTATCCATACTCTAAGGGCACTCTCACTAACTGATTGTGCAATTAAATGGTTCTCTTCCTACCTCTCTGGCAGACAACAAACTGTACTATGGCAGAACACTCAATCTGCTTGTCTTCCCATTACTCTAGGTGTTCCTAAAGGGTCCATACTAGGCCCTCTTCTCTTCCCAATCTTCATAAATGATCTACCCACAGTCACTCCCAATGATACCTGCATTCAATATGTGGATGACTCCACTCTAATCTGTACAGCCTCCTCCACAGCTGATCTTATAACAATAACTCAAAACACTTTTAACATTGTTGAAAAGTGGTTTGCCAGTCATCAGCTGATTTTAAACCCTAACAAAACTAAGCTGCTTATTTTCACCCCCACTTGTAAATCCTCTACTCCATTCTTCACTATACAATCCAACAACAGCACACTAATAAGCCCAGATGTGCACACCAAACTTCTAGGAGTCACAATTGATAATACCCTAAAATATGACACCCATGTCAATCAAACCATCAAAACGGTTAACAAGAAACTAGGCTCCCTCTACAGGATCAAACCTTTCCTTACCTCACATGCCATACTCTCTGTAGCTCGCTCCCATTTATTGTCCACCCTTCTCTATGCCTCCCCACTATTCACCAACTTGAATAAAACCACTCTTAGCAAACTTGCTTGTTGCTATAATCACATTGCAAGATTTGCTACTAGTGCGGCCTATAGGACTCACCACTGCTTTAACTTAAATCAACTAGGATGGCTAGAATGGTCTAGCCAACTGCAATTCAACCAACTAGTTATCACCCACAAAGTACTTAATCACCCAGATAAGACACCTGCACTAAATAAAATTATCTATCCCTACAACAACTTAGGGTCTCTCCACTCTGCCAATAAACTGCTGGTCCAAACTTCCAAATGCAATAACACGGCTGGAACTGCCCTATTTGCTAACTCTGTAGGTAAGATTTGGAACTCTCTTCCTGCTGAACTCGCACTCAAACTCTCTCTAATCCAGTTTAAAAAAAGTCTCAAACTATACTATCAAAGACACAGGCAATGCCCATGCTCAAAACCTGGATAACACTACCAGCTGTTAAGAACACCCACCTAAGTGAAATCTGCCACCGACTTTCTATTTGCACAAGATAATAATTGCTGACTGTGTACCTGTGTCAAAATGTTAACTTTCAAAAGCTGTAACTGGTAAAATCTCTATATGTATCAAGCTGCTGGTTGCCTATGCAATTTCTGTACCACATTCCTAAAGGCATGTATCCTGATTTTGTGTTTTTAAATTACTGTAAACTGAAAATTGTAGGCATGTATCCTGATTTTGTTATTTTTTTAATTTAATATATACTTCAAACTGTAGACTTTTTCTCTCATCCTGCATCTGTATCTCTCACTAACTTTTAACCTGTAGCTTTTCTCCCCGGGCCTCCGCTGAAAATGGACATATATCCAGTCGGACTATCCCGGTAAACAAATGAAAATAAAATAAATAAATAGTTTTTCCTGTTGTTAGACAGGTTGGTGTCATTTTGGGGTGTGCATATAAATAGTTCTTACTTATGGCTAAATATTCGTGCAAAGATGTTAATCTTTTAACCAAAAGTTAGGTACTACATCTGGGCCTGGGGTTTTCCAATTAGAGGCTTTTCTTAACTTTGTTTCAATCTCTGTGGCTGCTGCTTCATCCCATTTCATATCCTGCACCTGTAGCTTTTCTCCCCGGGCCTCCGCTGAAAATGGACATATATCCAGTCGGACTATCCCGGTAAACAAATGAAAATAAAATAAATAAATAGTTTTTCCTGTTGTTAGACAGGTTGGTGTCATTTTGGGGTGTGCATATAAATAGTTCTTACTTATGGCTAAATATTCGTGCAAAGATGTTAATCTTTTAACCAAAAGTTAGGTACTACATCTGGGCCTGGGGTTTTCCAATTAGAGGCTTTTCTTAACTTTGTTTCAATCTCTGTGGCTGCTGCTTCATCCCATTTCATATCCTGCACCTTTAAACTTCTTATTCTTTATTTTACTTCTCTTATCCATTTAGTATCGTTGCTATGTTCCACAGGGTCTTCATAGATATTTCTCCAAAATACATCCATTTCTTCTTTTTTTGACAGTCTTTCAATTCCTTTGACCTTGTTTCCCAATTATCTATAAAACATGTTTGGGTCATCAATAAATTGCTTATTTTGTACTTTTCCTTTATATTTATCTGTGTATCTTCTAAGTTTTTCCGCCTGTGCTGAAATTGTTATTTGCGATAGTGCATGACAGATCCTGATCTGTTCTAATATTGTGCATTGCTTTTATCACATCTATCTTTCTGAGTATTTTTGTTGATCTGTTCCCTCTTCTATACTCTTCTAATAGTGACACTTCTTGTCTTAGTTGCTTTATGGTTTTCTCTATTCGATACTTCCATGATGATATTCGATTTCTCCCCTTCCTTTCCATCACTACCATGTGCTCTTGTGTTAGAACTTTATCAGTTATTAATTTAGCTGCACAGTAATATATAGTGTTTACTTCTGTTATAGCACATGAATCTCTATGGACTAATTACTGTGTTCATTTGCTTTATCAAACTTCTGACTTTTTGGGTTTTTTTGACCTTCTGCAGTCTATTTCTTTCATTGATCTTAATATGTCTATCTATGTCTATTCTATGTCTATTAAGTCAAGCAACTCGCATCTTAGCTTGGTTTCTTCTACACCGAGGGCACATTTTTGTTTTCCATTTCCTGTGGGTATTCTATAGAAAGTTCTATTACATCTTCCTGTGGCACATTCTCTTCAATTTCATCCTGTGCCATCCATTGCTCTGTCATATGAGAACTCACTGGCCTATCCCTCCTCAACATTGACTGTATCAGAGTTTCCACAGCTTTCTGTCCCTTTCCTTGCTGTCTAGCTTCAAGTGAACATTTATACTGGTTTCCTGTGGAAGGCTCCAAAATATCTTGATATGGCACGTGACCAATTGCTTCTTCTTCTACTGGTTTTCCCTTAGTTTGGATATCCATTGCTCTATCCTGGTGTGGTGCTTTCTGCATTAGATTTTCTACACTGAATCCTTCACTTTGCAGGTACTCTATAATCTCAGTTTCTATTTCTTTGACTTCTCCATTACTGATCTACTTTTCTACTTTTCCTCTTTGTCTTCTTATTTTTGTATTGTAAAATTTTCCATAGCCAGGTTCCTTTGCCTGTATTTCTCTTCAAGTAGTGTTGGTGCTGCTCTCTTTGTATTTGTTAGTTTTGTTTTCTCCGTTTTATAAATATTACACCATATTGAATCTCTTTTTCTTTCCCATTTCAATATTTTTTCTTCAGATGTCTCCTGATCTTCCTGCTTCTCCTTACTTTGAGGACTCACTCCATTGTGCTATAAAGTAACCTGTGTTAGACCTTCTGCATTAAATCCTTTAATTTGCAGGCACTCCATAACTTCAGCTTCTATTTTTTTAACTTCTACTTTACTAATTTTCTTGTCTACGTTCCATCTTTGTGAAATTATTTATCTAACTGGGAAATTTTCCATATCTGGATGTCTTTGCCTGTATTTCTCTTCAAATATCTTTGTGGCTGCCTTCCTTATATTGATTAATTTGGCTTTCTCCTTTGCATAAATATTGCATCATATCAAATCTCTCTTTCTTTCCCATATCTGTATTTCTTTTTTATACCTTTCAAAAATATTTAGGTTTTGTTGTTTACATTTTCACACTTCCTCAGATGTTATAATATATTTATTTTACATTTGTTGACCGGGCTAGTCCAACTGGATACATGTCCATTTACAGTAAAGGCCCGGGGAGAAATGTTTCTTGGTCTATATACTGTTTTTTCAAAAATCTGTTGTATTAATGAACGCAAATTTTTATTTGAAGCTTCTGACAGTTTTTCCTGTGGAAGTATTTTTGTTTGCTCTAATTTATCTCTTACTCTTTTTGTATATCCTGTGTCTGGAAATTCTTGGCTTTTTCCATAGTAGTAACAATACATAATTTCTTTCTTATCCTCAGTAGTCCACTCTATTGTCTTTATAGCTCTTCTTTGGCCTACCAGTTTTTGTGATTTTTGTGGCCTGCTACTTCCTTCTACAATAGGAGGCCATCCTCCCCCTGGGCCTGGACTGGCCCCATTGTAGGAATTTTTCCGTATTTTAAGGATTCTACACTGTCATTTTTTCCAGTCCTGGCACCAGTGCGCCTACCAGAATTGTGCACTTTTTTATCCAGGGTCTTGTGCACCCAGCTATCTTTTTTTCTTTTTGACTTACTTCTGTCCATGATATATGCTATATAAATACAATTTATATATCAGTGTCACCTGGTAAGATCCCAACTATGTGCAAGTACATGATGCTATGTATTCATGTCCACTACAACTCCTGCAGGTTGCAACATCAATACAAATCATGAATGCCCCCTTCCTGTCAGATTCCACAAATGTTATTTATTTTACCTGTTTGTTGATCAGGTAAACCCAGAGGAAAATTGTCCCTTTTTTGAAGCCTATCGGCTTCCACAAATGTTCTTTATTTTATTTATTTGTTGACTAGATAAGCTCACTAGACAATGTGTCCATTTTCAGGTGTGCTGGGATCACTGTCTGGTTATGTGAGTTACACAGAGTCACTCAGTATGCAAACGAGGGTGGGAGGGATCAAATCCTGCATCCTGGGCATAAGAAAAAGCTCATTAACAGAGAACTTCAGTCCTCTGCACTAACTGCCAGACAAATCTTTTGCAGTAGTAGCAGTCCTATCTATTTATTCATTTTTTTTCTCTCTCTCTCTTGCTCTTTCTGTCTGTCTGTCTCTCTCTCTCTCTCTCACAGGGACCACCCCTTTCTGCTCAGTGGTTGAAGATGCCACCTATCTATAAATGATCTTATAATACATTCCCTTAAACTGAACTCATCAAAGCAGCGCAATCCTAATTTAAAAAAAGATTTATTGTATATCTTTGCATTTTAAAACATAAAAAAGCATGGGTTACTGTTTTTAATACTGGAGAGATTATCTTTGCTTGTAATAACAGGCTGCAATGATTCATAGTAATCAATCCTTCTTACAACAGTAGTAAATTTTGCTGACTCTAATAATACTTTTATTTTCTTACCTATCCTATGGATGTTGAAGAAACTGGGCTCTCTTGTAAAATAAGGTAAAAGAAAGAAAATACAACTTTCACATGGACAGTAAAGTGAAGTCAAACTGAGCTGGAATAGGGGGCCTATAAGGCAAAAATCTTATCCTCTGAACCATTGTGCTGCTCAGATGTTTACAAGATTAATAAGTCAAGATGATGAAAGAACAACACAAAGGGAAATAATATCAAGAAAAGCAGTACACTCAAATGAAATCACAGCAAATAAGATCAAGATGGCAGGTGATGAAGGGGTGAAATGGCTCCGATATGGAAGTGTATCCCAGATGACCAGAGAAAAAGCATTCCAATGGTACAAGAACAAGGGAGTCATTAACAATTGTGTGCAGTACAGAGGTATTACATTTCTGTCACACTGCATGAAAGTGCTGGAGAGGCTGGTTAATAAATAAATATGCAGACTAGTACAAAATAATATGGGAGATGAGCAGTTCAGATTCAGACCAGGATGCAGCACAACTAGGGATGATGAATGAGTCCAACTGGGCATTCCTGAGCTTTTAGAAAGCATATGAAAAGTCCGAAGAAAACTGATTTGGGCACTCCTGTGATGGTTGCAATTTCCAAAAATATTGGTAGAATTAGTGCAGACTGTGTACAAGGACACAATGACACAAGTATGAAAAGACTTTGTATTCACAAACGAGCTCCAAGTGGAAGTAGGTATAGGTTCAAATGTTTATAGGTGGTTACTAGGCAACTGACCTGAAGGTCTTTATATGCCTAGCCATGTATACCCAATATAAAGAATCTTGCTTAAACTCAATATCTTAGTTAGCAATAACTGCCCATGTCTAGGAGGGTCATAGGTGAAATACCTGGCAAGAATTATAGATCAGGGTTCTTCTCTTGAGTCTACTGCTATACATACTGGTGATAGGATACAGTAGCAAATAGGTGGAAGGAGCCAGCTCAACAAAGCTGCTGTATGCAAATAATGTGGCACTACAAGCAGACTCTAAACTGGACTTTAAGTAAATGATTACGGACTGAATTAGAAAACTGAAGGCACATGGGATGAAACTGACTACAGCCAAGATATTTGTCACAGCAGTAATTGTGGAAATCAGAAAAAGCTGAAAGCTGAGACAGAAGGGAAGATAGTGGAAGAGATTCACAGCTTTCAAACACCTGAGATGGGTAGTTGTATGCACACAGTAGAACAGGTGAATAAACAAAGACATCAGAGCAGAAATCAAATTAGCCTCAGTTGCAGAGATAAGGAGAACAGATAACCACGGTTCACTCACATATGCAGTAACGCAGAATATGATCTGGTGAAGATTTGGGAGATACAGGAAAAAGGCAAGAGGAAAAGAAGACATATAACCAAACGATGGATGGATTGCATGAGAGATGGCCTGTAGCAGTCAGGCATGACAGTCAAAGAAGGTAAGTGTACGTATAGTCCTAAATCGATAAAGATGGCAATGGGTGACATGCATACCTCTCAACTGTAGAGATTTTCGCAGAAAGTTAGATTTTCACCTCATATTTTGCTGTATTCCTCCTACAATCTGTACTTTTCTGTCAAATAACTGAGGACTGAAGTCATTATATAATAACAAACATTTGAATTTAAGACTCCACATCTTTCAGAAAATTCATGTTATTTCAAAATCTATTATTCTATCAACCTTCTTAGTTTGTAAGAGCAATATTTAAAATCTGTCCCTGTTTGTCCCTCCATCATTTTAGGCTTTGTCCAGATTTTTTGCTCTAAGAGGTTGAGAGATATGGATGACACCCCTAACCCATGTAGGAAAAAAGGGGGACTTACCATCATCATCATAAATAAGACAAAGCTCAAAACAAACCTTCAGATGTTCGGGTAGTAAACGAACATGAGAGACAGTTAGACAAGTACAGACAAAACCCATAGCAATTATTTGCTTTCTGTTTAATACAGCATCTAATATTGTCAACAGCTAGTGTTAGTTCCTGCACTCTAGCAGCTAACTGTACAGTACATTACTACGTTAAACTGTTTGTAATATCTACATG
Organism: Protopterus annectens; assembly: GCF_019279795.1. NCBI lineage: Eukaryota > Metazoa > Chordata > Ceratodontiformes > Protopteridae > Protopterus > Protopterus annectens. Next base: position 1,477,103,526 of record NC_056725.1, read on the forward strand.
CAAAATATCAAAAGGTGTACTACGATCAGGTATCTTTGAAACCTGTACTTAACTTTGATTAAAAACTTAAGCCACCATCTTTCTTTCACAAAATCAGTTTGCAAAAATACCAGTATACAACCATTAGTCCAAATGATTATTATGGCTGTTTGCATACAGTTAATATAATTTCATATAAAAAAATTATAAATTTTCATCAGACTGATTGGCTTCTAGACCTACTCTTACAATAAGAATACAGCAAAAGTTTTCTGCAATCTGGCAATACAAAACCTATACTGAAATGTAAGTGAAAAAATGGAACTGGAGTTAAAGCTAAGCTTTTGTTCTTATTTATAACAGCTTAGACTGATCCCTGATTTATGTCATTGTATTATTTATTATTTTTATTTCTTTATTAACATTTGATTACTGGAAACGTACAACTAGGTATAAGCCCATTTTCAGTGGAGGCCTGGGGGTGGAGCTCCAAAGAATTACAAAAATTTTAAGAATAATAATGTTACAGCTCTTAAATATAATATAAAACACAAATGCAGTTTAAATAATTATACCAAATTAGACACAATATGAAAATATTGGTTAAGAGTAGATACAAGTTATATGACAATGATTTAACAGTTGGAGATATTTTAGCCCTTTTATAGAAAAATTAAAGGTAAGCTAGCCTAATACAAACAGGAATTGCAATACAAAGTGAGAGAAAAGCAAGTTTATAGTACATTTAGAGACTAGTTAGGGGACAGAAGCTAACAGAGGTAAGGAAGTGAGTGAAGGGAGAATAAGGAGGTGCAAGGTATGAATAGGTATTTGTCCACTTTTAGGGATATAGTTTATCCTGGTGTTGAGTAAGAGTAGAGCCAGTGTTTAGCTAGGAAGTCTTTCAGAATGGTTTTGAAGGATGGAAGGGAAGATATTAACCTGATGGATAAAGATAAGGAGTTCCAGGCCTTAGCAACATGGTATGAGTACAGATAATGCCCAGCAGATCTGATACCTTTGCGGACAGACAGGAGCTATTGATCACTGGATTGTAATGACTGATCAGGAACATAGTCGTGTAGAAGGCAATTTAGTATTGGACAAGCAGATGGATTCTTCATAATTTTAAAGGTGGTAAGAAGTTGCGTGTTAGCTGATGGATAGTTAATTCATTTAGGCTTTTTAGTACTTTACAGTGGTGGGTTCTGAAGGGGGTATTTGCTGTAAATTTATCAACCATTTTATAGCATTGCTCAAATTTTGAAATTTGTGATGTCTGAAGGTTAGTAAGGATGGCAGCACCATAAAGAAGTGTGAGGAGGAGATAAATAGTGGCAAGTGTAGTTTTAGTTGTGTCTGTGAGAAAGATTTTGGCTCTATAAAGCATCCCTAGCTTCTGAGGAGTTTTTCTTATGCAATTTTGTATATACTGGTTGAATTTAAGATTATCATCCCTAACAATTTACTATGAGAAGTGACTTCAGTTGTTGTATTATCAGGAAAGAGGACTTTAATTTTTTGTTCTTGGGAGAAGGGTTTGGGAAAAAGTAGTAGTTGTTTTTTTTTTTTTTTTTTTTTGGGGGGGGGTTGAGCGTGAGTTGTAAAGCCATGTTTCAGTTGCTGTTAAAGCTTCCAGATTAATTTTTTCTGGTGTGTCACATTGTCAGATGTGCAAATGAGTCATCTGTGCACTGTATTAAGGAAGCGTGTTATGTGGATGTGTGAAGAGTGTTAGTGAGAATGTTAAAGAGGAGGGGACCAAGGAAAGAGCTTTGTGGTACACCTGTGGTAACTGAGGAGTATGGAGAGAGGGTGGAATGTGATGTTACTGACTGAAACCTATTAGATATGTAACTTTTCAACCATAGAAGGGCTCCATAACCACAGAAGAAATTTTCCTTTAGTGGCCGACTTTTATAGATCAGACATCAAAATAAGATTAATTCCCATTGGGAAATTCTGTGACTGGTAAAAGGTTAGAGTTGTTGAAAGCTTTTGAGTAAGTTTCATTTAAAGTGTAAGCCATATCAGGACTGGGATTAACAGTCTCATTATTAATAGCAAGGGGAGCCTTCTACATAGAAGATTATGACTGGGACTCAGATCATAACAAGCTTATTGTATATTTGAGACATGGATACCTACATATTCGCCTCAAGAGAGGAGTTTTGTAGGTGAATTTTGGCATCCATGTTGATACTGGTTATGATTGGAAATCCAATCATTAAGACTTTATAGTGCATGGACCTTTATCTACTCCATGTGCCACCAGTTACAGAAAAAAATGTAAATGTGTAAAGTGTTTAGCACTATCAGGCAAACAGCAGACAAAAACAGAGTGCCCCTCTATAGAACAAATGCTTTAAAAGCTGTTAGCTACTTCATTCTATAATATTTTTGTTTTTATAAAGCTGTTTTACCTTTTGCTGCTGCCCTTTGCTGGCATGTACTGTCTGCTGTTAGTTCCTAGTGATAGATGTAATCTTAATAGAGTTTAGGTGTCCTTAACAAGCTTTGTTAAGCACCCCTAAGCACTGTTAAACTGAGGTCTCACTCTATTAAAGGAAAACTCCAGCTTCTCCTGCAGCTTAACTCAACTCTTAGATTGTTTTTCTCCCTAATATTGTTCTAGTATTGTGCATGTATCAGAAACCTGCTTGCAATTTATAAAACTTTCATTTCCTTGCCTTGAAATCATAAATCTCTTGCATCAGAGGCCTCATGGGATATATGCAAATCACCCTTTAAGGATATCAGTGTTTCAGCTAAATGGCAATTCTGAATGTCCATGACTTTTTCTTTTACTTTCATATTTAAGTCAATTTATGGACAATTGCAGGCCATTAAAGCCAACCCCCTCTAGCTGTGGATATGCATGTTTCTGCCTTCTTATGACATCATGTCCACAGCTAGAGGGGTTTGGCTTTAATGGCCTGAAATTGTCCATGAATAGACTTAAAAATGAAAGTAAAAGAACAAGTTATGGACATTCAGAATTGCCATTTAACTGAAACACCTAATATCCTTAAAGGGTGATTTGCATATATCCCATGTGGCCTCTGATGCAGGAGGTTTAAGGTATCACACAGTTGGAAGCCTAGCTTTGCTAGATTTTTCTTTTTGTGTTTTTTTAACAATTAATTATCTGTGTGACCTTTTTACTCTTTGTTTTTGCCTTGAAAATCATAGAAAGGAAAAACTATTTTCAGCTTAAAGGAGCAATCCTAGAGTCTAAAATTCTCCCAGTTGTCACCACCCACTTACTATGACATCATCAACCCTACTCCTGGTTTCAGTTTACTTTATGCAGCCCTGTTTTCATTCCCTGTGGTGAACACAATTAACAATATTCAGTTTTGGTCAAAGTTTTCAGTCCCCAGTCACTGGGAAACAATAAGGTTATTACATTTTTATGTGTGCTTGTGGTGGGGTAGTTAGGCAAGACTCTTAGTGTTTACTTTTATGAACTTGTTAAAAAGCTTATCTTAATTGTGCAGTTCTTTGTTTCCTTTATTTATTCTGCATAGCATAACTGTGGGCAGTATGATTAAAAGAAACAGACTATAAAGAATAAGTCCAGATAAAATCGCTTCAGCTACCAGATCTAGGAGACTGTCTCTTTGAAACCCTCCCTTTGGGAGGACTAAAGACACCTTGTTGAAACTTCCATGAGTTTATTCCGTTAAGTAGGTAGATGGACAACAATTCACAAGAACTTCCTATCAGAAGCATTAAATACAAAGTCAAAATTAATGATGGGACACAATCAGGGACAGATTTTAATTATTCCTACAACAAATTAGAAAAATGGCAGTGTTCCAGCCCAGGGCAGGAAAAATCCTGGATGTTCTCACAACACAGGGACAGTTATGGGATGTGTGTGTGTGTGTGTGTGTGTGTGTGTGTGTGTGTGTGTGTGTGTGTGTGTGTGTGTGTGTGCGTGCGTGTGCGTGCGTGTGCGTGCGTGTGTGTGTGTGTGTGTGTGTGTGTGTGTGTGTGTGTGTGTGCGCGTGTGTACGTGTGTGCGTGTATGTGTATGAGAGTCTGTTTTCACTTATTTTCTAAGATTTGTCTCAAACCTCCAAAGAATAATATTTCCAAATACACTTTACCGAAGTAGAGATTTTTGTGACTAGCTTTCATCTACAAATACATTCATTTTCTAAAGTGCTTTTCCTTATAATGGTCATGGAGGTAGCAAAGTTATGATAAATTCCATACTCTCCCCAGGAACAGGCTCAATTTCCCAGGAATGCTAAGATATGTGATTCCTCTATCATGTCCTGGCCCTACTTTAGAATATCCTACCATGGGCCATGCTTGGTACACATCCCATGGGAGATGTCTAGTTACAACTTACAGGGTACTCTAGCTAACAAAAGCTGATTCCTGTGACCATGGAGAAGCAGTGCCTGTACTCCAACGCTGTCCCAGAATGCTGACCTCCTTATTCTGTCACAAGGACTGAGCCCAGCTAACATGTAAAGAATCCGTATTTTCAGCCATCAAAGGTCTTAAGTGCTATATTGACTTCAAAGTGTAAATAGAATAAAGCAACATATTTTTCTTAAGGAGAATTTTCAACATCGGCCTGCTTTTGGCATTGGCAATATAAATGAGTTGCAGACTGTATTCTAACCCATCAGAGACAATGGAATGAGGGAATGCAATAACATTGTAAGATGAAGTGTTTTTTTTAGTATTTCAGATAATATAAAGACAAACTGTAGAGCAGAAATATAAACGGATCCTCTCCTTTAATGATACAGGCAAATCCAAAACTACTCAGTAAATACTAAGAGAAAATTCTAGCCAAGCTAGAATTTCCACTGAGTGACCCCTCAAACCTCTTGTATTAGAGGGACATGAGATATATGCAGATGACCCTTATGAACATCAGGTATATCAGCTATATGGTGATTCTGAATGCCCATGACTTTTTTCGTTTTTAAGTTGTTTAAAGGACAAATTCAGGCCAATAAAGCCAAACCCCATTAGGTGTGGACATGCATGTTTTGGCCTTGTTATGGCCTCCTCAGCACAGCACAAGTGGACTGCTTGACTAAGCATTAGAAACACAGGGTTGTTATACCAAGCTGATGTCGATTAGGACATAGATGTTTATCAAATCTCATATAATTGTCAATTAGAACACCAAGCAATTTTGATTGAGATACTGTGGCAATTATGGTATTGTTGGAGGAATGGATATGAAATGAGGATGGACAGCCTAAGGATTTACTGGGTCCAAAGACCATTAGTTTGGTTTTGTTGGTATTAAGAATCAGTTGTGAGTTTGAGAGCCAGGATTCCACAGCTGAGAACAACAGTTGTGTAATTTCTGCAAGCTGAGGTAGGGTGGGTGTTGCGCAGATGAGTGTAGAGTCGTCAGCATACTGAACTATAGAGACGAGGTGGGTGGCAGCGAGGAGTTTATTAGTAAAAATACTGAAGAGAAGAGGGCTTAAAATTGCACCTTAAGGTACTCCTATGGTGACAGGCAAGAGAGTAAAGAGATCTTTATGCCATTTGACTGCTTGCTGTCAGACAGTTAGGTAGTTATGGAGCCATGAAAGAGATGAGTAACTGAGTTTTAGGATGCAGAGTTCAGTGAGAAGTTTCTGGTGGGAGACAGTGTTGAAAGCTTTGGACAGTCCAGGAACATGGAAGATACTAGTTTACCTTAATTTCTGTGTTGGTTGATTGTGTTTATAAAGCTCAGAAGGGCAGTTGTTGTACTATGATAGGGGAGGAAACTGTGTTGTGTATTTGTTAGGAGGTTGTTAGATAAGAGGTAGTTCATGAGTTGGGTGTGAATACATGTTTCTAGTATTTTGGTTAGGGGATATAGAATTGCTATTGGTCTGCAGCTGGAGAGTTCAGTAGAGTCCCCCTCCTTTATGTAGTGATATCTATCTATATATATATATATATATATATATATATATATATATATATATAGAGAGAGAGAGAGAGAGAGAGATTTTATATATATATATATATATATATATATATATATATATTATATTTTCTAAATTATGGGAATGCAGTGCTCTGAGATAGAGTGGTTAATCAGAAAGCAGATAGGATAGGAGATGGCATCAGCTGCTAGTTTAAGGTATTCTGTGGGCAAATTTTCAGCTGCTTGGGTTGTAGGTTTATGTTTGCTGAGTAATTGTTTATGGTGTTAGTTTGGATGGGTTTGGGGGAGAAAATATCAGTGGTTTCACTGGATGCTATTGGGATAGTTAGAGGAGCATTTTTATTGTGCTTAGTAATTGATAGTATAATATTAGTAAAGTATGTGTTGAATTGTGAGGCTATACTGTCTGTATTGCTTTATTTGTTGGGAAAGGTGCCGAGGGTTGGACAGGCTGGAGAAGTTTCTTTATAGCAAGCCAGATTTTTTTGTGGGTTATTTTGGTGTTTTAGTTGAATTTCACTGTAGTAGGTTTTTTGTCATGTTTAATCTGGGTTTTGGCGTTGTTTCTAAGTTGCCAGTAGTATTGTAGATTGACTTGTGTTTTATTGGTGTGCCAATGTGCCCAGGCTTTATCTCTTGGTTTAAGTAGTTGTTTGCTATCTTTTGTTAGCCAAGGAGCATAATTTGGTTTTACTCGTATGGTTCTACATGGTGCCAGTTTATTTAATATGCTTAGGCAAATGGTATTAAAGTAATCTATGGCTGTATCTAAGGGGAGTGATCTAAGTGAGGTCCAATTGCAGAGTTGAAGAATGAAGATGAAGGTATTACCATTAAAGTATTTTTTGTTATGGATTTGATATGTCTGCGGGGGGGGGGGGTGAAGACTTTGTCTAAGTAGGTAGGTTGGGAGGTGGTCTGTGATGCTGTGAGGCAGCCTGAGTGATACGCATATGACGGTTTGTTTGTTAAGATTCAGTCTAGAATTGATTGTCTTTTGGTGGTTTTGTCTACTCCAGTTGCAGATTGTATTACTTGGGTGAAACCATGCAGGTTAATGAAATTAGATGGATTTTCTGAGATGTAAGAGAACCCATCTGTGTTAAAATCACCCATTATGTTGGTTTCTTGAGGAAACATTAAAGACATCCAGTGGAGAAATTATTTTATTATAGAGAGGTTTTTGCCAGGAGGAATATAGGTTCCTATAATGGTTAGGTATTTATTGAAATTTGCTGTGAGTTTTCTAAATAATATCTCAGCACTGTTGAATTCTGGGACACTTGGTTCTAGAAGTTCCAGTTTGAGGTTATTCTTATAAATAATGGCAATTCCACCTCCGCGTTTGTTTTTTCTATCATGTCTGTGTATGCTATAACCTAATGGTAGTATTTCATTGTTGTTTATTTCTGTTTTTAGCTAGTTTTCTATTAGTGCTGTGATATCAGGGGAGTCGTGAGAGAGACTTGCATGGGATTCATGTTGAGGAGTAATAGGTTAGATCCCTTATTGAAAGTATTTATTACATTGTGAGGTTGTAATGTAGGGGGTTTGGGGTTCATGATAACTGGTTTTGAGACCAGGCTTTGGGTGAATTTATCCACTAAGTGTGAGATGAAACAGTAGTATAACAGTGAGTTTGAGAGATTTATTATTAGTAGTTTATCGTACTTGAGAAAAATTCTGGATGTGGAATATTGATGTGTGTATCTGTATGTAAAATGTTCTATACAGGTAGTAGTATAGAGGTATGGCACTATCTCAGAGTTTATGGGTTTTCTGCCTTTTAATTTCTCCAAATCTTTTGGGTTTCTATTACCATGATGTGAATGGACCCCACTCCTAAGTCAAACTAAGCTTAAAGTTCATGAAATTAGTATCGTTCCAATATTTGATGTCAGCCAGAAGTGCTCTTTGCAGCACCAGCAATGTGCCCAGTAATGACTCCTGCAATTTGTACTGGGTTACATGTACTGGTAACATATCTAAATATGATTGTACATTCTTTTTTATAAGACCCGTTGCTCCTGCTACTATTGGAACTGTCTGGGTATCTTTCATCCACAGCGCTTTCATTACTGCCTGCAAATCCTGGTATTTTATGGCTTTGTGTCTCTCTGTACACAGCTGGGTGTGGCGATTTCAATTATCAATGCTACTTTTGCCTTCTTTTCATGGACCACTATATCTGGTTTTCTAGCATCTATCTTTTGAACTGTTGGCAATGGGTGGTCCCAAGTGATACAAACTTCATCATTTTCTATGATGCTTTGTGGCTCATGTTTCCATTATTTTTCAGCCACTTCAGTGCCATAATGTTTGCACAGTCCCCAGTGCAACAGTCTTGCCACATTATTATCCCTTTTAGTATACAGTCCTTCTACCATTAGTCTATCACAACCAGCAATGAGTAGCATTGCCACCTATCCATGTTTTTTTCAGACTATCCGGAAATCAAACCGATTGTCCGTAGTTCAGAAAACAGTGTACAAACTAAGGTATTCTGTTTCAGAAAAAGAAACAGACTATCGAAGTTTGTTAAACCTGTGGACTTACTATGCTTTTTTTTCACAAAAAGCATAGTAAGTCCACAAGAAAAAAAGCATCATGAATGGAAGAAGAGGGTGTTCCCTTCAGATGAAGTGATGATGTCACACAAATGGGAGGAAACTGGGTGGGGTATGGGTGGGGGTATATGAGGTCTCTAGCCCTCTTTAAGAGGAACCTGGACAACTGGATGGGAAACAGAAAATATACCCCTGGGATTCCATCTGTGTTCCTGCTGGACAGGGGAAACAGGTGCTGACTTTGAGGGAACATGGGCAAAATTCTTGGCTAGGCTTATAAGGGCCTCCAAGCCAGTAGCCTAGTATCATCTTATGAACCTATGAACCTATGGAAGGGACATGGCCTAGGTCCAGTTTTTGACACAACCAAAGGTGGCAACTCTAGCAACAATGTATGCAGCTATTTCCAGTTCTATTTTCTGCTGTTTGGGTGCGGGAATGAAATGGTAGGTGAGGAGAAAGTGATGACTAGCTGACTGTGAAAAGATGTTAGGTGAGTGGCTAGAGTAAGGAGTATGGGGAGAATTATGAGCAAAAATAACATGTTTAGGTGGCTTGGTTGGTGGAAAGTTTTCATTAATTTTAAATGGAAGGGAGCCAGTTGTCAAGTAAATGGATAGGAGTGTTCTATAAATGAAAGAAGAGAAGTGTTGTGAGGTGAGGTAACTAGTAGCAGGTTAATTGGTTATGGGGAGATAGAAGGTGGAGTTAGTTATGTGGTATGTGAGTGAGTGGATTTTAGGTGGGATTAGAGTCTGTGGGTATTATGTGGCAGTGTTTTTGATTGGATATTGGTAATTGGTGGGTGTGGAAATGTAGATGCACTGGGAGTGAGGGGGAATAGGGGGTAGGATAGAGGAGTTGAGTGAGCCCAAGCAAAGTGAGGGTAAACAGAATGGGCAGGACCGAGTCCCAGCTGCTTGTCTTACTGCAAAAACAATCAGTAAGTAATAGTAGCTTAACTAAGTATTATGCCTATGTATTTAAAAATTGAGCTCACAGAAATGCAGAAGAAATTAAGTTTAGGAGAGCTAAAACTAGTTATCTAAACTAAGGTGGGGTTTAATATATGTGTATAAGATTATTATGGATGAAAAATATTGTTGGGACTAAAGCAGGATTAAGTAAATATACAAAAGGTCAGGAGAGCTGCTAAGACTGCTTGAATTAAAGTTGGGTATAATGTAAAGCAAACCGAAGTGTATTGTCAATTGCAAAGAAATAGCTAAAAAAATTACAGTGCAATGTAAGTAACAGGCAGAAAAGGCAAATGGGGGAGGGAAAAGGAGTACAAGTACATCCTGGTATTGTGCAAGGCAGCCGATTATAGGTAACAAAAACAGAGCAGTTAAACCGTTAAATGTAAAACACACAGCAATAAATTATGGGCAGTAGCTGAATCGCAAGGATCCGCTGTTTATATGAATCCTCCAAGCCTCTTAGGAAAGACAGATGTGGAGCCTGAGTTTGGTTGGTGGAAGCAGGGCTTTTAACCTAGGAATAAAGAAGGAGAGAAGGTAAAGGTGAGTTAGGTAAGAAAGACCACAATAACTGTACAAATAGCTAGTTAAACTAGTGTGAAAGAAAAAGGAAAACATAAAGTAGTGAAAGTGCAGTTAAGAGAGAAATGGTTAACTGTGTGCAAGTAAATATGTATTCTATGGCCAGTATGAAGAAGACGGAAGCTAGGAATTAGGCAAGGTGGTTATCAGTAAGTAGAACAGGGGTGATCTAGAAAGAAAAATAATGCATACACAGCAACAAGTTCAGTTCAGAATCAGTACGGTGTTAAAAAGTAGATTCAAACAAATTAATAACATGCCAGTAACATCTAAGGTGCATCTAATAGCAGACTTGTATCAGAATAACTTATCACAGCTTATGCAAGCATAAGGTTTGCATAGAAGAAAACCTGTTCAATGAGCATTTCCACATTAAACAGAAATATCTGCTAGCAAAATTGTTACAGTATATTCAGTTAGAAGCAAACATTTGTATTATGCAGATGAAAAGCATCAGTGGGTATGAAAACCCTTTAAATCTGGAAACTCGTTTGAGAGCTGTAAAACGTGCATTTCAGTATACATTTAGATTGAGATTGACTGAGTTAATATTACTTTACAGAATAATGTGTTATGACATACCTTAAACCAATGCAAAATCCATTAAATGAAACAAATAATCCATAATCTGCACTCACACAACATTGCAGACAAGTACAGGGAATCCAAGGTAAGCAGGAAGTAAAAGGATGGTGCAGAATGCCAGAAAGGAATTTTAAATAGTGTAAGGCATCATGGGAGCCATGTAGATGAAAGTAACCCTTGCAAGCCGTAATGAAATTCCTCTTTTTTGAAAGTCAAAAAACTGCATTTAGATGGACCCGGTTGCAGCTGCTCATTTTACTGGAAAAAAGCAATCAGTAAGTAACGGCAGCTTAACTAAGTGTCATGCTTTACGGCAGCTTAACTAAGTGTCATGCTTTACGGCAGCTTAACTAAGTGTCATGCTTTACGGCAGCCTAACTAAGTGTCATGCTTTTGCACTGAATAGTAAAAATGAGCTAAAGGAAATGGGAATTCTGAGTGAGTATACATAAAACTTATATGGTAAATGTAGTTAAAAAGTGAGCTGACACAAATGCAAGTAAAATGGAAGGAAATAAGGTTAGGAGAGATAAAACTAGCTATTTGAACTGAGGTGGGCTTTAATATCTGTGTATAAGGTTATTATAGATGAAAAATGTTGGGACTAAAGCAGGATTAAGTAAAGATACAAAAGGTCAGTAGAGCTGCTAAGACTGCTTGAATTAAAGTTGGGTATAATGTAAAGCAAACCGAAGTGTATTGTCAATTGCAAAGAAATGGCTAAAAAAATTACAGTACAATGTAAGTAACAGGCAGAAAAGGCAAATGGGGGAGGGAAAAGGAGTACAAGTACATCCTGGTATTGTGCAAGGCAGCTGATTATAGGTAAGAAAAACAGCAATTAAACAGTTAAATGTAAACCACACAGCAGTAAATTATGGGCAGTAGCTGAATCGCAAGGATCCGCTGTTTATATGAAGCCTCCAAGCCTCTTAGGAAAGACAGGTGTGGAGCTTGAGGTTGGCTAGTGGAAACAGGGCGTTTAACCAGAAAAAAACTGAAAGATTATATAGTTTGTTTTCTGATAGCTTGGACACCAAAAACATTTAATCTGCAGGAAGGTTTATCATTTGGCATTGGAAGAGCTCACAGATCGATTGGAAAATCAATGCTCACAGGTTCTTCAGTCTGTCTTAGATCTAAAATCTATTTACCTGAATATTTTAACTTACTTTGCAAAATATTCATATTTTGTCCGCAACATATTACTGTTTCCATTTTTATATCAGTTGTATAAGTAATAAAGAAAATGGTGTTTTCAACTGTAATGTCAAATAGAAACATATTAAATAAATGGAGTCCTAGAACAGATCTTTTAGGTGTTTGATGGTATCCTAAATTAGTCCTTCCAAGGTCATTTTCCAATTAATTCCAATTATTAACCACTATCTTAGTGGATTGATCACTTTGATAATTGCATGCTAGACAATTTTTATTAGCATTTTATAGTCTGCTACATCAAATGCCCTTGAAAAAAAGCTATATAGATTGCATCAATTTGCAATCTGATAAATGCACCTATAATATTATTTTTGATAGAAACTTAAGTTGCAAGTTGTTATCGATCCATCTTTTAGGTATACATTTTTATAGATGGAAGGATTACCCTCCTCTGTCATGTCTATACTTAACCTTTTCAAAATGATCCCCTCCATTAGCTTATCAACACACTGCAACTAATTTACTGGTTGATAGATCTTTACATCAGAGCATTCACACACACAGTCTTGAATATTGACCTAATAATGGCAGTTTTACACCCAAAGGGTATCACTGTTTCCTCAAAAGTCTTCATGAATAGAATTTTTATAAAGGCATTAAAGAGCTTTTTAATATTGCAATACCATAATTGCTGGTTTGATCCATATCACATGATTAATTACATTTTACTCTATTAATGAACTTTTCTAAAATGCAACAGTTTAACATCAACTAATTTGTCATATCACATATTGAGGAATCACATAAGTTAACAAATCTATTACTCTGACCAAAATATTCAAACTGTGAGAACCAGATAAGTTAATTATAGCAAAGAAGGAATAATATACCTTTTTATCTTCTGACAAATATAATAGTGAAGACATATTTCCTTTAATCAGAACAATGTACCCATAAAAGGGTCTATATCAGAAGACCAAATGTCAAAAATATCGAACAGCAAAACAGTGAAAAGACTGGACCTTGAAGTGTTGTTTGCCAGATCATGGTACAGTGAAGATTGGAATATTTGCCCTTTCCCCACTGTAGTGTGATCTTGGAGTTGGTATATATATATATATATATATAGAGAGAGAGAGAGAGCGGGGGGTATGGGGGTGCAGCCCCCCGCAATAACAAGTTTGAGGTCTGGTCTTTTCGCTGTTTTGCCATTCAATATTTTTTCCATTCTGTCTTCTTTCGACCCCCATAACATTTTATTGCTCTTACACTTTGTCATTAGTATATTCTTAAAAAGTATACCTTTTTAATGGTCTTCTCAGTTGTTTACTTAAACCATGATACTTAATTTTATCTAACTGTTTTGTAATAGCCCATTTTGTCCCTTCAGTTCATACTATTAACTACTCTTCAGTTCCTTATGTAATTTTATTTTCAGTATAATATCTGCAAATTTTGTGTTTTGATTTTAGAACTTTTATTTTGGTTCTTTCACCAAAGTTTTCACACAATAGTCTTCAACCCTCAGTAATACTATACCTAGAAAACATGAATGCCAGTACTTGGACTCTAATGTAGAACAAGGGTGGTGAATAGCTGGATGTATCCAGCTAATTACTGTTTGGTATTTAAATGTACTTGTGGCTCATTGCCATGGTATGGAATAATGTTATTTCTAGGCTAATCATATTATAGTTACTGTCTGATAAAGGGGAGAGAAGTATATTAGAGAAATTGTAATAATTTTCATTTATGCATTCTGAAGCCATGATACTTCTATCTCTAATAAGGGAGTCAACTACTTGAGATATACCATACTGGCTCAACAGATTATAAAGTACACTGGAACTATTAGCCCTGTTTAAATTAGTCAAGGCAAACAGCAAAGGTAAATTAAAGTCACAAATTAAAATATAATTGTGCTTCATTTCTGAGCAAAATCAGTCAAAAAGTCTCAAATATCTTATGGGATGTTGTTGGTTGTCTATAAACTGCTAATAAAGACATGGTAATATCATTAAGGTTTATGGTGACATAAACATAACCTACACGTTTTTGTTTTATGTTATGATACTTAACTTCTATGATATACCATTTATGAACAGTGACATACCCCTTGCCTCAGAGGCAACTGAATTAATGGTACTCTTTCAGTTTAAGAATCTAAACTCCAACATGCACTATTTATAAATATAAGCATTTATCTGCACTCTCATCTTACACCTCCCAATCAATTAATTTCACAAAATGCTTTAAAAACATTATTGACACTCTGATTTTCTATTAGATTTGTGGTTCTGACTGCCCTTTGGACTACTGCTATAAACTGTTTCCTTTAAGGTTGTTCATTTCTGATTGTATAATAATGTTACTATAATCCCTATTTTAATGTTTTTCTGGTTGCAATCTTATATTGCTAAATCTGGCCCTTGGAACACAGTACCTGGTTCTCTGAGTAAGGAGAAAGTCACTGTCATTTGTTTATCAGGGGCTAGAATCCATCACATCACACAGGAACTCAGGTCATTGAGCCACAATTACCAATATGACTCAGTCATAGTCCATGTGGGAGTAAATTACCTCAGATGCAGCTCCCTAGACTATATGAAGAGAGAAATTATGGAGCTCTTGGAATATGTGTCTCAGGCTGGTATGAGCCTATCATTCAGCAGAATTTTGCCTTCTCCAAGGAAGATGTCACATTATGAATAAAAGCTGATTAACTTTAATAATTGGCTGAGTTTCTTGTGTCATTCTAAGGGGGGGGGGGTGCAATATTTGTCAGTATGGAAGGAGATGGTCAACAGACCACACTCCTACACAAATGCACTCTATAAGCACTTACACTAGTGTATGGATAGAGCTGATGCTATCCTCCAAAAAAATGAAGCCAATCTGGTGGTCCCCTGCCATAAACAAACTCTACAACAGAAGGAAGAAGCTGTTGCAAAAGAGAGAAAAATCCCATGATTGGAGGACCTCCCTAGTCAGCCTCAGCAAGAAGCTGAGATCCCTCATAAAATCCTCCAAAGCTAGTTATGAAAACAAAATCGCCACTGATTTTAAGGACAACCACAAAGCATTCTATAGCTATGTCAAGAATCTCAATGGCAACACCCAAATCGGCTCTGAGTTACAGCACAATGGCACAAAATTTACAGAACCAACTGATATTGCCAACATCCTGATAGATAGGTTCAGTGCTAACTTTACCCCCTTCTCACCGCCTAATGGGCCCATATCTGTATTGGAAGAATGCACAGTCCCTGTAATCACAACTATGCAGGTAGAAAATGCACTCTCTAAAGCCAAGAACACAGCATCCATGGGACTGGACAACATCCCAGGCTGCGTTTTACACAAACTCCAGAACGAACTGGCTCCTCACCTAAGTACCATGTTTAATCATAGCCTCACCTCAGGCTTTGTAGCCACTCAATGATGCACAGCAACAGTTATCCCATTCCACAAAGGGAGAGCCACCACAGACCCTGGGAACTATTGCCCTATAAGTCTGACAAGCCTGGTCTGCAAGGCCATGGAACATATCATCATGGAACTTATAAACAAAGTCAATGGTAACCTCCAAACACTGGAAACCACCCAGTTTGGGTTTGTAAAAGGCAGATTATGTCTTCTTATCCTGATCTATTTCTTTGAAGCAGTCACCAAAGTCGTAGACAAGGGTAAGGAGGTTCTCAAAGCCTATCTTGACCTCGCCAAGGCTTTCAATACCATCCCCCACTCTGGAAGTAGAGATAAACTCACTAAACTGGGTATAAATCCTTACATCACAAGATGGGTTGCCAACTGGCTCACTGACAGAACCCACACCATGAAAGTTGCAGACTCCAAATCCGACCTCAAACCAGTGACAAGTGGAGAATCACAGGGTTCAGTCCTGAGTCCTCTCCTATTTGGTATCTACTTCTCTGAAGTACAAGCTAACACAGAAAGTCTCTGGCTAATGAAGTTCGCAGATAACTGCAAACTAGGAGCCATAACTGAATCCCAAATGATGTGGACATACTACAAAAGGGCCTCACTGAGACAGATGCCTGGTGTCAGAGCCATGGCCTCAAGCTCAATGCCAAAAAATGCATTGTCATCCCCTTTGGTGAAAACTCTGTGCCCATGAACTACCACATAGGCATCAGTCTACTTAACACCAAAAGTGTGATAAGAAACCTTGGGACCCAGGTAGACAGTAGTCTCGCCTTTGATAATCACATCACTACAGTGGTCAGGAAATCCTTCTATGTGGCACACCTCATCACAAAATGGTTCTCATCCTGGAAAAAAGAGGTCCTTGTTCCCCTCTACTCGTCACTCATTAGACCCATTATAGAGTACAATGTCCCTTTTGGTATGTACCTCACAAGACATCTGTAATAACTGGAAAGGCCACAGAAATACCTCACAAAGAGGATTAACGACCTCAAACAGTTGTCCTATGCTGGCTGTCTCAAAAAACTTCAGCTTTACTCCATTGCATATCACCTACTCCGAGGTGATCTCTGCCTAACATACAAAGCTATGTCCAACCCAGAGCTGCTGGACATGCTCCATCTAAAGAAATCTCAATCCCTCTGAGCTACATGCTCTAGGTACTTAAACCTGGTCACCACAATAAACAGAACATGCTGGAGGGATAGATTCCTGTCCCAGAGACTTCCCATATTCTGGAACAAGCTACCCATCCATATCATACAGAGCTCCTCATTAGCACTCTTCAAGAAAAATCTTGATGAGTGGATGGGAAATAGGAAATTCACTCCGGGGATCACTTCTGTAGCTCTGTTCAACAGGGGCATAGGAAAATAATTTTCCTGGGTGGCGAAAGCCAGGGAACCTTTTTGGCTAAGCTTAATAAGGCCCTTACCTACCTAAAGCCTAGTACCTACCTATGAACCTATAAATGCTGCTTTGCCAGGGATGGTCTGCACCTCTCCCCTCTATGCTTTCAAATATTAGCTAAAACATTGTCTTTCCCCATAGTGCCATTTTTTAGGCGATGCCAAACTGAAAGTACTTCCAACATAGCAAATCAAAACCAAGAAAATCTAAAGGTATTACTGTTCATTGCTAGAAGTCTAAACAAAAACATCCACTCCCTAGAAGCTCTCTTTACTCTAGAGAACACTGATCTCTGCAGTCACTGACACATGGTTTAAAGCTGTGGAGAGCACACCAGCAGTTCTAGGTTATAATGCCTTCCACACATTTAGACTGTAAAATAAGACAATACTATAATGCAGGTATAGTTCAAGTATCGGCAAACAACAAAAGCACGTCAAAAAGAATCCAAATTTATTGCTGCAAAGCTTTCGGGTTAAACACCCTTCCTCAGTACTATATCATATAGCACTGAGGAAGAGTGTTTAACCCGAAAGCTCTCCACACATTTAGGCCAGCTACTTCACAGGCAGGGACTAAAAGTGGAGGTGTCTCTGTTTACATCAAAGATAAATATACTTCAATGCTGGTCAAACAGGACAATGCATTTGAGCTGCTTCATGTTCAAATCACCATAGGCAAAATCTAATACCACTTCCTTGCAAGATATAGGTCCTTCTCTATAACCCAGGAAATGCACACCATGCATTTAAACTTATTAGAAACACTAACCATCCAATCCAATACCATATTCATGAGTGACTTTAATTACCCCACAATTAACAGGGAATCCTATATGACACCAAACGTACATGCACAGAGATCCCTGGATTTTGTAAACACAAACTCCCTGCACCAGATAGTCAATACTCCCACCAGGGGTGCAACCATATTGGATCTGGTCCTCACTAACATTGGAGAGTGCTGCTCGCCCCCTACTGCAATGCCTTTCCTGGTAAGATCAGATCACAAAATGGTCTGCTTTGAAGTAAAAATAAAACTTGGACCCCCAGCTAAACCTGGAATATTCAGGAACTATTTTAAGGCTAACCTTCTGCTAGTAAGTGAGAACCTGGGAAAATTTCAAGCCCCTATAAACCCTGAGAACACTGCTGTCTATGCAGAACTGTTCACAGAAACCCTGTACAAGCATGTTATAGCTGCATAGAGGCAGCTGTGCCCACCAGGAAGAAGAACTAACTGAAAAAACAAGCCACCCTGGTGGAATCACAAAATCAATAGGCTGTGTAACAGGAGGAAGAAAATCTTGGCAAAAATTAGGAAGTGCAACAGCCAGCAGGATAAAAGCACTCTCATCAAACTAAACAAATAACTCAGAGGACAAATAAAGTCTGCCAAAGCCAAATTGTTTGGCCTCCCAGGCCAAGAACAACCACAAACCATTCTTTAGCTATGTCTGCAGCCTCAAAGCCAATACACAATCATGTGCAGAGCTCATTGTACATGGAGTGACCTATACAGAGCTAGAAGACATAGCAAACCTCCTGGCTGATAAATTCAGCTCCAACTTTACCCCTCCCCCCAACCTTCCTTCAAGAAATATCATCCAATATAACTCCCCCTATTTCCACTAGGGAACAGGTCCTTAATGCTGTCTCTAAGACCAAGAACACTGCATCAAGGGGCCCAGACAATATCACAGGATACCGTCTAAATAGCATGAAACATTTCCCATCAGGGCTTCTGGAATTACTATTTAACTGCAGCCTCTAAACAGATTTTGTGCCTCAGGAATGGAGAAAGACAACAGTCATCTCTCTGAACAAAGGTGGGCCATCTACAGACTTTGGAAACTACAGACCCATAAGTCTCACCAGTCTTATATGTAAAGCCATGGAAAGAATTATCGTGGAGATAAAAAACAGAGATATAATAAATCTCCAGACACTGGACCCAATCCAGTTTGGTTTTGTCAAGGGTAGATCATGCCTACTCAGCCTGGTAGACTTCTTTGAGAAGGTCAGCAAAACAATGGATGAGGGCAAAATAATTCACACTCCCTACCTTGACATGGCCAAGGCATTTGACACAATATCCCACTCAGGCATTGCTGACAAACTCAAAAGGTTAGGTACAAACCCATATGTCACCTGGTGGATAGCCAGCTGGCTCACAGACAGAACCTAGAAAGTTAGAATTGGAGAGTCCCCCTCTACAAAGAGCCCAGTCACAAGTGGAGTCCCTCATGGACCAGTCCCTGGACCACTCCTTTTTGGCATTTACTTCTCAGAAGTCAAGTGCAATGTCAGTGGTCTCTGGTTGACTAAATTTGCAAATGATTGCAAATTAGAAGCTGTCATTAAATCTCACACTGACACAAATTTTCTCCAGGAGGGGCTGACACAGACAAACAACTGATGTCAGAGCCATGTACTAAAACTAAATGCCAAGAAATGCATAACAGTATCCTCTGGGAAGTCATCCACCCCAGCCGGGTAACTATCATATTGACTGACAACACAGCCCTTAGAGTTGACCCAGTAGTTAGGGACTTAGGGACCCACAAAGATAGTAATCTAGCCTTTGACCATCATGTGTCTACAGTGGTGAGGAAATCATTCTGTGCTATACAACCTATAAACAAAGGTATGGCATCTAAGCACAAGGAAGTCATTGTTTCACTGTATTCGGCATTCATCAAACCTATTACTGTGTACAATGCCCCCTTTGTTATGTACCTAACCAGGCATATCCAGCAATTGGAACATCCACAGAGGTTTCTCACTAAAAGAATACAGAGCATAAGTAAAATGTCCCTATCCCTGTATTCTGTTTTCTACAGGTTTTTGAGGGGACATCTATGCCTGACATACAGGGCATTGTCAGACCATGTGGTCCTCACTAACATTGGAGAGTGCTGCTCACCCCCTACTGCAGTGCCTTCCCTGGTAAGATCAGACCACAAAATGGTCTGCTGGACATGCATATTGTTAAATAAATTGTTAAAATCAGACTGTAAAAATCATTAGGCTTTTTAAAATGACAGTCAGTAACACAGGATGCTCAAGTTCTAACAAATATGCATTCTACTAATGATCATTAGGAGGCAAAAAACCATACATAAACATGTACAGAGTTTTGACTAACTTTATTTGGGAAATACCCTTCATTATATACTATTTACAATCAGCTTTTGCCCACCTCACTGACGTGGTCAGTGACAGGGCCTTTACATCACCACAGTATATAAGAAAACGCTGATGTAATGCTTTTTCAAAAAGTTTTTTCCCATGAGAATATTGCAGCCTTGCAAGGCACCTGGTCAGTCACAATGTCTTTCCAAGGATGTAACCAATTTAAGGCTCTTAGATTAGTTCGAATACAATGGATGAATGTCTTCTTAATACATTTCTTTGTCTCTCTGTCCACCAGCTGGACATTATCTCCGTAGTGCTCACAAGGCCATTCTCCTCGGTGGAAGCAGGAAAAGATACACATACAGACAGATTCATTACTTTCTAACTTTGCAGATAATATTTACTGAAAGACATGAGCCAGCCAAGCCAGCTACTGTCAGGGTCAAAGTTTTAATCACACTACAGCTAAGCTTCAAGCAATAATATGCAAGTTCATTTCTACTGCCATTCTAGTAAAATAGAATTAAATGCATTACATATTATACTGTTTTCAACCTTTGCACTTCATATATGTTTGAGTACATTTATATATGCCTAAGCACACATTTTTCTAACAGCTTATATATGTCTGAATACATATTTTTCTAACAGCTTATATATGTCTAAGCACATATTTTTCTAACAGTTTATATGTGTCTAAGTACATATTTTTCTAACATTCTCCCTCCTGTTAATGCATTTCATTCTATTAGAAACATAAACAATATTATTTCATTTCTTAGCCTTTTCCTTTCTAAGGACTTTTAGCTAAGCAAGTCATTGGTTTTATATTTCAGAAAAAGCATCATCTGAAATTAATTTTTCAATTTCAACACTTTGGTAAAAAGTTTCAGTAACAGATATATCAACACATTTTTTGATTAATCTTTTCATGCAGGGAATTCCACAGTAAACACATGCTCCTATTAGGAGTATACCCACACAAATAGCAATTAAAATGTTCAATAGGATGGAACCCCACCCCCCCAAACAGATTCTGGAAAAAGTCCGTCAGTGGGTTTGGGCCTGGTTTAGTCATTGCTGATACTTGCTGAATTACCTCTAGGTGATTGTCTCGTGACGATCCTCAGGGATAAAAGCACAGCATTCTTCTTCGTGTACCACCTCTTGCCGCTAGGGTGAAGTAAGGAGCCATTCGATTTTGTAGCACAACAGTTCTCATTGCATTCAGTTTATCAGTCACCAATTCTAGGGTGGAAAAAGTTGCATTACTCATGGCTTCTTGACAGCTTTCTCAGCTCCCAGATCGATTTGACTGCTCCATAGGCTGGTGGTATTCCTGCCCTGGATATAACACTGTTGCCCAAGTCCATATGAGTCAATTTACTTTTGTCTTTCACTGAATTATGGTCTTTTCAACCAGCTTCGATTTTACCAACTGGATTCACAGGTTTCTTAACTGGACCTTCAGATTTTCGAGCTGTTTCCCTTACATTTCGTATCTTACCCAAAGGTAACTCTGCAGTATGTCTTATTGCTGGAACCAGATAACCCAAAAAACAACTGCCGGACCAATTCTCAGGTAACCATTCATATGCCTTTTTCCCACAAATAAAATCATTACTTTGGTACTAATATGTGTTATCCCTGCATGAAACATTTCCTATCTTTAATAGACAATTGTTTAGTTAAGACTGGATTGTCACGTACTGCATTTAATGTAGTTTTCATTGAACTCAGATATGAATCATGGTTAGTATCACAAACAGTACTCCCACTTCTGACTTTAATGTAACATTTATAAGACATTGTTATATTACCATTACTCCAGCCCACCTGGAGGGTATCACTTTTGTAGAACATACAACTCCTTTTTGTGTGACAGGTAAAAATAAAGCTATTTTGTCCTGTGATCTCACAGTTCCTATATTAAAAAAACTTTCCCAAGTCTCATTTTATCCCCAGAGGGACAGTGGACATTAACAGTCTTTTATATGTTGTTGGTATAGCTGTACAAACCCAGCAATTTGAAATGTTCATAGTCTCTGTATACACACGCTTCATGGTCAGGTATGTGTTAAAGTTTGGATGCCAGTCTATAAACAGTTCATCACGTCTTCTCACTTTCACTCGTGTGGTTGAGTGCAGGGAAAAACCACAATAAGAGAAAAATTGTCACACTTATAGTCAACAAATGCACAGCCAACAAAATAATTATGCAATAGTTCTGGGGTTGCTCTGCTTTTCTATTTGCTTTACTCTTGGCCATTTTGCCCTTGTGTATTAAATTGAACGTTCTTTGTTCTTGTTCTGTCTTTCATCTGAAAAAAGAGTTAAACTGCAAAACAGATTTATTCATTAACAGTTTTTTTTATATAATTAGCTAATGAACTGTCAGCCTCCAGCTCTGCAGGCATGAGAGCTTTCCACTGAGGCACATAATATGCCCTTCCAAATACTACTTCAAAGGGGATCAAACCCTTTGCATTTGTTACTGTTTTCATGCTCAGCAATGCTAGAGGTAAACAGCAAATCCAATTCTTCTGAGTCTCACTCATCAACTTCCTTCCTTCACATTTATTCAACTCTATGAAGTCCATACAAATAGTATGGAACGGATATGGTGGTGTAGGAAACTCCTTGCTTGTTTTAAATGCTCCTTGTGCATGGTGCTTGTTACAAGTATGACAAGCTGCACAAAATTTTATTGTATAATTTATGTATCCATATATTTGGAATATTCTATTTACTAACTGTACCATCCCCTGTTGAGACATGGCTCTGCCCATGGCTCAACAAAGCTGCATATCTAAATAAATTAGACGGCAATATTGTTTTTTCCCTTTGGAAATGTACAGTCCATTTTCAAAAATTGCACCTTGTTTTACCCATTTTTGTTTTTCTGCTTTTGTAGTAAGCATCTGCATTGTTTTTAACATGTCTAAATCTAAAATCTCAGAGGGTTGTAATTCCTCATTTAAAAATAAAGTTTCTGAGTCTGAGGCTGCTTGCTTTGCAGCTGCATTAGTTCGTGCATTACCTTTTGAAATCTTATCCTGTTGTTTTGTATGAGCTACACATTTACAAATAGCTGCTTTGGTAGGCAGCTGAATAGATTCTAATAGCTCCAAAATAAATTGCGCATGATTAATAGGTTTTTCACTGGATGTAATCATCCCTCTATTTTCTTTATTGTTGTGCAAACACATGCACTGTAGAAAAAGCATACTGATTATCAGTATATATGTTCACTTTCTTGCCTTTTACTAAAATACATGCTCCTGTCAAAGCTACCAGTTCTGCTGCTTGAGCATACAAGTTGTGTGGCACAGTTTGTGCTTTTAAAATTTCAGTGTCTGTAACTACTGCATACCCCACCAGATTTTTCCCTGTAGGACCCCTTCTGCATGAGCCATCCACGTAATATGTCACCTCAGCATCATCCAAGGGCATATCTGTAAGATCTTGTCTAGGTAAAGCTAACTGTTCATATGAGGTTGACTCAGCAGTATGGTCATACATGAAAGATGTCTAGCAGGAGAAAGGTATGCAACTTTTTTTTTGTAGCAGAATTATTGCAACTGCATGAGGCATTCTCAATGTGAGAGGGTGGAATAACACTACTGAGGCTGAAGCCTGCACTGCCATTGCTGCTGCAACTACTGCTTGTACACAGTGAGGCAAAGATTGCACCACTGGGTCTAACTGTGATGAATAGTAAGCTATGGGGCATTGCTTATCCCCATGTTGTTGCTTTAATACTGATGTCATGTACCCTTGCTTACAATCTACGGTCTGAAAAAAACATTTGTGATAACTTGGAAGTCTTAAAACTAATGA
Source organism: Protopterus annectens (assembly GCF_019279795.1). NCBI lineage: Eukaryota > Metazoa > Chordata > Ceratodontiformes > Protopteridae > Protopterus > Protopterus annectens. The sequence continues at coordinate 1,477,127,140 of NC_056725.1, forward strand.
AGAAGCTATTAACTGCTTCAACCTGCAGAAAGCCATTTCTGCTTTTGTTCTCCATTGTAAAATAATTTGGTACCCAGCTCCAACAAAAATTAGTTGTACCTAAGAAAGACATTATTTCTTTCTTAGTTGTTGGTTTGGGTGCTTGCAAAATTGCTGTTTTTTTTTCTTTTCTCTTTCCCTTTATCTAGTATTCTACCTTTATTGGATATCACATATCCCAGGTATCTAACCTGTGTTTTTTTCCCAAAGTTGTAACTTACTTTTGTTTACTTTGTCCTTGTATTACTAAAAATTTTAATAATGCTACTGTATTCACCCTGCACTGCTGCTGGGTGCTGCTAGCAAGATGTCATTTACATAAAGTAAAATTTGACTACCTTCCGGTGGGGTAAACCTTGCCAGGTTGCTAGCCATTTTTTATGCAAATATTATTGGGCTCTCACAATATCCCTGTGGTAGTCGAGTATATGTATACCTTTTACCCTGAAATGTAAATGCAAACCAATATTGACTATCAGGATGTATAGGTATTGAAAAGAAAGCATTGCTTATATCTACCACAGTAAAATACTTCTGTTGTGGCTTTAAATCATTTAACAAGGTATGTGGGTCTGGCACCGTAGGTGCTCTAGGTATTACTGCATTTACAGCTTATAAATCTTGTACCATCTGCCATTTCCCATTCGCTTTTTTTAACAGGAAATAGGGGTGAATCAGGAGATTCTACCAGTACTCCTTTTTTTGAGTAATGCTGCTATTATAGGCTTAATTCCTACTTCTGCATCCTTTCTCAAAAGGTATTGTCTTTTCTGTGGTCTAAAAGCTGACTTTGGGGTAATTGTAACTGGTCCTGCTGTTTGAATAAGCCCTACATCTAACTTGCCTGTTGACCACAGAGTCGTTGGAATTTTACACAAGGCCTCTTCTTTTCCTTTTAATAAAAATGCTAATCAGCTGTCCTCACTAGATTGCAAGTGTACAGCTGTATGTGTCTGTGTCAACCAATTCAGTTTTTGTTTTTGTATCCCTTGTCCTGACATTTTTAAATCAGTCTGTTTTCCCATTTTGTTACCTTTTTTTTCTAAGTCTGCCCATTTAACACTTTTGTTTTTTGTCAAGCTGACATGTGGCAGTCTATTGGACTTATACAATCTCATGAATTCCTGAGGTAATGAACAGCTTACTACACTGTTTCCCTCAGTATCCCAACATAAAGTTCGTAATATTAATCTGTCAGCAGGATTTTTTTTTTCCCTTTTGAACAATTCTTGCTTATATTTCTTATCAGGTCCTGGTGTGCTACAGTAGTATAGAGTACAATGTAACAAGTGCTGCTGATCAGTGTCAAGGGAGGGTACCTTACTGATGGCTACGTTCATCAGTTCTTTGGTTAGTGCCCCTGGACCAGTCATAACTAGGTCCTGGCTGTACCAATAATAGGCTCTACCCTCTGATCACACCACAAAAGCATCCATTTGTCTTTGTGCTTTCATACCCTGCATGGTAGGAACTACTGCTATGCCAAATATCTGCACAAGGTCTCTTCCCAGTAAGTTTACTGGATATTTTTGCAGAAACTACAATTTTACTTTTCTGAGTCATACCTGAAACAGGGTCAGTTATTGCTATATTATGGGAGAGTGGTTCCCTGTATAGCTGTCCATTTGCTGCTTTTACTAATATATAATCAGGTGATTCAGAATGTTTTGGTAACTTGGAGGGGTGTATCAAAGTCCGTGACGCTCCTGAGTCACACAGGAATTTGACTTCCCTTCCCTCCACCAGAAGTGTCACTTCTGGCTTTGTATCTGCTAGGTAGAGCTCCAGGCTCAACAATGCTAAATCTAAAATTTTATTTCCATTTTTATCCTCTACATCTGTTTGTACTTCCTTTATTCCCTCTACTACATTTACATTTTCTTTTTGTTTATTAACCTTTCCTGATGATTTTTGGTTATTATCACTATCATATAGTCAGTCCTCATCTCCTTTATCTTCTGTCATTGCTTTCTTATTTTGTTTACAGTCCCTAGCTAGATGCCCTTTTATCTGACTGTAATACAAATACTTTAGCTCCGTCTTCAGCAGTGAAGACTTGTGCCTCTTTTTTACTATTAAAGTGTCTTTCAGTACGTCTAGCATACTCAAGTAAGGCTTGCAGCCTGCTTGTTCAGTGATCTATCATATGCTTTGTAATAAAGCTACTGATAGAGGCAATGCAACCTTTTAAAAATGCATTTTTTTAATTGTTGTTTAAAGCATTCTAATAATCTAGCATAATATCCATCTATTGTCTCATTTTCCTGTTGTATGCATTAATTAATGCAAGTCCAGTCTGCTCTAAGTTTCCATTTTTCAGAGATTCTGTCTGTCAGACCTTTCACTCTGTTGTCTAAAATGTTTCAGAATTTTCTAAGCTTCTGTTTTTACAATTTGCTTCCTCAATCCACCTGTGTGCTTGAGGTATGCCTAGTTGGTGCTGTTTTTTTTTTTTTTGCCTGACGTCCTGCATCAGATTTAAGCTTGTTTAAGGAGTTTAACTAGTGAAAGTTTATCTAGTTTACTATCAAATTCATAGTTGTTAACACATTTTGCAAAATATCTCACATTATCTGCTTGCTGCAATTGCATATGCTTCACATTATCCGTTAGGGGCGGATCTCGTGATCTCTCAGTGCACTGATCTCCCATGTCTTAAAAAGACTGTTACGTAACCCTTCTCTTGTACCACGTGGTATCTTATTTCCCCATATCCACAGTAGTGTCTAGAAATACTGTTTACTTTGCTTTGTTATTCCCTGATCTATGACTCAAGATACAATACTTCGACTCTCTCTCCCTGCTATCACAAACCTTAGCAATAGCACAGTGTAACCTGGTCCCTGATCTAAAACAAAGACAAAGAGGGAAATTCTTCTTACCTGAGCCTCCCGCTTTATGACTGTCTTTTTTTCTTGGGGCCCAGTCTTCCGCTTTTCAGCCACAGATCAGAAAGTGGACAGCCTCTTTACACACAACAATTCAGTCGGAGGTCTTTTCACTTTAAGAAGAACCATTTTGTTTTGGCAGCTTCTCCTGCAGATTTATTATCACCCATGCACTCTGACCTGCAGCTTACCAAGGGAATTCCGGCTTTTCAGAAGGACCAAAATGTTAAATAAATTGTTAAAATCAGACTGTAAAAATCATTAGGCTTTTTAAAATGACAGTCAGTAACACAGGATGCTCAAGTTCTAACAAATATGCATTCTACTAATGATCATTAGGAGGCAAAAAACCATACATAAACATGTACAGAGTTTTGAATAACTTTATTTGGGAAATACCCTTCATTATATACTATTTACAATCAGCTTTTGCCCACCTCACTGACGTGGTCAGTGACAGGGCCTTTACATCACCACAGTACATAAGAAAACGCTGATGTAATGCTTTTTCAAAACGTTTTTCCCATGAGAATATTGCAGCCTTGCAAGGCACCTGGTCAGTCACAATGTCTTTCCGAGGATGTAACCAATTTAAGGCTCTTAGATTAGTTCGAATACAATGGATGAATGTCTTCTTAATACATTTCTTTGTCTCTCTGTCCACCAGCTGGACATTATCTCCGGTAGTGCTCACAAGGCCATTCTCCTCGGTGGAAGCAGGAAAAGATACACATACAGACAGATTCATTACTTTCTAACTTTGCAGATAATATTTACTGAAAGACATGAGCCAGCCAAGCCAGCTACTGTCAGGGTCAAAGTTTTAATCACACTACAGCTAAGCTTCAAGCAATAATATGCAAGTTCATTTCTACTGCCATTCTAGTAAAATAGAATTAAATGCATTACATATTATACTGTTTTCAACCTTTGCACTTCATATATGTTTGAGTACATTTATATATGCCTAAGCACACATTTTTCTAACAGCTTATATATGTCTGAATACATATTTTTCTAACAGCTTATATATGTCTAAGCACATATTTTTCTAACAGTTTATATGTGTCTAAGTACATATTTTTCTAACACATATCCACAAAACAAACAGCACCAGAATTACCTGTTCTAAAGATTTAAACATTGCCTGTGATATAAATAGGACCTGCTGGAGAGATAGGTATGTATCCCATAGACTACCATGTCTATGGAAAAGGCTCCCCATCCATGTGAAGCAGAGTTCCTCCCTTACCCAATTCAAGTGTAACTTGGGCAATTGGATGGGAAACTGGAAATCCATCCCTGGTTTGGCACCTATGTCTCTAATGGACACAGGTAACCTGTAAATGGTTCATCTCCCAGGCCCCTGCTTACACTTATCAAGGATATCAGAACTTGTCAGAGATTTGGGATGCATGGTTAGGCTTAAAAAGGCACTTGTGGTCATTAGCCTAGTAAACACCTATGAACCTATGAACCTATTTGATCCTTTACAAAAATATGAATCAATACATCTTATCATTGAATCACCAGATATTATCACTGAATACCAGGCTGAAAATAATTGAGGCTGTCATTTCATTGTAGCATCAACTGATTTTAATAATCAATGTACTTTAAGTATAATTTCATTTCCATGTTGCTTTGTTTCACCAGTAGCTTTCTTTTTTCTTATATTTGTATTGTTGTACACTTCACTGTTTATCTTCAAAAGTTCCTTTACATTGTTACTATTTTTCTCCTGATTTAATGTCCTGGTTTTCTCAAATAATGATGTCTGCTCCATTTTTTTTCTTATTATGATGCAGCTTTGCTGTTAAATTTCAAAACAGAGATGCTGTGCTATATTTTTTCTTATTATTTCTCAAAGTATTTCCATTTATTACTAACACAGGACTCATCTGATCAGAAGATGAAGAAATCAAACTGACTTCGTAGTCATCCATTATTGTGATTTATGTCTCTATTCTTTCCAATGAACTAGCATTTACAGCTCTCTGATGCTTGCTTTTCTTTCCTTCCTCCAGGTAGTCCCTAAATAAATTATACTGCTGCATCCCTTGTGTCTTCCCTCTATTTTTGAATTGTCATACCTTGTGAATTTCAATAACTTAGAAAGCTCCACTCCTCTTTGCACAGCTATTAATTAGAGTAGCTTGACCATTTTCAGTAGCCTCTTTGTCTACTGTAGTAAGGAAAGATTTCTATGTATCACACTTGATTAGTAAAGGCATCACCTCAAGAGCAAAAGAAGTTATAACCCCCTATACTCGGCACTTATCTGACCAGTAATTGAGTATAACGCCCCATTTGGTATGTACCGTACTAAGCACCTGCAGAAATTATAGAGACCTCAGAGGTTTCTAACAAAGAAGATCAAGAGGCCTCAGATTGTGCCTTACTCAGACCAACTCAAATCCCTGCCACTATACTCCATATCGCATAGACTTCTTAGGGGAGACTTATGCCTGGCCTACAGAGCAATCCAAAACCCAAACCTAATGAATTTGCTGCTTATCCATAAATCAATCAGAACTAGGGCTACCCATTCCAGGGACCTATATATGGCCTGCATCTTAAATAAGACATGCTGGAGGGACAGATTTATCTCCCTGTGACAGCAGCATCTTTGGAACTGGCTACCAATTCTATGTCAATGTTCAAAAGGAACCTGGACAAGTGGATGGGGCACCATAAATTCTTATTGGGGATAGTGCCCACAACCCTCCTGGACATGGGTAGTCATCACTAAATGCAATATTGGGTATTGACTAGCATTTCTATGGTATTACATTGGGTTGAAACGGCTAGGCTTAAAATGACCTCAGGGTCGATAGCCTTGTAATCTCCTATGATCCTATGATCCTGTGCTACCTACATCATTATATATGATACAGTTTTACAATCTGAGTCAAAATCAACTGAATACACTATTCCTTTTAGGTTATAATGATTATCCCCTAATGAATTAAGTTGTTAATTTATTAAAATTAACTTATCTTTTTGGATTTGTGAAAAATAGTAATTGTGAAAAACTTCTTAATCTCTCTTTTTTGTCTTTTAGTAGTTTCATCAATGGACTATTCCCCCTTTTCCTTTCCTACAGGAAATCACATTAAGGTGACCTGTCTGACTGTCATCTTCATTCACATTCATTCCAGCACATGTTTGACTCTTAGGAAATAGCTTTTGCTGTCCTTTGGACCATCAGTATCATCTACAATAGGCTGCAGAGTTTTGCTTCTATACTTTATGGATGCTTCTTTGACCTAATCCATAATATAGTTAAAGAAAAAGTTTCATGTTTTAGCCAATTCACATGTGAAGTGAGCATTTATAACCTTCTATCCATCCAAGATAGTCTTAACTTCTGCTAATCCTAGGATGTATGCATACAGTTCTTTGCACCAGTTTTCCATTTGAATAATAATCGACAATTACCATATGCTTAAATAAATTGTCTCCTTTAAGTCTTTACGAGTGTACATGTTAAATTATCTATTAGATCAAAACTATCAGTCTTTGTTTAATAAAATAATTATACAAAAGTAAAACATTCAATAATCATTAAAAATGTTTAATAATAACAAATGAATGGCTAAAACACAAAATGACTTTATTACATGAAAATCCAAGTGGTAAGCGCTTTCATTCCCTTCATGGAACTTCTTCAGACCAAGTTGTATAATGAACAAACTTATTTAAATACTTAATAACAAAAACATGTGATCCAAAGCACTTAATGTCTTAACCCTTTTCTTCTAAGAACAACTTTAAAGTTGTCCCCTGTCATTTAAACCAGGATATACACATGCATTCAGCCTAATTTGCCAGCAATATTCTTTCCGATCCAGTTCATCTTCTGCTTCAAACTTATGATCAAAACCATTAACTTCATCAATTATTACAAAGTTGAAGAATGCCTTATTTTTTTCTAGCAAATGTTTTTGCTTAATGTGTTTTGCCAAGGCATTGCTTACATCAGTCTTGTCTACTGCTCTTATATGTTCACTCACTCGCATGTAGAATTCTCTAATGGGTCTTCCTACATAAAATGCTGGACATAATTCACACAGAGCCATGTAATCATGAGGTATTAAAAATCTTTATTATACTCCTGTGCTTGAAGTAAAACAACTAGCTAATATTTATAGGCTGTCTGTCATGCAAAACCTATAGTGTATCCCAATCACAAAAAGAGTAAAAATCAAGCAATAAATTTATTAGAAGGTCATGGTTTCACCCATGTTCCAGCACAGTTATCACAATTTAAAAGAAAGACTTTCTTTAAATACACTGTTGCAATAATTAAAATATTGCTTATTTGATTGGATACTGGTAATTGGGTATGGAAAGTTTGAGTTAAATATAGATCCACTGGGGTATGTGGGAATTCGGGGCAGGGTAGTGGAATGGAGTGAGCCTGAGTGAAGTAAGGGCAAACTGAGTGGGCTGGACCCAGTTGCAGCTGCTTGTCTTACTGCAAAAAACAATCAGTAAGTAATGGCAGCTTAACTTGGCAATTCCTGAAGTAAGTACACTATTAATAGAAAGTCATTATATGAGAGACATGTGTTGCATTTAAAAGAAACTGCCAATACAATTCCTGTATTCTAAACATGTCTCCCAATTACTTCCTTGGGTACTTTCTCAAATGCATAAAACAGAAATTTCTTAAACACACTTCACTTCTCAGCATGCTTACATAGAGCATTGTTAACATTACCATTTTTATGGTGTAATTGTGCTGGTGTGTTCTAACGTAAAAAGCCTGCTCAGATTTTCCTATATAAAATGCAGAGCATGATAAACACATTGCTGTGTATACTACCTCTTAATAATCAGAACTAGATTACCTGTGTATGTAATGAATGTAAGATTTTGACTGCCTATATCTATTATACATATTTAATCCTTATTGGCAATATATTTTATTATCAATGTATTATCAATTTCACTGGAATAATAAACCAAACCATGACAAAAGGGAATTTTGTCTAGTTGGTCGAGGTTGAAAGTTGGTGTAATGATTAAGGTGTTTACCTCACAGACAAGACGTGAAGGATTAGATTCTCACCAAGATAAAATGGCTAGGCTTAAAATGGTCCAGAAAAGCAGCTAGCCTAGTATTTTCTTATAGATGAAGTACTAGATAGTTTTATTGGTCACCAGTTTGAACTATAGTATATTTTTATAAGGTCTTTGCTTATTTGTAATATGAATTAGATAATTATGTTTCTTAAGAAATTTAAATAAGTCCTATGAAAATTTTTGGTGGTCTCAAGTAATGTCAAGACAATCTGGTTTAAATCTGATCCAAGACAAGATCACAACAGTCTATAAGAGTTTAAGTTAATGAATTGCTACTATAAGACATAACTGATCAATAAAGCACATATATAAAGTTCAAATGTCTGATCTGAATAAAATAATATAGAAATCTACAAATAACAATCCAGTTCATCAACCAACCAGATAAAACTAATCAAAATGTAAAAAAAAAAATCAATTTCAAATGAGGGTTTCAACAATATTTTCTTTTTAATTTTTACCTAAAACAATCTAACAACTTACCTAAAACATCTAACAACTGATAAAAGTCAAGCAAACCTTGAAACAGCTCTATATTATGTGGTGACCCCTAACAGAAACACCCAAAAGAAAAACAAGATTACATATGCTTCAGTCTCCCTGTTGGATTTAACAAATGAGCTTAAAATGCTGTTGAAATCGCCCACTAAAATAACTGGGTGGCTTCTGATCTCTAAAATACCCAAAGTGAACATTCTGAAATAGTGTATACACTAATCTGAGTATAAATATTGCTGTATCTGCTTTGAATCTTAAGACAGTTCATTCTCTACCCTTATGTGTTTCTATAGCATGACCACTACAAAAGAGAGACTCTAACCATTTTTTTCTGTAGAAACTATTGACAGATTATTTTTATTTCTTCTGACTATGTTTATCTTAAATGCCTAAATCAAAAAAAAAAAAGAAACATTTCTTCAAGTGATGAAAGTTAACACATGAGACACATTCTAGGATTAGCCTTACCAAAGGGCAAATAGCAAATAACTGTCAGAAAACAGAATAAAAATAAATTGCAGTATCTGTAGGATTACCAGCACTTTATTAACAAGACAATGACTTCATTTAGTGCTTTCATCTCCCTTCACTCTCAGAGATTTCTTCAGACTAGAATTAATTGTTCATTACACACTTTAAATACCCATTCTTGGGATACATCACCAACAACATCCAATCTAAGTTAAGAAGCCTAAGTCCAATGAAAAGACCAGTGAAGGCCACAGCATTTAAATTCACAATTTATTGTAAAAAGCCAGCAATTAAACAGGTAAGCACTTTCTCAGACCTCATAATCATCAAACATTACTTCCTTTATATATTTTCATCCTTCACATCCTTCATTGTATTAACTAATTAGCGCTTGTCAAACTTTTAATTAAAACCTTAATTACAGTTACATAAAATTTATATATAAATCAATCTGCATAATACTTATCCCAACATAAAATATAAATTCATTGTTTAAATATTTACTTAAACCTTCTAGCTGCTAAATATGGTTTAATGGAGGCTCTATCATTTAATCCAGGCAGTATATCACCTAACCGTGGGTTTAAAGCTATACAACGAATAACCATAAACTGAAAACTATGTGTGCTGTACTTTGATACGTGTTTAGCCAAAGTACTTCTTTCACTATCTTTATTGCGAATAGCCGTCAGATGTTCCCTCACTCTATCACGAAGGGAACAATTAGTCATTCCCATGTAGTAAGAGTGACAATCACGGCATTCAGCTAAATAAATCAAATCTCTGGTGGTACATGTGGCTTCTACTTTAAACTCATATTCAACTCCAGTTATTGAATGTTTAAAAGTATTATCTAATTTTAAAACATTACAAATGTTACATCTACCACAAACTTTTAAATAAGGTGCTGATGTCTTCTCTGCACTATTTGTATATTTATTTGAATGACAAAGCATCCTTTTTAAATTTTTATTTTTATATCTAAAAGAATGTTTGTCACCTACTATTTCTCTCACTTCCCCATCAGACAATAGGATGGACCAATTCTTACTTATGACATTGTTAACCTTGTATAAATCACTAGAATATTCTAGTTAATGAAACTTTATTCTTCTTATCAACATTCTCATTGAAACCAGATGAAATCCCATTTTCAGCACTCTTATTAATGTCTGCCATATATGGTTTAGCTATTGTTTTTCTTAAATCCACTACTTGGTCAAGATGGGCATCTGTTTCCTTGAATGAGTATTTCCTTTCACTTAGTTCATACCTAAATTTATTCATATCAGTGAAGAAGGCATCGTCATCTTTATCTAGTCTAGAGATGCGCATTCCTTGTCCCCAATAATCTTTTTATATGTATATGATGGATGCATGCTGTCATGTGATAAAGTATTATTTCTGAGACATATCTTTCTATACATCCATGTCAAAAACATACCATTTCCATCCTCAGTTATCATAACATCCAAAAATTCTATATTTTCTGTAGATATTGTATGCGTGAATTTAGAAAACTTGTGCTTGCATTTAAATACTCAATGAACTGTAGTAAATGCTCATATGAACCTGTCCAAATCAGAAAGAGATCTACAAAATGCTTATACATAAAAACATGTTCACTATATTTCTTATTTGCAAGAACTTCATATTACTCCCAGAATGCTAATACTAAGTTAGCAAAACTGTTTGCGCAGAACGTGCCCATGGCAACGCCCAATACTTGCAGATAATATTTATCATTGAACATGAAAACATTGTTCTCTAAAATTATTTCCAACAACATGCATAGCAAATCTATCTGTGTCTCATCATAAGTGCTGTTCATGGATAAAAATTGTTTAACTGTGTCTATCCCATATGTATAGGGTATCACAGTAAAATGCGAACTGACGTCTAAAGTTACTAACGAAGCATCCTTCAGTTGTTGATCCTGTCCTAATACCATCAATGATAGGTCACATATAAACTGTTTAGTGTTTCTTAATACATATTTAGATTTATCTAACACTGGTCTCAAAAACCTTTCAACATATATTGAAAGGGGATGAGTAACCCATCCTCAACCTGATACGATAGCTCTCAATGGTGGAGTCTGTACATCCTTACATATTTTAGGTTGACCTTGTAGTACTGGAATCATAGGATGCAAAACCAAAAAATAATCAAACAATTCTTTGGAAATTATGTTACTCATATAACAATCATTTAGCATCTTAAATACATAGCTACATAGCATATCTATTTCCATTATATCTATGATCTTATAGACTCTATCATCAGCTAATAAATCAAGCATTGCATTATTGTAGCAATCTGCATCTAAAATCACAATACCCCCTCCCTTATCAGCTGGTCTGATACAAATAGATGTATCAATATGCAATTCAGATAATGCCTTGTACTCATTGCCTGATAAATTATGACATTTCCTTTCTGTACATTTATCCTCACTGGTTAACAGTGACTTAATTTCATTTTCACATACTCTACAAATTGTTTCAACAGTAGCATTCAATTCTGGCATGAACGTACTAGGTTTTTTAAAAATACTCATTTGACCATCATTCATATATATTGTTTTTAACATTATATTACGCGCAAAACTTCTTACATCTAGTACTGTATTTACATACTGTGTTTCAGCTGCTGCTATAGATGATAGTCCATGCTCAAGCAAGATTCTTTCATAATGTGTTAAAACACATTTAGACAAATTAAACACAAGCATATTTAAGTTATTGTTTTCTCCCACATCCGCTTTATAGTTTGATTTGAAGCTCTTTCCTGCGAGGGCAGCCTTCGCTTCCTTCATCGACTTACTGAACGACCTCTCCTGGGCCAATCCATCTGACGAATCGGTAAAGGGGGAGAAGAAGATGGAACGCATGTAACATCAATAGGTTTCGTTCCCTTCCTTCTTACTACTGGTTCATCATTATTCAGTCCTACTAACACATTAGGAGTCTTAGTAAAATCAGGACATTCAATAGGAATCTGGTCACTCGTCAGATTTGAAACATCCGTACAGTTCATGGCAGCAAAGTTACTCTCTTGATGTAAAATTAGATGATCCTTCTCAACCTCTACTGTTCTATTCTGATCTGATTTATGCACAAAGTGTTTGTCATTGTTTATACGTTCATGAGTATAAACTTGTCTCAGCCAGGTGAAGACATTTCCGTTTTGAAAATCTCTTATGTCTCTGTCAATCTTGTTTTTCTTTTGAGAAATAATTTGTTGCTCATATGCAATGATATTATCACATATCCTATTAACGGCTTTTTCAAAAACCGCAACAGGAACTAAATTACGTATCTTCAACTGTTTCTGCTGTAGTCCGGGGTAAGTATCCCCTGACGTTGGCATAGTTAGCACTATTAAGCCTCTAGGAACTATGCAATGTGATATACAGGCTTTGAAATGTAAGCATTGCCCCTTCAACTGCTTATATTTCTGTATGTCATTTTCAGTCTCATGCAACATTTTAATGAAAAGTTTCTCATCATACTGACATCGTTCATTAACTGATATCTCCTCACAAGGTTCATATAATAACAACAGATTGCTGTCACATCGCAACAGTTTATCCAAATTAGTTACAGAAACATTCTCACCAGGAAATGTTGTTACACAGTCTTGTACTGTTCCTTCGGCCATGCTCCACAGGGCTATCACAAGACAAAATATTCCAAAGAAGAAAAGCAAAAGTGTAGCCACTGTAGACAAACTTCACTGTCTCCAAATAATCTATGTCAAAAATAACTCCAATGAAAAGACCAGTGAAGACCACAGCATTTAAATTCACAATTTATTGTAAAAAGCCAGCAATTAAACATGTAAGCACTTTCACATCCACCAGATGCTTCCTCAGACCTCATAATCATCAAACATCACTTCCTTTATATATACTCATCCTTCATTGTATTAACTAATTAACGCTTATCAAACTTTTAATTAAAAACTTAATTACAGTTACATAAAATTTATATATAAAGCAATATACATAATGTTTATCCCAGCATAAATATAAATTAATTGTTTAAATATTTACTTAAACCTTCTAGCTGCTAAATATGGTTTAATGGAGGCTCTATCATTTAATCCAGGTGGTTTATCCGCCTGCAACTCTATAATCCAATACAGTTCATTTTGTTCTGTAATATTTTTTCTATCACCTAGCCGTGGGTTTAAAGCTATACAACGTATAACCATAAACTGAAAACTATGTGCGCTGTACTTTGATACGTGTTTAGCCAAAGCACTTCTTTTACTATCTTTATTGCGAATAGCCGTCAGATGTTCCCTCACTCTATCACGAAGGGAACGATTAGTCATTTACATGTAGTAAGAGTAACAATCATGGCATTCAGCTAAATAAATCAAATCCCTGGTGGTACATGTGGCTTCTACTTTAAACTCATATTCAACTCCAGTTATTGGATGTTTAAAAGTATTATCTAATTTTAAAACATTACAAATGTTACATCTACCACAAACTTTTAAATAAGGTGCTGATGTCTTCTCTGCACTATTTGTATATTAATTTGAATGACAAAGCATCCTTTTTAAATTTTTCTTATTTTTATATCTAAAAGAAGGTTTGTCACCTACTATTTCTCTAACTTCCCAATCCGACAATAGGATGGACCAATTCTTACTTATGACATCGTTAATCTTGTATAAATCACTAGAATATTCTAGTTAACGAAACTTTATTCTTCTTATCAACATTCTCATTGAAACCAGATGAAATCCCATTTTCAGCACTCTTATTAATATCTGCCATATATGGTTTAGCTATTGTTTTTCTTAAATCCACTACTTGGTCAAGATGGGCATCTATTTCCTTCAATGAATATTTCCTTTCACTTAGTTGATACTTAAATTTATTCATATCAGTGAAAAGGCATCTTCTTCTTTATCTAGTCTAGAGATGTGCATTCCTTGTCCCCTAATATTATTCAGTTTATGGTTATACGTTGAATTGCTTTAAACCCACGGTTAGATGTTAGAAAAAATATTACAGAACAAAATGAACTGTATTGGATTATAGAGTTGCAGGCAGATAAACCGCCTGGATTAAATGATAGAGCCTCCATTAAACCATATTTAGCAGCTAGAAGGTTAAGTAAATATTTAAACAATGAATTTATATTTTATGTTGGGAAAAGCATTATGTAAATTGCTTTATATATAAATTTTATGTAACTGTAATTAAGGTTTTTATTAAAAGTTTGCTAAGCGCTAATTTGTTAAGACAATGAAGGATGAGTAAATATAAAGGAAGTGATGTTTGATTATTGTGAGTTCTGAGGAAGTATCTGGTGGATGTGAAAGTGCTTTCATGTTTCATTGCTGGCTTTTTACAATAAATTGTGAATTTAAATACTGTGGTCTTCACTGGTCTTTTCGTTGGACTTATTTTTGACATAGATTATTTGGAGACAGTGAAGTTTGTGTACAGTGGCTACACTTTGCTTTTCTTCTTTGGAATATTTTGTCTTGTGATAGCCCTGTGGAGCAAGGCCGAAGGAACAGTACAAGACTGTGTAACAACATTTCGTGGTGGGAATGTTTCTGTAACTAATTTGGATAAACTGTTACAATGTGACAGCAATCCATTGTTATATGAACCTTGTGAGGAGATATGTTAATGAACAATGTCAGTATGATGAGAAACTTTTCATTAAAATGTTACATGAGACTGAAAATGACATGCAGAAATATAAGAGGTTGCATTGGTAACCCTTACATTTCGAAGCCTGTATATCACATCGCATAGTTCCTAGAGGCTTAAGAGTGTTAACTATGGCAACGTCAGGGGATACTTATCCTGAAGTACTGAAACGTTGGCAAAAGATTAACTTAAAAATTAGTTACAAGTATATGGCGTTGCTCAATAAGTTTCACAAACCATCTGAAGAAGAACTGTTACGGGAGAGCAGAAACAGTTGAAGATACATAATTTAGTTCCTGTTGTGGTTTTTGAAAAAGCCGTTAATAGGATATGTGATAATATCAACGCATATGAGCAACAAATGATTTCTCAAAAGAAAAAGAAGATTGACAGAGTCATAAGAGATTCTCAAAACGGAAATATCTTCACCTGGCCGAGACAAGCTTATACTCATGAACGTATAAACAATGATAAACACTTTGTGCATAAATCAGATCAGAATAGAACAGTAGACATTGAGAAGGATCATCCAACTTCACTGTTAAAGCAGTGGACACTGATTGATCAAAAGAGTAATCCTGCTGACATGAACTGTACGGATGTTTCAAATCTGACGAGTGACCAGATTCCTATTGAATGTACTGATTTTAGTAAGATTCCTAATGTGTTAGTAGGACTGAATAATGATAAACCAGTAGTAAGAAGGAAGGGAACGAAACCTATTGATGTTAAATCCATTCCATCTTCTTCTCCCCCTTTACAGATTCGTCAGAAGGATTAGCCCAGGAGAGGTTGTTCAGTAAGTCGATGAAGGAAGCGAAGGCTGCCCTCACAGGAAAGAGCTTCAACTCAAACTATAAAGCGGATGTGGGAGAAAACAATAACTTAAATACGCTTGTGTTTCATTTGTCTAAATGTGTTTTAACACATTATGAAAGAAGTTTGCTTGAGCGTGGACTATCATTTATCCCAGCAGCTGAAACACAGTATGTAAATACAGTACTAGATGTAAGAAGTTTTGCTCGTAATATAATGTTAAAAACAATATATAAAAATGGTCAAATGAGTATTTTTAAAAATCCTAGTACGTTCATGCCAGAATTTAATGCTACTGTTGAAATGTTTTATAGAGTATGTGAAAATGAAATAAAGTCACTGTTAACCAGTGAGGATAAATGTACAGAAAGGAATTGTCATAATCTATCAGGCAATGAGTACAAGGCGTTATCTGAATTGCATAATGATACATATATTTGTATCAGACCAGCTGATAAGGGAGGGAGTATCATGTTTTAGATGCAGATTGCTACAACAATGCAATTCTTGATTTATTAGCTGATGATAGAGTCTATAAGATCATAGATATAATGGAAATAGATATGCTATGTAGCTATGTATTTAAGATGCTAAATGATTGTTATATGAGTAACATAATTTCCAAACAATTGTTTGATTATTTTTTGGTTTTGCATCCTATGATTCCAGTAATACAAGGTCAACCTAAAATACATAAGGATGCACAGACTTCACCATTGAAACCTATCATATCAGGTCGAGGATGGGTTACTCATCCCCTTTCAATATATGTTAAAAAGTTTTTGAGACCAGTGTTAGATAAATCTAAAAATCAACCAAAAACTGGAACTGGAAGTGAAGCAAAAGAGCCTCTTCCAAAATTGGTTTTAAACGTTTTAATCCACAGTAAAACACAGTAAGCCACGCAAAAAAATACACAATGAACGCCTTCTCACTCAGCGTTTTCGTCACTACTGGACTTCATCAGATGCTGAAACAAAACAACAGTTCCTAGTTACCCTTTTATATATTATTTAAAATCAATCAACCAATCTATTACAAGCCTTCATTACATACTAATTAGTTACTCATTTATTATTCATAAAATAAATAATTCTAAAAACACACAATTGTTTTATTAAATAATCCTAAAACCTTTTTTAAAAAATCCTTTTAACTTATTTAAATATTTAAATAAATATATTTATAAAATTGCTTTTTAAAAAATGAATAGGAAAAAATAGATAGATAAGAAATACATATATATATATTCCTTCATTGTAAACCTATATATTCTATGCAACTGTGGTGCCACCTCCTGCTTGCTTTTTTTATTACACCTTTTCCTTCATATTTTTTCAGCTCTTATTTTCAAAAGAGGCTGAATGGATATATGATCATTTAAGCCAGGTTTTCTATTGGCTTCTAAGGCTATCTGCCACCACATTTCTCTATAGGATATGAGTTCTTCCAAGGGACCCCCTCTCTTATTACCAATTATTTGGTCCAACACAAAGAATTTAAATTTGGACCCTACACAAACCCTAGAATGTCTAAAAATGGCATTGATTTCTTTTTCTTTTTTAACATCGTACATATGTTCGTATATTCTTCTTTTAAGTGACCTTTCCGTCTTCCCTACATAGAAAGACGGGCATGCCATACATATAGCTAAGTATACCAACCCCCTTGATTCACAGTTGTAATATGCCTTACTTTTTAACCATCTTTTTCTCCCTTCCAGGAAAACTTTTCCTTTATCCAAAATGTTGTCACATTGCATGCACCTGCCACATTTAAAGGTGCCTGTTTTTACCCTACCTTGTATGTCTTTTTTCCCCCTGTTATCTATGTTGTTTTCCAACCATCCTTTTATACTAATAGTATTTTTGAATATAACTTTGGGCATTTGGGTAGAAATACCTTCTAAATCCGTAAAATTCTTAAATCTCTCCCATTCCCTATAAAATAGTGTTTTCACCTCCTTATTTAATGTGTTGTATTCAATAACAAGCGATTGCTGAAAATTTTCTTCTTCCTTGTCTTCTATCACTTTTACTTCCTTGTATGACCCTGTTATGGGTTTAAATCTTTCCCGTCTACCTTTTTCAACCTCTGTTCTCAATTTTTGAACAAAATCATTTGGGTAACCCCTTTCGAGAAACATTTTGTGTAACAAATCACATTCGTTAAATAATTTGTCATCTTTACTGGTCATCCTCGACCCTCTTACAAATTGCCCTTTTATTAAATTCTTTTTACAATATAGAGGGTGGGCACTATCAAAGTGTAGAAAGGAATTAACATAAGTAGGTTTCCTATAGACACTAGTTTGGAAAGTTTTATTTTCCAAAGTTATTTCCACGTCTAGGTATGAAATACTAGTCTTGGAATAATTATAAGTAAATTTCAAAACCTGAAGTTTCCTCCATATATTTGATAAGTTCTGCTAGAATATCAATACCCCCTGTCCAAAATATTATAATGTCGTCGAGGAACCTCTTATATAGTGTCCAATACTTCTCATATTTAGACCCCAATATGTGTTTGCTTTCCCAGTTTGATAGGACCAAGTTCGCAAAGGTAGGTGCACAGGCAGCACCCATAGCTACCCCTTGTAGCTGTCTAAAATATTCACCATTGAATCGAAAAAAATTGTTTTTCAATACTAGGTCCATCAATCCTGTGCACACTACCTTTTCTCCATGGGTAAGTTTGTTGTCTGCAAATATTTCTTCCTCAAACATCATATTACCTTCTTCATAGGGTATCGAACCAAATAGGTCCACTATGTCTATAGTCACGAAAATTAATTCCTCATGATACATTTCAGGGTTCAAAATGGTCAATAAATCCCATGAATCCTCAGGATTGTCCCTTGGTGATCCAAATGTGTTTGGTTTTAACATCCATATATTTTGCTAGGAATTTGTTTTCGACCCACCGGCTGAAACAATAGGTCTCAGGGTGGGTCCAAGCTGTTTTTGTGGATTTTCGGTATACCAAATACAACCGGTATTTTGGGTTTGTTTTTTCAGGTAGGTAAAGGTTTTACAATTAATAAGTTCCTCATTCATCATGTCTTCCAGGATATTATCTATTCTGTAATAGGCCATATTAATCTCATTCCTGGATACCACACTGTATTTCTTTTCATTTCTTAATATTTCATTCATTTTACCTTCGTATAATATCACATCCATCACAACCACCCCACCCCCCTTATCAGGTTTCATAACTCTGATATTTTTATTAGCTTTTAGTTCCTCCAAAGCTAAATGTTCATTGGGGGGGAGGTTGTAGGGAATTTGTCTATCCCTCAAATTTCTCTCTTTTCTTCTAATTTCCCTTTCCATATTGTTTTCAAAATTTTTCAACTGGGTGTGTATAACAGGGTTAAATGTCGATTTTTTAATTAATTTATTTTCATTGATAATATTTCTATTTCTTCTTACTTCTTGACCTATACCTTCACTATGAAACAACAACTGTAAATTAATTTTTCTAATAAAAAGCTTCATATCAATTAGGGTTTGTGTAGTATTCCCCTTAACTAAGGGTATAAATTTAAAGCCCTTTTCCATTAATTTAAAATGTTGTACATTTAATACCAGGTTACTAAAATTATAAATAGCAAACCCTCCCAGGGTAAATTTATTCCCTTCTTCCTCAATATTACTTGCCATTGTATCCTCTATCACATGATGAGTGGATGTGTCTCTAATGGGTGGGGGTTTAAAATTGTCTGTATTTCCCCCTCCCCCTTCTCCCCCCGCTGTTGAAAATTTCCTTGATGTCTTTTTTCCTGCCATTCTTCACTTCCTGGCCTTTCTAATGGGGGAAATTCTAAATCATATTCATTTCCCATCCATTCCTCATTTTCACCATAATTTTTATACTTTTCCCATGTTTTGTTGTGTTTGTTGTTGTTGTTATATGGTTTATAATACTCATACTGATATCTATAACCCGTCGGTTTAGGGTAGCTCATTTCATTATTGTATTCCTGGATGTCCCTCCTCAGTTTGTCCATTTTTCTATTCACTAAAGGTTTACATTTATCATCTATTTCATCCTTAATTTTAAAATATTCCTGGCTCTCTTCCTTAATTTGAAACATCAAATCATCTTTAATGTGTTTATCTAAAATTTCTATCTGCATTTGAAGGCTTTCTAAGTTCCTGTTGTTTTCCCTTATTATTAACTTAACAATATCTAACCCACATTTATTAAACACTAGTAATAAGTCCTTATGAAATTCTGACCCTATCTGCACATTATTGGGATATTTCCATGTTCTTAGCCCCTTAGGGACAATATCACGCTTTAAACATTCATTGAGATATCCGTTTTCAATCATAATACTTTTATACTTGTGCATAAGTTTATACAAATTACTCAGTTTTTTACTATAAGAATCATTATAGTCATTAGAATTATTTTCGTTCTGTTTGGTAACATTAGAACTGAACGAATATTGCATTTTTAGCCAATCTTTCATGTCCAGTGTTTTTTCAGAATTAACAGTACCTGTGCCACTCTGTTGTCTTTGACACGGCTGTTTGTCAAAACTTTGACCTGGAATCTCCCCATTGTCCACAAAAATTGCTGGTGTGTCTGCAGGATTAAAGCGACTATTGTTGAATTCATCTACCCCATTGAAGCGGCTACCATTCGGTTCATCCCCTTCTTCAAACGCTCCTTCAGCGCCAGGTAGTTCCCTTTTACGTTTGCTCTTATTTCCATATGCTTCTTTCTCGTCGCGTGCACACCGCTTACTTGTCCCCTCTGCTTCCTTCCTGATCAAAGTCTTGCACAGTGGAGTAAGGAGGTCTACCAGCTGTGTAAGTTGTCCGATAAGCCTTTTGGATTGGCCAACATCTTCCGGACCTCCGTTCCTCTCCTTCCTTCCATTTCCATGGCAAAAGAACTGAACCAAGAAAATTACGCCAAACCCGTGTCTGCCAACCACCACAAATCACCAACCAACCAAATACTGGAACTGGAAGTGAAGAAAAGAACCTCTTCCAAAATTGGTTTTGAACGTTTTAATCCACAGTAAACCACAGTAAGCCACGCAAAAATACACAATGAACGCCTTCTCACTCAGCGTTTTCGTCACTACTGGACTTCATCAGATGCTGAAACAAAACAACAGTTCCTAGTTACCCTTTTATATATTATTTAAAATCAATCAACCAATCTATTACAAGCCTTCATTACATACTAATTAGTTACTCATTTATTATTCATAAAAATAAATAATTCTAAAAAACACACAATTGTTTTATTAAATAATCCTAAAACCTTTTTTAAAAAATCCTTTTAACTTATTTAAATATTTAAATAAATATATTTATAAAATTGCTTTTTAAAAAAATGAATAGGAAAAAATAGATAGATAAGAAATACATATATATATATTCCTTCATTGTAAACCTATATATTCTATGCAACTGTGGTGCCACCTCCTGGTTGCTTTATTTATTACACCTTTTCCTTCATATTTTTTCAGCTCTTATTTTCAAAAGAGGCTGAATGGATATATGACCATTTAAGCCAGGTTTTCTGTTGGCTTCTAACGCTATCTGCCACCACATTTCTCTATAGGATATGAGTTCTTCCAAGGGACCCCCTCTCTTATTACCAATTATTTGGTCCAACACAAAGAATTTAAATTTGGACCCTACACAAACCCTAGAATGTCTAAAAATGGCATTGGTTTCTTTTTCTTTTTTAACATCGTACATATGTTTGTATATTCTTCTTTTAAGTGACCTTTCCGTCTTCCCTACATAGAAAGACGGGCATGCCATACATATAGCTAAGTATACCAACCCCCTTGATTCACAGTTGTAATATGCCTTACTTTTTAACCATCTTTTTCTCCCTTCCAGGAAAACTTTTCCTTTATCCAAAATGTTGTCACATTGCATGCACCTGCCACATTTAAAGGTGCCTGTTTTTACCCTACCTTGTATGTCTTTTTTCCCCCTGTTATCTATGTTGTTTTCCAACCATCCTTTTATACTAATAGTATTTTTGAATATAACTTTGGGCATTTGGGTAGAAATACCTTCTAAATCCGTAAAATTCTTAAATCTCTCCCATTCCCTATAAAATAGTGTTTTCACCTCCTTATTTAATGTGTTGTATTCAATAACAAGTGATTGCTGAAAATTTTCTTCTTCCTTGTCTTCTATCACTTTTACTTCCTTGTATGACCCTGTTATGGGTTTAAATCTTTCCCTTCTACCTTTTTCAACCTCTGTTCTCAATTTTTGAACAAAATCATTTGGGTAACCCCTTTCGAGAAACATTTTGTGTAACAAATCACATTCGTTAAAGAATTTGTCATCTTTACTGGTCATCCTCGACCCTCTTACAAATTGCCCTTTTACTAAATTCTTTTACAATATAGAGGGTGGGCACTATCAAAGTGTAGAAAGGAATTAACATAAGTAGGTTTCCTATAGACACTAGTTTGGAAAGTTTTATTTTCCAAAGTTATTTCCACGTCTAGGTATGAAATACTAGTCTTGGAATAATTATAAGTAAATTTCAAAAAACCTGAAGTTTCCTCCATATATTTAATAAATTCTTCTAGAATATCAATACCCCCTGTCCAAAATATTATAATGTCGTCGAGGAACCTCTTATATAGTGTCCAATACTTCTCATATTTAGACCCCAATATGTGTTTGCTTTCCCAGTTTGATAGGACCAAGTTCGCAAAGGTAGGTGCACAGGCAGCACCCATAGCTACCCCTTGTAGCTGTCTAAAATATTCACCATTGAATCGAAAAAAATTGTTTTTCAATACTAGGTCCATCAATCCTGTGCACACTACCTTTTCTCCATGGGTAAGTTTGTTGTCTGCAAATATTTCTTCCTCAAACATCATATTACCTTCTTCATAGGGTATCGAACCAAATAGGTCCACTATGTCTATAGTCACGAAAATTAATTCCTCATGATACATTTCAGGGTTCAAAATGGTCAATAAATCCCATGAATCCCTCAGGATTGTCCCCTTGGTGATCCAAATGTGTTTGGTTTTAACATCCACATATTTTGCTAGGGAATTTGTTTTCGACCCACCGGCTGAAACAATAGGTCTCAGGGGTGGGTCCAAGCTGTTTTTGTGGATTTTCGGTATACCAAATACAACCGGTATTTTGGGTTTGTTTTTTTTCAGGTAGGTAAAGGTTTTACAATTAATAAGTTCCTCATTCATCATGTCTTCCAGGATATTATCTATTCTGTAATAGGCCATATTAATCTCATTCCTGGATACCACACTGTATTTCTTTTCATTTCTTAATATTTCATTCATTTTACCTTCGTATAATATCACATCCATCACAACCACCCCCACCTCCCTTATCAGGTTTCATAACTCTGATATTTTTATTAGCTTTTAGTTCCTCCAAAGCTAAATGTTCATTGGGGGGGAGGTTGTAGGGAATTTGTCTATCCCTCAAATTTCTCTCTTTTCTTCTAATTTCCCTTTCCATATTGTTTTCAAAATTTTTCAACTGGGTGTGTATAACAGGGTTAAATGTCGATTTTTTAATTAATTTATTTTCATTGATAATATTTCTATTTCTTCTTACTCTCTCATTCAGCCTCTTTTGAAAATAAGAGCTGAAAAAATATGAAGGAAAAGGTGTAATAAAAAAAGCAACCAGGAGGTGGCACCACAGTTGCATAGAATATATAGGTTTACAATGAAGGAATATATATATATGTATTTCTTATCTATCTATTTTTTCCTATTCATTTTTTAAAAAGCAATTTTATAAATATATTTATTTAAATATTTAAATAAGTTAAAAGGATTTTTTTAAAAAAGGTTTTAGGATTATTTAATAAAACAATTGTGTGTTTTTTAGAATTATTTATTTTTATGAATAATAAATGAGTAACTAATTAGTATGTAATGAAGGCTTGTAATAGATTGGTTGATTGATTTTAAATAATATATAAAAGCGTAACTAGGAACTGTTGTTTTGTTTCAGCATCTGATGAAGTCCAGTAGTGACGAAAACGCTGAGTGAGAAGGCGTTCATTGTGTATTTTTTTGCGTGGCTTACTGTGTTTTACTGTGGATTAAAACGTTTAAAACCAATTTTGGAAGAGGTTCTTTTGCTTCACTTCCAGTTCCAGTTTTTGGTTGGTTGGTGATTTGTGGTGGTTGGCAGACACCGGTTTGGCGTATTTTTCATAAATCTAAAAATGTATTAAGAGACACTTAACAGTTTATATGTGACCTATCATTGATGGTATCAGGACAGGAAAACAACTGAAGGAAGCTTTGTTAGTAACTTTAGATGTTAGTTCACTTTTTACTGTGATACCGCATACATATGGGATAGACACAGTTAAACAATATTTATCCTTGAACAGCACTTATGATGAGACAAATAAATTTGCTATGCATGTTGTTGGAAATAATTTCAGAGAACAATGCTTTCATGTGCAATGATAAATATTATCAGCAAGTATTGGGCGTTGCCATGGGCACGTCCTGCGTGAACAGTTTTGCTAACTTAGTATTAGCATATCGGGAGAAATATGAAGTTTTTGCAAATAAGAAATATAGTGAACATGTTTTTATGTATAAGCGTTTTGTAGATGATCTCTTTCTGATTTGGTCAGGTTCATATGAGCATTTACTACAGTTCATTGAGTATTTAAATGCAAGCACAAGTTTTCTAAAGTACACACATACAATATCTACAGAAAAGATAGAATTTTTGGATGTTATGATAACTTAGGATGGAAGTGGTATGTTTTTGACACAGATGCATAGAAAAATATGTCGCAGAAATAATATTTTATCACGTGACAGCATGCATTCATCATATACATATAAAATATTATTAGGGGACAAGGAATGTGCATCTCTAGATTAGATAAAGATGAAGATGCCTTCTTCACTGGTATAAATACATTTAGGTATGAACTAAGTGAAAGGAAATACTCATTGAAGGAAATAGATGCCCATCTTGACCAAGTAGTGGATTTAAGAAAAACAGTAGCTAAACCATATATGGCAGATATTAATAAGAGTGCTGAAAATGGGATTTCATCTGGTTTCAATGAGAATGTTGATAAGAAGAATAAAGTTTCATTAACAATAGAACATTCTAGTGATTTATACAAGGTTAAAGATGTCATAAGTAAGAATTGGTCCATCCTATTGTCGGATTGGGAAGTTAGAGAAATAGTAGGTGACAAACCTTCTTTTAGATATAAAAATAAGAAAAATTTAAAAAGGATGCTTTGCATTCAAATAAATATACAAATAGTGCAGAGAAGACATCAGCACCTTATTTAAAAGTTTGTGGTAGATGTAACATTTGCAATGTTTTAAAATTAGAAAATACCTTTAAACATCCAATAACTGGAGTTGAATATGAGTTTAAAGTAGAAGCCACATATACCACCAGGGATTTGATTTATTTAGCTGAATGCCATGATTGTTACTCTTACTACATGTAAATGACTAATTGTTCCCTTCGTGATAGAGTGAGGGAACATCTGACGGCTATTCGCAATAAAGATAGTGAAAGAAGTGCTTTGGCTAAACACGTATCAAAGTACAGCACACATAGTTTTCAGTTTATGGTTATACATTGTATAGCTTTAAACCCACGGTTAGGTGATAGAAAAAATATTACAGAACAAAATGAACTGTACTGGATTATAGAGTTGCAGGCAGATAAACCACCTGGATTAAATGATAGAGCCTCCATTAAACTATATTTAGCAGCTAGAAGGTTTAAGTAAATATTTAAACAATTAATTTATATTTTATGTTGGGATAAGAATTATGTATACTGCTTTATATATAATTTTTATGTAACTGTAATTAAGGTTTTAATTAAAAGTTTGATAAGCGCTAATTAAGTTAATATAATGAAGGATGAGTATATATAAAGGAAGTGATGTTTGATGATTATGACGTCTGAGGAAGCATCCGTTGGATGTGAAAGTGCTTACCTGTTTCATTGCTGGCTTTTTACAATAAATTGTGAATTTAAATGCTATGGTCTTCACTGGTCTTTTCGTTGGACTTATTTTTGACATAGATTATTTGGAGACAGTGAAGTTTGTTTACAGTGGCTACATTTTTGCTTTTCTTCTAAATTAAATAAAAAACCTAGTCACATGATAAAACAGGCTAAATTAAAGAAAAAATAAAACTAATATAAAAATTCTAAAAAAGTTCTGAACAAGTCAGTGTTTTAAAGCTTTTCTTTTTAAATACATAACACAATCCTCTCTATTATTGAGACCAGGGAAAACATGCATTTAATTAAACTTGCCAACAGTACTCTAGCCATCCCAGTTCTTCCTCTATGTTAATAATATTCTTGGTGTTACTCAATGCTTCTAATACTAAACATTTAAAGTTAACTTTGCGTTTACTTTCTTTATAGTGTTTACACATAGCATTTTTTTCATCTCCATTGGCAATAGCGTACTTATGCTCATAAATTCTTCTGTTGAGCTCCCTGGTAGTTCTTCCCACATAAAAAGCATGACAATCCATGCACATTAATAAATAAACTATATTTTTACTCTTACATGAAAAGCTTCCTGGTATTCTGACTACATAGTTTCCCACTTCAATTTCACTAGAGTTAGTATACAAATAATTGCACATGTTACAGTTGAAACACTTATTCATTCTTTTTTTACCTTCAACTTGTATTTTTCTATTCAGTTTACTCTGAAAGAAATCTTTATAATTTTAGCTCTCTTTTGTACAGACTTGGGCCCTGTACCTATCTTTTTAATAATTTCATTATTAGCTTTGAAAATACCCCAATTTCTACTAATAATACTTTTTATAAATTTAGAATCAACACTATTTTGCTTTCATCTATTTCTTTCTCTAACAACTTATTCATATCAGCGTTAGGATACCCTCTACATTCCATTCTTTTACAGAAATTTTCAGCTTCTTGCATGAAAACATTATCATCTTTACTAAGATTGCTTATCCTTTTTAACTGGCCCTTAACAATGTTAGATTTTGTTTTCTTCAGATGGAGACTAGGATAATGTAAGTACATATTCTGAAAATCTTTCTTATAAATCTTAGATATCAACCTATTGTCTTCCTTATAAATAGTAAGATCTAAATAGTTAATTCTGTGCATGTCATAATTATGAGCAAATTTAAGATATGAGCATACATTATTAATATATTTCAGGAAATCATTCAATATATCAATAGGCCCTCTCCATATTAAAAAGACATCATCAATAAAGCTAACCATCTTTAATATATATTCATTATATTCACTATTGATGATGCTGGCTGTCTCCCAACCTTGCATAACTACATTGGCATAACTGGAAGCTAAAGTTGCTCCCATAGGCACTCCATTGTTTTGAACATACAATTCTTCATATAACCCCATATAGTTGTAACTTAATATCAGATCAATCATTTCCATAAGCAATCCTACCATATCAGAATAGAATGTTCTAGATCTTAAAAGTTCAATTCTGACTGTTTCCATACCATCTATATTAGGAATCATAGTATAGAGGGAATTAATATCCAGTGTAACTAACACATCAGTTTCATTCACAACTACAGTCTCAATTTTACTCAGAAAGTCAAAGCTGTCTCTTATATATGTAATGTTTTTAGGTACTACTTTTTGAAACATTTTGTCCACAAAAACAGATAGCCCTTCAGTCTTACTTTTAGAACTTGCCACAATAGGCCTCAGCAGGGGATCTTCTAAGTTTTTTGTGGATCTTTGGCATACCAAAGATCCTACTTACTTTTGAGTTAGTATTAATAAGATTTTTTCTTTTTTTCATCTATTCTGCCAGTGCAGAACCATTCTTTTAGACAAGACTCTATAAGAGCATATCCCTTTTTTCATCTGAAAATGTCACTTGTTTATACAATTGTTTGTCTTTTAACAACTCTTTCATTTTATACTCATATTCTCCCCTATCTAGTACTACCAAAGATCCCCCTTTATCAGCCTTAGATGTCAGTACTTCTTCATTTTATATAATTTCTCAAAACATTCTTTCTCATTTTTAGTCAAGTTGTAATAGTTATATCCAGCTCTATTGTCCAATGTTTCAACTATTTGTGCTTCGTATACATTTAAAAACATTTCTAACTCCTTACATAATGGTGGATTAAAGCAACTAGGCTTATAAAATTCATTTTTTACTTCATTGCGTTTGTTACACATTATGTCAAAATTAAGGCTTCTAACATAGTCTCTTAGTTCATTCACAGCAACTAATTTGTTTGCTCCCTGAGCCGGAGCAAAATTCCAGCCTTTACTTAGTACACAACATTCCTCTCTAGATAGTTCATAATTAGAGAGGTTAACTATTGTAAAGTTTACAGTACCTATGTCATCCTTGGTTAATTCATGTTTTCCATTGTCTCTTGTTGTGGTTCACTTGTGCATATCCGTTTTTTGATTGCTTGTTTTAATTTTTGAATCTTCCGTTTCTGCCACTTGCTGTTACTTGAGCCCATGTTCTCTCCTGGTTATTAACCCTCTGATACACATTAATTGTTTGTTTTTAAACGTATGTGAAGCACAAATAGTTGAAACACTGGGCAATAGAGCTGGATATAAGCATTACAACTTGACTAAAAATGAGAAAGAATGTTTTGAGAAATTATATAAAATGAAGAAGTACCGATATCTAAGGCTGGTAAAGGGGGATCTTTGGTAGTACTAGATAGGGGAGAATATGAGTATAAAATGAGAGAGTTAAGTTCTATAAAAAAGTGAGATTTTCAGATGTAAAAAATGGATATGCTCTTATAGATTCTTGTATAGAAGAATGGTTCTGCACTGGCAGAATAGATGAAAAAACAAGAAAGAATCTAATTAAAATTAACCCAAAAGTAAGTAGGATCTTTGGTATACCAAAGATCCACAAAAACTTAAAAGACCCCCCCCCACTAAGGCCTATTGTTGCATGTGCTAAAAGTAAGACTGAAGGGCTATCTGTTTTTGTGGACAAAATTTTACAAAAAGTGGTACCTAAAAACATTACATATATAACAGACAGCTTTGACTTTCTGAATAAAATTGAGACTATGGTTGTGAATGAAACTGATGTGTTAGTTACATTGGATATTAATTCCCTCTGTGCTGGATATTAATTCCCTCTGTACTATGATTCCTAATTTAGATGGTACGGAAACAGTCAGAATTGAACTTTTAAGATCTAGAATGTTCTCTTCTGATACAGTAGGATTGCTTATGGAAATGATTGATCTGGTATTAAGTTACAACTATTTGGAGTTATATGAACAACTGTATGTTCAAATCAACAGAGTGGCTATGGGAGCAGCTTTAGCTCCCAGTTATGCTAATGTATTTATGCAAGGTTGGGAGACATCTAATCATCAATAGTGAATATAATGAATATGTATTAAAGATGGTTCGCTTTATTGATGTTTTTCAATTTGGAGAGGGCCTATTGATATCGTGAATGATTTCCTGAAATATATTAATAACGTATGTTCATATCTTAAATCTACTCATAATTATGACATGCACAGAATTAACTATTTAGATCTTAATATTTATAAGGAAGACAATAGGTTGTTATCTAAGATTTATAAGAAAGATTTTCAGAACAATATGTACTTACATTATTCTAGTCTCCATCCCAAGAAAACTAAATCTAACACTGTTAAGGGCCAGTTAAAAATTATAAGCAATCTTACTAAAGATGATAACGTTTTCATACAAGAAGCTGAAAATGTCTGTAAAAAATGAAATGTAGAGGGTATCCTAACAAGGATATCAATAAGTTGTTAGAGAAAGTAATAGATGAAAGAAAAGTATCTAAATGTACAAAAAGAAGAGAATATACGCATAGGACAGCATTAGCAGTGCAAAATAGTGTTGATTCTAAAGCTATAAAAAGTATTATTAGTAGAAATTGGAGTATTTTCAAAGCTAATAATGAAATTATTAAAAAGATAGGTACAGGTCCCAGGTTTGTAGAAAAGAGAGCTAAAAATTATAAAGATTTCTTTCAGAGTAAATTGAATAGATAAATACAAGTTGAAGGTAAAAAGGAATAAATAAGTGTTTCAACTGTAACATGTGCGATTATTTGTATACTGACTCTAGTGAAATTGAAGTGGGGAACTATGCAGTCAGAATACCAGGAAGCTTTTCATGTAAGAGTTAAAATATAGTTTATTTATTAATGTGCATGGATTGTCATGCTTTTTATGTGGGAAGAACTACCAGGGAGCTCAACAGAAGAATTTATGAGCATAAGTATGCTATTGCCAATGGAGATGAAAAGAATGCTATGTGTAAACACTATAAAGAAAGTAAACGCAAAGTTAACTTTAAATGTTTAGTATTAGAAGCATTGAGTAACACCAATAATATTATTAACATAGAGGAGGAACTGGGATGGCTAGAGTACTGTTGGCAAGTTAAATTAAATGTGTGTTTTTCCCTGGTCTCAATAATAGAGAGGTATTTCTTATGTATTTAAAAAGAAAAGGGTTAAAACACTGACTTTTTTAGAACTTTTTTAGAATTTCTGTAAAAGTTTTATTTTTCTTTAATTTAGCCTATTTTATCATGTGACTAGGCTTCTTAACGTAGATTGGATGTTGTTGGGTGATGTATCCTAAGAATGGGTATTTAATGTATGTAATGAACAATGAATTTTAGTCTGAAGAAGTCTCTGAGAGTGAAGACAAAAGCACTGAATAAAGTCATTGTCTTGTTAATAAAGTGCCGGTAATCCTACAGATACTGCAATTTATTTTTTACACATTCCAGGATATCCATAATCTACAAAGAATTTATAATTCCCTCTCCACATCATGATGGTATGTAAATATCAGTGTGGGTACACTATGTGGATACTTCAACTTGGCTCAGACGGTGCAGTGGTGCAGAAGTTTGCATTGTCACCTCACAGTAAGATGTTCTCCAGTTCGATTCTCGGCTGGGGTGCCTTGTGTGTGGAATCTGCATGTCCTCCTTGCATCCATGAGTGTTTCCTCTTGGTACTCAGGTTTCCTTCCACGTTACAAAGATATGCATCAGAAGCGTTTCTCCCCAAGCCTCCAGTGAAAATTCGCTCATTCCAAGTCAGATTTGCCCAGCAAACAAATAATAAATAAAACAAAGCATGATTTTTGTCAGCAAAATTTGTCTTCAAATGCAATATTTTTTAGACTTTGGTAATAAACCAGGAAAGGTGCTAACTAGGAAACTGCATTCAAATCTTCTGTACCTCTGAGACACACCCTTTACTTTATTTTTAACTATGAAGTGCAAAAAATCTAATGATATAGTCTTCTTTTGAGACCATGTACAGAGTAATATTAATTACCAAGGCATCTTACTAATTGAAAACAAAACTTCTAAAGATGCACACTTTATTTATTGGTTAATGTTTACTTGTTTGTGTGTTATATGTTAAATGGGTATGTAGGTTGATTTAGGAATACTTTTCAGCCAAGACCTGTCCCAAATTGCACAATAATGTCATTAAAGGTAAGCACACAAGAAGTTATGTAGGTTACATAAGGAGCATATATTTACATGAAGTTTAAATATATGCAGCATTGCATGTGGTTCTCACAGCAATAACATCATTGATAGCAGTCTTCAAGACACTATAGCCCAAAAGAAGACCGTATAATAATTAACTTTAAACAATTATTCACAAAGTGATTAAAAAACACCATAAAACTATTAAACAAGCCAAAGCTTTACAACTATTTGACAATATTACTTGAAGCTAGCATGGTAAAACAGTTACATACTTCTCTGTAATGCATTAACATAATTTATTGTAGTCAGTCATCCACACAGTTCAAAGCAGTATCAGAATGTAATTTATTATAGAGTCAGTCATCCATTTTCTTTATAACACATCTAAAGATGTGCATGCTTCAAACTAATTCTAAACATACAGCTGATGTTGTATCTGAAGACTGTCTTAGAACTTCCAGCAAGTATTTCAGTTAATTTCAGACAGAATACTTGGCATGGTTTGGGGAGCATGTGCATTCCATACAGCCATTGTGCCTTCAAACCATTTAGCTATAATATTTAAAACTATTAAAATGTCATAAAAAATGACTTCCCTCATATATAATTGTATTTCTGACTGAAAGCTGCAAAACTGCAGGCACTTTCAGTTAGATCACCCTAAAAGTAACTGATTTTAGTTTCATGGATGAAAAAATTTCCCAACACCCCCATGCATGGGGCTGCACCCTCTGCAGTCTTGCTCTAATTGCAACCATCTTTTGGTATTTAGGGTCACTTTACCTCAGAGGTACTAGAAAACACCTCTGTGAATTGAGACTCGAAACAGTGCAGTTTAAGCAGTCAATAGAACAACTTCTGTCTGACAACAGGTAGAGTGTGTATACACACACTCCCTACCTGTTGTCCTTAACATTTTACCGTGTATTTATTTTAATAATTAAATAATCATTCAACGGATTTAGAGCCCATCTATATTTTAATGATATCACCTTACCAGGTCTTCATGTCTCATACTGTGAGCTACTAAGTCAAAGCATTACTTAAACTGAGACCAACAACTGATTTTTCCACGCAAAAGATTAAGGAGTCTAGTGGCCCTAATGGATATGTGCCCTTGTTTTATATATAAAAAATACTTGTTGGACTAGTTAAGTAAACTTGTACACAAAATTTTCTATTCCATTATCTCAAGTGGTTCTAGAAATGTAACTTCAACAGTCATTAAATGCTTCTTATTTATAAACCTCTCTCGGATTTTCTGGGCATAAAACATCGTTGCCCATTATTATAAGATGGATTCATAATTATCCATCAAATGTTTTTGGTCATATGGTTAACAGATAAAAAAAATCACGGATAGTCTGTTTCAGTGAACACCCCCCCCCCCACACACACACACACACATACACACACACATATACCCCTATCATATGTATACCAACGCCACGGTCACACAACAGTAGAGAAATGGATAATACCTAACATTCACAAAAAACAGCTTTCAGAGACCATCCCTTCAGACTGTTGTCTATCATTCATTCAAAATCTCTGCAGTCTCCCTATTAATTAACATTGCAATCCTGGTTGGATTAATAAATGAAATATTTAAAAGTGTTCTTCACCTCATATTTTTCCCATTTAAAGTCATGTTTTCTTAATAGTTAATAATCTTCTAACTCAAGGTAACACTACAGAAACACAGAACCCCTCAGATGCACTTTAAAAAACATAAATACTCACCAACCCTTGTTGCCTCAAAAACATTTGATGAAGTGAGTCTCAAAAACATTTAATACAGTGAGTATATATATTCTTCTCTATGTTTTTTGGGTATGTCATCAATCATACATCAAGGATAAATACAACTGCAACACAAATATTGTTATTTATTTTGTTAATTCATAGGTTCATAGGTTCATACTAGGCTATCTGCCCTAGGGCATTTATAAGCCTAGCCAGAGTGTGTGTGGCTTTCACCACCCCTTACGATGAGAATACTATACCCATTAGTTTGCTGTGCCTCTGTCCAGCAGTGATACAGAGATGATTTCCATGGTAAACCTACAATCTCCCATCCACTCGTCAAGATTTCTCTTGAACAGAGTCAGTGAGGGGCTCTGCCTCACATGGACTGGGATTCTGTTCCATAGTGTAGGGAGTCTCTGGGTGATGAATCTGTCCCTCCAGCACATCCTATTTATATCCATGTTGAGGTTTAAGTCTCTTGCTCTCGTGGCTCTGGTGGATTTGGATTTTTTGAGGTGGAGCATGTCCATTAATTCCAGGTTGGTCATGGCCTTGTATGTCAGGCACAGATCACCTCTGAGCAGACGGTATGCGACTGAATAGAGCTGGGTATGCGACTGAATAGAGCTGGAGTTTCTTCAGTCGGGCATCATATGACATATGTTTGAGCCCCTTTATCCTTTTGGTGAGGAACTTTTGGGGTCTTTCCAACTGCTGCAGGTGTCGGGTAAGGTACATTCCGAATGGGGAGTTGTACTCAATCATTGGTCTGATAAGTGAAGAGTACAGGGGTACAATGACCTCTCCTGATCTGGATGTGAATCCCTTCATGATCAGGTGGGCAATGTAGAAGGTCTTCCTAACCACTTTGGCAATGTGAGTGTCAAAAGAGAGGTTACTGTCAACTTGGGTCCCCAGGTCCCTGATAACTTCTTCCATGTTTAATGGATTACCACCTATGTGGTAATTAGGGGTTACCTTGTTTTTCCCAAAGGGTATGACTATACATTTTTGGCATTTAGCTTAAGGCCATGGCTCTGGCACCAGTTATCCATTTCTATGAGACCTCTCTGGAGGATGTCTGTGTCTGATGGAGTGTCAATTATGGTGCCCAGTTTGCAGTCATCTGCAAATTTTGTCAGCCACAATCCCCTATGTTTGCCTGCACTTCAGAAAAATAAATGCCGAACAAGAGGGGCCCAGGACTGAGCCCTGTGGGACACCGCCATGACCAGCTTAGAGTCTGACATGGCACCAGCAACTCTAACCCTGTGTGTTCTGTCCTTGAGCCAGTTTGCAACCCATCTTGTGACGTATGGGTTTACATCTAAGCTGGTGAGCTTTTCTATGATGCCCGAGTGGGGTATTGTGTCGAACGCTTTTGCTAGGTCAAGGTAGGCTGTGTCAACTGCCTTACCCTCATCAATGGCCTTAGTGACTGTTTCGAAAAAGTCGACCAAGTTCAAGAGGCAGGATCTGCCCTTGACAAAGCCAAATTGGGTAGGATCCAGTGTCTGTAGGTCCCCAATGTCTTTATTTATGAGTTCCATTATGATCCTTTCCATAGCTTTGCAGACAAGGCTCGTCAAGCTTATGGGGCAGTAATTTCCAGGGTCCGTAGAAGCACCGCCTTTGTGGAGTGGGACCACAGTTGCCGTACGCCATTCTTTGGGTACGTATCCTGTAGTGAGGCTAAGATTAAACAGCAGCCTTATGTGTGGGTTTAGTTCCTCATTGAGTTCGTGTAGCACACAGCCGGGGACACAGTCCGGTCCCATTGATGCTGTGTTTTTTGCTTTAGAGAGAGCAGCTCTCACCTGGGCATCTGAGATGTTTGGGAGGCTAGACTCTGGTGAGATAGATATTTCTCCTTTTGGGGGGGAGGGAGGGGAGAAATTTGCACTGAACCTGTCTGCCAGTACGTTGACAATGTCTGTGGGTTCAGTGATTTTTTTATCATTTTGGACTAATTCTGAGCATATCTGGGAGTTTCCACCCAGGTTTCTAACATAGCTAAAGAAGGCTTTATGATTGTCTTTTGTGTCATTAGCGATTTTTCTCTCAAAGTTGGCCTTGGATGATTTTATGAGTGATCGTAGTTTTTTGCTAGTATAGATCAGAGATGCCTTCCCTTTTAGGGATTTTGCTCTGTCATATAGTAGCTTTCTCCTCTTGTTGTAGAGTTTGTTTATGGCTGGGGTCCACCAGACCAGGCGCCTGTCTTTGGTGGAAAGGGTCTTGATTTTATTAGGGATTGCTTGATCCATACATTCCCGGAGGTGCTCGTAGAAGGCATTTGTAAGGGTTTCAGCAGCGTGGGTTGTGGTTTCCACTGGCTCGGGGGCCTTGAAGGATACCACTCCAGTCTTAAGAAGTGTGAAGTTTGCTTTTGAGAAGTTCTTCACTGTGGTCTTTTTTGCTGGGGGTGGGGGCGGGATGTGGATCTCCAGTGAGATTAATTTATGGTCTGATCTCACCAATGAGGGATATACTTCCAGTGTGGAGCATTTTGTCCCCATGTTTGTGATGATCAGGTCTAGTATATTTTCTCCTCTTGTGGGAATGGTGACTAGTTGTTCCATAGCATTTGAGTTTATGAACTCAAGGAACCTTTGGGCTAGGGTGTTGGGGCTTGAGTAATGTTCCCAGTCTATGTTTGGGTAGTTGCAGTCACCCAATATGATGGTGTTTGGAGAGACATTCATACTCTCCAGTGTCTTCAGGAAGGCTGTGTGGGTTTCCTGAGTTTGAGAAGGTGGTCTGTAGCATGTTACAAACTGTAGGGCAGTTTTACCTATGGTTAATTGCACCTGGATGGTCTCCAATGCTTCGTGCGTTGCCACTAACCTGGAGGTGTGGGTATCCTTTATGAATATGGATACTCCTCCTTTTGTGGTTCGTCCGGATTTTGGGGCCGGAACGCATGATATGAGGTATAACCTGATAGTGCTGGGGTGCTCTCAGGAGCCTTGAACCAGGTTTCAGTCACAGCACAGACATCAATGTTCTCCATACTGAGGAGGGCTTCGAGGGCGTGCATCTTGAGGTTTAGACTTCTGGCATTGAGCAGTATTACCCTTAGTTTTTCTCCATTTTGTTTTCTAGGTTGGCAGGTTTATCATTTGAGCCTTGCCTAAAAAGGCACTATGGGGTGGCAAGAGCCTTTGCCAATATCCGAAGCCCAGGGTGACAGGTGCAAGCCGCCCTTGCAAGCAGCGTGGCTTGTCAAGCATGTCATCCCAGGCAGACAGACATTGGATCCCCTTAGAATGACTCCAGTAATTAAGCCAATTATTAAAGCTGATCATTTTGTCTCTGTATTGTGGCATCATTCTTGGTGAGGGTAGGATACTGCTCAGGGTCAGGGTCATACCGGCCTGGGCTACATAATCTGAGAGCTCCTCTATGTCTCTTTTCATGTAGTCCAGGGAGGTACGTCTCAGATCGTTCACACCGTCATGGACAATGACTGAGTCATACTTGTACTTGCTGTGGAGTGACCTGAGTGCTTGTGTTATGTGGTGGATTCTAGCGCCTGACAGGCAGCTTACTGTGATCTTTTCCTTGTTCAGTCTGGTGAGTGGGACGTCAGTGTGTCTGACTATGGAGTCACCTATAACAAGTGTGTCTGGCATTGTGTTTGGCCTTAAGGGCTGTGACTGTTTAGCACACTGACTTTGAGAACTATGTGTTGCATGTCTTATGTCTTGAGGTGGCAGTTGCTTGGGTGTCTGCTTTGGAGGCCTCTGTAGTTTTGGTAGATTTTTGATCAGTGCCTCCGAGTATGTCTTTGTGTGTTTATGTGTTTGTTTTGCAGTTGTGATAGTTCTATGTGAAACTGGATTTGTGGTGTACGTGGTTTCCTTCTCCTCCTGTCTGGTCTTGCCAGTCCTGAGTTGAGAGAGCTCAGCCTCCAGTTTGGCTATATAGTTGCATCTCTCACATGTATTTGTGTTTTGTGGGAGAAGGAGTGGGTTGTCTGTGTACATGAGGCAATTGTAACATTGCCTCAAGATGCCCAGATTAACCAGCTGAACAGGAGAGGACGCTAGCAACTGACCCTTCGACATGCTAGAAAAAGTGAAAAGGTTTGCTGTGTAACTGAGTCAGAAGGGACCTATAGGGAAATGGGTACTCAAGGGGATTCTAGGCTAATGTAGTACTTTGTTTAGTATACAAGTACTTTACCTATATAAAAATGCTTTAGGAGCAAGTGCTGAGCTTTTGAGATAGAGAATAGACTGTTTAGATTGCAAGTAGAGAAGTTCTAAGGGAAAAATTGAAGAGCAGACTTTACGGAGCCAGAAATAGTTTAACCTTGTTTAACCGGCGCTGCCCGATGGTGCTCTATGGGCAACTCCGCTAAATCACGCAAAAGAGCGCTAAAGCGGGCTTTATAGCAGGGGGTTGAAAAGAGCTAGGAATTGACCCAAAATGGCCAATAGACTACAAGTTTCTGGCTGGAACCACTGCTCTAGGGACAAATAGGCTGCTCAGTGCTCCCCACTCCCACTGGTGAACAAAGAAGCTTCCCTTTATCCAAATAAGGATATGGAATAGCACAGGAACCAAGCCAAAGCCCAGAGGTTAGCAAACTCTGAAAACTGGACTATTCTAGTTCAGTAAGGCAGGAAAACAAGATTTTTTTTTTTTGCAGAAAACAGAGGAAAAACAGACAGTAAATGCTATAAATGCTTTTAAATGGCTAGCGTACTTGAGTGTGTTAGCCTACAGGTAAAATTAAGCAACAAATAACTTTTTTAAAAGTGCAAAACAGTTAATCAACACAAAAACAGTTTAAATAGAATGCAGAGCTGTATAAACAGGTGAAAATGCAGTCGCTAAGCAGTAAATAATCAAAAAGCCAGAAAAAATACTTAAATCAGGAAAAGTCACTCTTTTGCTCTCTGCTGCTTGTAGAACTCTGCAGGACACCACGAGGAGCTGTGCTGAGTTGAATACAAGCGAAAAAGTGCGCTAAAGCGGGCTTTATTACAGGGGGCTGAAAAGAGCTAGGAATTGACCCAAAATGGCCAATAGACTACAAGTTTCTGGCTGGAACCACTCCTCTAGGGACAAATAGGCCGCTCAGTGCTCCCCACTCCCACTGGTGAACAAAGACTCTTCCTTTTATCCAAATAAGGATATGGAATAGCACAGGAACCAAGACAAAGCCCAGAGGTTAGCAAACTCTGAAAACTGGACTATTCTAGTTCAGTAAGGTGGGAAAACAAGATTTTTTTTTTTTTTTTTTTTCTTTTTTGCAGAAAACAGAAGAAAAACAGACAGTAAATGCTATAAATGCTTTTAAACAACTAGTGCACTTGAGTGTGTTAGCCTCCAGGTAAAATTAAGCAACAAATAACTTTTTTAAAAGTGCAAAACAGTTAATCAACACAAAAACAGTTTAAATAGAATGCAGAGCTGTATAAACAGGCGAAAAAGCAGTCGCTAAGCAGTAAATCAAAAAGCCAGAAAAAATACTTAAATCAGGAAAAAGTCACTCTTTTGCTCTCTGCTGCTTGTAGAACTCTTCAGGACACCACAAGGAGCTGTGCTGAGTTGAATACAAGCGAAAAAGTGCGCTAAAGTGGGCCTTCTTACAGGGGGCTGAAAAGAGCTAGGAATTGACCCAAAATGGCCAATAGACTACAAGTTTCTGGCTGGAACCACTCCTCTAGGGACAAATAGGCTGCTCAGTGCTCCCCACACCCACTGGTGAACAAAGACGCTTCCTTTTATCCAAATAAGGATATGGAATAGCACAGGAACCAAGACAAAGCCCAGAGATCAGCAAACTCTGAAGACTGGACTATTCTAGTTCAGTAAGGCGGGAAAACAAGATTTTTTTTTTTTTGCAGAAAACAGAGGAAAAGTAAATGCTATAAATGCTTTTAAGCGGCTAGCGCACTTGAGTGTGTTAGCCTACAGGTAAAATTAAGCAACAACTAACTTTTTAAAAGTGCAAAACAGTTAATCAACACAAAAACAGTTTAAATAGAATGCAGAGCTGTATAAACAGGCTAAAATGCAGTCGCTAAGCAGTAAATAATCAAAAAGCCAGAAAAAAATACTTAAATCAGTTATAGCAAACACAGTTATAACAAATGCTCTGAAATATACTGTATATTTCCAAAATGTTTGAGAAGGACAGTCAGAACACAAGAAGGTTCAGGCGAAAGAGAAAAAAAAAAAAGTTTTGTTTTACTTTTTGAAAGGGAAAAAGGAGGAACAGAAGGCCTTATCAAATGTTCTCTCTGTATTAAGCAGAATAAGCTAATGACACTAGACAGGGAGGTGTGTCACAGTAGGGGCGGGCAACTGCAAAGCCACCAAGTATAAGAGCAAGACACCAACAGGGAGGGAGGGTGGGACAAAATAGCCTACAAGACAGCAAGCATTACAGAGACAAATGAAAGTTTTTAAACAGATAAGGATTTGTGAAGATACTGAATAGACAAAGTGCTTTATATAGTATATATATAAAGTTTTTAAACAGATAAGGATTTGTGAAGATACTGAATAGACAAAGTGCTTTATATATATTAAATTTAAAAACAGTAATCTGTAAAAAATAATCAAAAAAAATCAAGATACTTATATTTTGTAGCTCAGTTGCAGTCAACAACTTCTCTAGTCTGCACTGTGTGCAAAGACAGAAACTTATTTTTTTTTACAAGAACACAAAAGAACCAGCACCCACTAGCCAAGAGATAATTACACAGAGGAAATGTTTCAGTTTACACAATAGCCTACAAGACAGCAAGCACTACAGAGACAAATGAAAGTTTTTAAACAGATAAGGATTTGTGAAGATTTTGAATAGACAAAGTGCTTTATATATATTAAATTTAAAAACAGTAATCTGTAAAAATAATCAAAAAAAATCAAGATACTTATATTTTGTAGCTCAGTTGCAGTCAACAACTTCTCTAGTCTGCACTGAGTGCAAAGACAGAAACTTCTTTTTTTTTTTTTACAAGAACACAAAAGAACCAGCCCCCACTAGCCAAGAGATAATTACACAGAGGAAATGTTTCAGTTTACACAATAGCCTACAAGACAGCAAGCACTACAGAGACAAATGAAAGTTTTTAAACAGATAAGGATTTGTGAAGATAATGAATAGACAAAGTGCTTTATATATATTAAATTTAAAAACAGTAATCTGTAAAAATAATCAAAAAAAATCAAGATACTTATATTTTGTAGCTCAGTTGCAGTCAACAACTTCTCTAGTCTGCACTGTGTGCAAAGACAGAAACTTTTTTTTTTTACAAGAACACAAAAGAACCAGCCCCCACTAGCCAAGAGATAATTACACAGAGGAAATGTTTCAGTTTACACAATAGTCTACAAGACAGCAAGCACTACAGAGACAAATGAAAGTTTTTAAACAGATAAGGATTTGTGAAGATACTGAATAGACAAATTGCTTTATATATATTAAATTTAAAAACAGTAATCTGTAAAAATAATCAAAAAAAATCAAGATACTTATATTTTGTAGCTCAGTTGCAGTCAACAACTTCTCTAGTCTGCACTGTGTGCAAAGACAGAAACTTCTTTTTTTTTTTTTACAAGAACACAAAAGAATCAGCCCCCACTAGCCAAGAGATAATTACACAGAGGAAATGTTTCAGTTTACACAATAGCCTACAAGACAGCAAGCACTACAGAGACAAATGAAAGTTTTTAAACAGATAAGGATTTGTGAAGATACTGAATAGACAAAGTGCTTTATATAGTATATATATATAAAGTTTTTAAACAGATAAGGATTTGTGAAGATACTGAATAGACAAAGTGCTTTATATATATTAAATTTAAAAACAGTAATCTGTAAAAAATAATCAAAAAAAATCAAGATACTTATATTTTGTAGCTCAGTTGCAGTCAACAACTTCTCTAGTCTGCAATGTGTGCAAAGACAGAAACTTATTTTTTTTTTTACAAGAACACAAAAGAACCAGCACCCACTAGCCAAGAGATAATTACACAGAGGAAATGTTTCAGTTTACACAATAGCCTACAAGACAGCAAGCACTACAGAGACAAATGAAAGTTTTTAAACAGATAAGGATTTGTGAAGATTTTGAATAGACAAAGTGCTTTATATATATTAAATTTAAAAACAGTAATCTGTAAAAATAATCAAAAAAAATCAAGATACTTATATTTTGTAGCTCAGTTGCAGTCAACAACTTCTCTAGTCTGCACTGAGTGCAAAGACAGAAACTTCTTTTTTTTTTACAAGAACACAAAAGAACCAGCCCCACTAGCCAAGAGATAATTACACAGAGGAAATGTTTCAGTTTACACAATAGCCTACAAGACAGCAAGCACTACAGAGACAAATGAAAGTTTTAAACAGATAAGGATTTGTGGAGATACTGAATAGACAAAGTGCTTTATATATATTAAATTTAAAACAGTAATCTGTAAAAATAATCAAAAAAAATCAAGATACTTATATTTTGTAGCTCAGTTGCAGTCAACAACTTCTCTAGTCTGCACTGTGTGCAAAGACAGAAACTTCTTTTTTTTTACAAGAACACAAAAGAACCAGCCCCCACTAGCCAAGAGATAATTACACAGAGGAAATGTTTCAGTTTACACAATAGTCTACAAGACAGCAAGCACTACAGAGAC
The DNA here is from genome assembly GCF_019279795.1 of Protopterus annectens. Classification (NCBI taxonomy): domain Eukaryota; kingdom Metazoa; phylum Chordata; order Ceratodontiformes; family Protopteridae; genus Protopterus; species Protopterus annectens. The sequence continues at coordinate 1,477,168,557 of NC_056725.1, forward strand.
AAATGAAAGTTTTTAAACAGATAAGGATTTGTGAAGATACTGAATAGACAAATTGCTTTATATATATTAAATTTAAAAACAGTAATCTGTAAAAATAATCAAAAAAAATCAAGATACTTATATTTTGTAGCTCAGTTGCAGTCAACAACTTCTCTAGTCTGCACTGTGTGCAAAGACAGAAACTTCTTTTTTTTTTACAAGAACACAAAAGAATCAGCCCCCACTAGCCAAGAGATAATTACACAGAGGAAATGTTTCAGTTTACACAATAGCCTACAAGACAGCAAGCACTACAGAGACAAATGAAAGTTTTTAAACAGATAAGGATTTGTGAAGATACTGAATAGACAAAGTGCTTTATATATATTAAATTTAAAAACAGTAATCTGTAAAAATAATCAAAAAAATCAAGATACTTATATTTTGTGGCTCAGTTGTTAGTCTTGTCCCTGTTTTTATATTGGGAAAACTGACTGGTGATTTAAGGAGAGACTATATGAACATCTTTATAGTATTAGGAAATCTAAAATTGAAAATGCTTTGGCTAAACATGTAGTTGACTATCCTGACCGCTCCTTTAAGTTTAAGATAATTGACCGAGTTATACCTGATTTAAGGGGAGGTCCAACAAATTTTAAATTAGAAAAAAAGAGTTATATTGGCAGCTAAGAACTAATGCCTTTGCCTATCCTGGGCTGAATCATGTCTATTCTATTACCTGAGTGCTTAAGTTAAAAGGTTTGGATAGGAATATCCTTTAGAATGTTAAAAATGTTTTTAAGTTTGCATCTGTATTTTTTATGGTAATAGATACATACATTTTTTGAGTATTTTTAACATCTAATGTGGTTAGTTGTTCTTTAAGGAGGAGGGTTTACTTTTAGTGTCATGTGATTTATTAATTATATTTAAAAGCTACTTTTCTTTCTAATATGTTTGTCTGAAGATGTTTTGTCACAGAACATAACAAAAGCGCTTATTGGATTTTTTATTAAAGTGGTGTGAACCAAGAGTTGCCATTCAATTTAATTGTTTTAACATTCATCTATTTAATTAGAACTATTTCATCTCTATATGCTAATTATTCATCTGTTATCTTGGTTAATGGTCATACAATAAAGGGTTATTAGTATTCCAATACGTGCATGCTGACTGGATATTCGATCGGTTTGCTGGTTATAAATTGAGCATATCCCAATAGAAAGAAGTCTGTCTGCTTACGCCTTCTTGAACAGTTGGCTTTCCATTGTAAAGTGGTCCTTACTGCCAAATAAAAGATATTTTAACAGATGTATTGTTAAATATTAGAAAAAAAAAACAGGTTCTGCAAAATTGTAAATAGCTGAGAATTACCTTTGCCTACAGTACGATCAATCATACTGCTAGTAACCATCTCTCTCTCTAAACTATCCACAGTTTTGCACAACACCCTGATTTTCCTTATATTTTTTCCACATCCCTTGTGTGTGGTCAAAAAGCAGATTTTACATTTGAAAACCACTATCTACAGTACTGTACTGTACCAAGATGTACGTATTTTACACTTGCACAGTACATCACTACTGAGTAGAGGAAGCTGAAGGGCACTAAAAAATTTCATTGTTTAATAGCAATAATTCACTTGTGGGTGTGGGCACCCCAGGATTTACCCACAGTTGACTTTGTTAGATCACAAGGGCTTCTCCGTCTTCATCAAACCATACCAACTGTGGGTAAATCCTGGAATACACACACCCAGTCATGGTTAGGGCTAGTAATGATACGTCAAAATGGCAATTACATTCTTGCAAATAATTACACACTAGACAAATATAGTACCTAAACAAGGAGAAAATTATATTTTTTTTGTGATGATTAATTACATAATGATGAATTCAAAGCTGCTTCTTACATATTCCTAAATCATATAAATATCACCTCTGGAAACTGTGTTCAGTTTAATGCTCTTTAACATGGAGTTAAATAAAAAGTGTAATTCAGTCTTCAGTAAGTATATGCAGTGAGCCCAACCTATCAATAACCTTCACCTTGCCCATATATGTTTTCTTGTATCACCAAAAGTACAGCTGTGTACACTTACCATAAATGTAGATGTTCAAGTGTATTCACTGTTGCAGTCATCACACTTGGGTTATCCTGCCAGGGGTAGCCCTCAGTCGGCCCGGATACCAGAGGCTTAGTATTTCTGCATTGGTTGCTGTCACTCCAGGACTGACGTCAGGTTGTCAGTGGTATAAAATCAGGCAGTTGATGCCATTACATCAGTTTTTCTTGCCCCAAATGTCAGGAGCCCCAAATAGGGAGATAGATTATGGTAGAAGAACACCACCAGCAGAAAGTAAATACCAAATAGCACTGTAATGAGTGAGTAAGAGAGAGGGAGAGAGAGAGAGAGAGAGAGAGAGACAAGGGGGGTGGAGGGTGGGAAACCAGGACTGCAACAGTAAATACACTCAAACATCTACATTTATGGTAAGTGTACACAACTGTACTATGTTCTTCGTGTTTCACTATTGCAGTCATCACACTTGGGTTGATTCCCAAAGCTGAAGTAAAGGGTGGAGGCAGTCAAGAATTGTTTGGGCTGGCTAGTGTGCCCTGCAGGACTGTGGTTGCAAAGACTACCCCGGATTTGGAAAAGATAGGCAGGTGGTAATGCTTGGTGAAGGTATCAGCAGAACTCCATGTTGCAGCCTTCAGGATGTCCCTGGTAGGGACCCCTCTGAGAAAGGCTGCAGAGGTGGAAGTAGTGGGATGTATTCTGACCCCCTGTGGGGGTGGTTTCCCATGCTGTTTGTAACAGAAATGCATACAGTGTGCAATCAATTTGGAAATGGTTTGTTTGAATGTGTTGCAAAGCTGACTAATAACTGGTCAGTTTTCCTAAAAGGCTTAGTTCTATCCAGGTAGAATCTGAGCTGTCTGTGCACATCTAAAGAGTGCAGGATCCTTCCCCCCTTATTTTGAGGCTTAGGGAAAAAGGTGGCCAAATGAATAGATTAACTGAGAGCCACAATGGTCACCACCTTAGGCATGAAAGTTGGGTTAGTCCTGAGGGAGACCCTGTCCGCATGAAAAATGATGAAAAGTTCCACAGTCACGAGTGCTTGTAGTTCAGACATTCTTCCAGCTGAAGTGATGGCCAGAAGCATGGCTGTTTTCCAAGAGAGAAATTTTAACTCTGCTGAAGCTACACACTCAAAGTGTGGTAGCGTGAGCTTTTCCAACACAAAGTTAAGGTCCTAAGCAGGGATAGGGGCTCTTCTGAGCGGCCTTAAGTTGTTAGCCCCACTAAGAAACTGCTTGATGCGAGGGAGAGAAAAGAGCGGTGGCTCTGTGCTGTAATGAGCAGAGATGGCAGAGGCATGAATTTTAACAGAAGAGATGGATAGGCTCCTGTGAAGTAGGTCTGCTAGGTAATCCAGGATAAGAGGTAAGGAGAGCTGCGCTGGTTCAGCTCTTTTAGCCTGGATCCAGGAGCAATACCTTTTCCACTTGTCAGCATAGGATTTTCTAGTGCTGGGACGTCTGACTTCACGTATAACATCCAGGACTTGCTTGCTTAGGTTGGCCACTGGAGGAGAGGTCAAGGAAAAAGCCAAGTTGCCAGGTTCAGGGTCTGCAATTGTGGATGCAAGAATTCTCCCTTCTGCTGGTCAGGAGAGTAGGGATCTGAGGGAGGTGTCATGGAGGCAACTATGACAGACTGCGCAGCGGTGGGTATCAGTGTTGGTGTGGCCAGTCTGGGGCAATCAGGATTGCTCTTGGTTTTTCCTCTCTTATTTTGAGTAGTACCCTTGAAAGAAGAGGTAGAGGGGAAAATCCATAGATTGAGAGGTTTACCGATTAAAAGAACATGTCATTCACTTTCCAGGCCTTGCTGTGAGGCTCCCTGGTGCAGAATTTGCTGAGCTGGTGGATGTTGTGGGAGGCAAATAGGTCCACCTTTGGGGAACCCCATTTCTGGGTTACGAGGCTGAAGGTGTTGTGGTTTAATTGCCACTCATGTGGGTCTAGGAGATTTCTGCTTAAGTTGTCTGCCAGGGAGTATTGGTTGCCTGGCAGAAAGTGTGCTAGCAGGTGAATTTGCATGGCTGAAGCCATGTGCCAAAGGGTCATGGCTAGCCTGCAGAGTGGGTAAGAGTAAGTTCCTCCCTGCTTGTTAATGTATCACATCACTGTGGTGTTGTCTGTTTTGATTAGGAGAGGCCCCAGATTGATTAGGGGTCTGAAAGCTGTCAGAGCATGCTGAACAGCTAGCATTTCTTTTTGGTTGATGTGCAGATGTATTTGATTTGGGCTCCAGTGGCCCTGAATGCACCTGTCATCCAGGTGGGCACCCCAGGCATAGTCTGATGCATCTGTGGTTAGGGTCTGGGTGGCGTGGGGTTGTGAAAAGGGAAGGCCCTTGTTGTGGTTGCATGCTGTTGCCCACCAAAGAAAATCTTTCCTTAGACAAGGTATCATAGGTATGATAGTTTCCAGGTCCTGAGATTGTTTGCACCAAAGACTTTTTAAGTACCACTGAAGTTTCTTCATATGCAGTCTGGTATATGGAATTAGTAGAATGCAGGAGGCCATAAACCCTAGAACTTGCAGGATTTTCCTTGCAGTTAGCTGGGTTCTGGTGGCTAGTTGAGAGAAGTGGCCTGTCAGGTAGGCTTGTTTTTCTGGAGTAAGGAATTCCATCTGGGATGCTGTGTCCAGGCTTACTCCCAGGAATACAATTTTTTGACTGGGGACTAGTTTGGATTTCTTTTTGTTTATAGTGTACCCCAGTGAGATCAGTAGGTCCTTTACAAAGGTCAGATGCTGCAACAGCTTTTTCTGACTGTCTGCCTGAATTAGGCAGTCGTCCAAGTAGGAGTAAATTTGAATATTTCTTTGTCTGCAAAAAGCAATGGCTGGAGCCAGGCATTTTGTGAAAACTCTGGGAGCAGTGGATAAGCCAAAGGGAAGTGCAGAGAACTGATAGTGCATAGATCCTGCCCTGAAACATAGATATCTCCTGCAGGACTCCCTGATTCGGATGTGTACATAGGCCTCTTTTAGGTCTAGGGTAGCTAACAAAGCATCTTTGGATAGCATTGGAAGAAGCTGCTGGAGGGTGAGCATTCTGAATTTTGGTATCACCAGGAAGGTGTTTAGAATTAATAGATCTAGGATTGGGCACAGCTGCCCTCTTTTCTGGGTACCAGGAAAAGTCTGGAATAGAAACCTTGGCCTATCCGGTCTGCAAGCACAGGCTGCATTGCCCTCATGGAGAGCAGGGAATGAACTTGGTTTTGGCCCTTTGCCCACTGGTTTGGAGGAAGATCTGGGAACCCTTTTGGGGTTGGCAGTGTGTGGAAGTAAATTTTGTACCTCTGGGACACTATGTTGAGGACCCATCGGTCATTAGTGATGGAGGCCCAGTTTTTTGCATGGGAGGCAAGCTTTCCTCCTAGGGGCACAAGCGGATGGGCAGAGGTAAGGGGTGGAGTTGAAAAGTCATTGTGAATTCTTGCCATAAGGGGGTGGCTTAGCAATCCCTGTTTTAGAAGTGGAGGTATTCCATTGCTTAGATCTCAGCATTCCCTGGGACTGCTGTCTGGGGGGTCTGCTTGCCCTAGGTCTAGTCTGAGCCAGTCTTGATGGGTCTGGAAAGGAGCAGTGCTTGGAGGAGTAATACCTACTGAATCTCAGAGGCTGGACTTGTAAAAAAATCTTTAACTGTCTGCATAGATTTAGCTTTTTCTTCCATCTTTTTTAAAATCTCTTCTGCCTTGGTGCCAAACAAATTGTCTTTTTTCAATGGTGCGAAAAAATTATTTTGATTTGACATGGTCTGGCAAGGTCTGTTCCTCAAGCCAAGCATGTCTTCTAAGTACAGAACCAGTGACTGGTGCCCTGCAGGATGCTTCTAGGGCATCAAACCCACATTGCAGGGTGTGCTTAGTAACTTGGCTTGCAGAACGCATAAGCTCCTATAAATCTTTATTTTCTGCACAAGCTGGAAAGGTAGATAATTTTTGTTTAAGAGATTCAATTGCATGTTATGGTATCTCAACATGTGGAACTGACAATTTAAAGCTCTAATGGCAAGAGTTGCAGAAGTGTATACTTTTTTACACCATCTGTCTAAAGCTCAGGCATCCCTGTCTGAAGGGGTGGGATTCTTAGCTGTGGTTGCTTTTATTCCTTTAGGTCCTTGGGAGATGACCTCTGGATCAGCAGTAGGATTTTTGAAAAGAAATTTGTGTGAGTCAGGGACTCTGTAATACCTGTCAGGTTTCCTGGGAGCAGGTGGCAGGGTGTCAGGAGTTAAATTGGATTCCATGAAAACATCATCCACAACATCCAAGACAGGAGGAATAGCTAAGGGTCTGTGTTGTGGTAAATCTAAAACTTCCCTGAGTCTCTTTTTGGACTGAGGGTAATCCTGGCATTCCCAATAGAAATGCTCTCTCAAAGTATGCAGGGTTTCACCAAAAGAAAAATCCGCTGGAAGAGAGGCAGAAGGAATGGATTCCTCTGCATCTGAATCCTCATAGGCAGACAAGGGCATGTCTTCATAATCAGAAACCTCAGAGTCATCGGACTCCTGGTCAGATAAGGCTGCTGGAGACAAGTCTCTTTTTCTTTTAGAAGGGGTAAGGCTGGCTGCCCCTAATCAGCGTGATAAGGTCTTCCGCCATTTTAATCATTTGAGACTGAGGCATGGAAGCAGGGTGCTTGAGCTTGGATCGTCATTTTGTTAAGCGTAGTTCATACCCTGGGCCTTAGAAACTCAGTAGTTTTAGAAAGAACTGAAGAGGCAAAATAAGTCGTTGGTTTTTGTCAAATATTGGTAATGGGAAGACCTTCAGAAGCTGGTGCCTACTCAGCGGCTCCGGACCCATCCAAGATAGAGACATCCGCAGGATCCTTAGTCAAAGAAGAGTCTTGTGCCATACTGGACTCCGAACGGGTCTCGGTAGCAGCCTGTGAATTCATAGAAGTGGGCATCAGGGGCTGCAAAAGCGCCTCACTGAGTATCAGCGAACTGGCTACTAGCTTAACGGAAGCATCATTGGCAGTTTTGGACCTGTGCGGTCTGTCTCTGTCTTTATCCTTAAGTTTTTTCAGAAGATTGGTAGTTGGATGGCTAACTGAAGCCATTTCGGAAAACAAAGATCGAGAGCGAAAGTATTTAGCTACGATAAGGGCCCAACGATGTATAGTTCTGGCATTGAACAAAGCACAAAACCGACAGCGAGGGACGTTGCGGTCTGGACCTAAACAGGTGATGCAGTAAGAATGGAAATCTCGGTGTGGTATTTGTTTTCCACAGGCGAGACAATTGTTAACTTTTTCTGACATCGGTTAGAGCAAGAAAAAAGGATCCCCAACAGGGTACTTATCTTTAGAAGACTTCAACTTCAAATTCAGAAACAAAAACTCAGGTAGCGGCTAACTGGCACTCGTGCGAACTGCTTCGGGCTCCTTGGCAAGAAAGACTGATGTAATGGCATCGGCTGCCTGATTTTATACCACAGACAACTTGGAGTGACAGAAACCGATGCAGAAATACTAAGTCTCTGATATTCAGACCTACTGAGGGCTACCCCTGGCAGGATAACCCAAGTGTGATGACTGCAACAGTGAAACACGAAGAACATCTTGTCATTAACAGTGGCCCTTTCTGATATATGAAACAAAATAAATAGTAAATAGTGAAGTATCAATGGGAGGACAGTATACAATAGTTGTTCTATAAAGGCCTCCATTATGTCATGATGGAACACTTCAATGAACATGGCTACAGATGTCCAAAACAAAATACTAACAACAGATACAGTTTTACACCCATAACACTTGAATGAGCTTAATCCCATTTTCCTCCTGTGATATAAATTAATGAACTGCTGTCGATTATTCCACTCCTGCAAATCCCCTCAAGTACTAAACATCAACGTATTCATGTAAAAGCCAATTTCCATGCTTCTGCAGAAGCTTTACAAATCTGCTATTTACCACAAAAAAGGAATAATGTGATAAACAGAAATAGTCATATCATCTGTTTAGGTATCTTTTAATCAGATTTGCTCCCACTAACCAGTGAAGCTGTGCTGTGAAATGGGATAGGATCACAAGAAAGACTGCAAACTATACAAGCATTATAGCTCTTTTAAACTGTGATAGACAGAGACTGAAAAGATGGGCAAAAGCAAAGAAGGAGCTAATGAACACCACAGTGTAAGCAGGACAAATCTAAGAGAAAGTTGAAAAAGAAAAATGTGAATGAGCAATAATTATACAGGTAGGAGAAGGGAAGTAGTTAGGGGCAAGCACACAGTGGTTAGAAAACAATGCTCTCTAATGCTAGGGGATGGAAAATAAAACAAATTGTAAGCAATCCTGGCATTTGGTTACAGATTTAGAAGCTGTAGCAGAAAAAGAGAATGGTGGCAAGGCAAAAGGGAAAGAGTCCTGATAGAAGCTCTGGATAATAAAGGATTAGTTCAACCAATGCAAGAATGTACAAGGCAGAACATTATTTTAGATTTAGTAGTTCTCAACAATTTAAGAACAGTTCTAGTTATAGAGGCAAACTCTTAGCTGGCTAGTAGTGACCCTGCATAAGTATGCCTCATTGTAAGTAGAAAGAGGAGATCTAAGGGACAAAGACAACAACATGGGACTAAGAACATGTCAATCAAATCAGCTGGAAATGACGATACGGAAGGAACTAGGATAAGGTAAAGACACGAAGGGGGCAAACAACCTGAATGTGAGACAGAGTGGTAACTTCCTGACAAGTATGCAGAAATGTCTGCCTCAAAGTAGGAAAGTGAAGTTCAGGAGGAGTCCTCAGTAGATGAACAGGGAAATCATGGAAATATCCTGGAATAAGGAAATCACATTGGAAGAATCGAAAGAAACAGAGGTGAGGAGCTTAAGCAAGACAATAAAAAAAACAAAGAAGGGTGCCACAAAACATGTGAAAAAGGAAAAGCCAGTTTGGGAGTAGACAGTACCTCAGGAGTAATGCAGGAGAGATTTTTCATATGCATTTCAAACAAGAAGATGGGGAACACAGATCTAAACAGAGTGATAAAGAACAGAAGTAATGTTAGAGACAACAAGGACATAACAGATGCTCTTTGTCTTAGTACGCACAGAAAAAAGAAAACAGGAAGAGCTCTGCGCTGAAAGAACGGGAGCGTGAGGAGGCGTAGGGTGATGAAAGTTCATCAAATGGGCAAATAGTCAGCATAAAGAAGAGAGTAGTGGGATTATAGGATGACAAATCACATGATGCACTTGGGATGCCTATTAGACTACTCAGAAACCTAGGAAGTACACTAGTAGGACCACTCACAGAGATACTAATATATCTCCATCTTCCAAGGAAGTGCCACAAAACCAAATAGATTCAATCATTACTTTATATGGGGTGATAATGTTGCAAGAGCAGACAGATAACAGAGCAGTTAACGTGATCACAGTGGTGAGAAGGGTGATGGAGAGGATCCTGAGACTAAGATCAGACTCCTTCCCAATGCAATGCAGATGTCATAACCCAAAGTAGTATAATCCCATTACCAAGAACATCTGCTGTTGAAATCTTTAATCGTGTAACGACATAGCAGATGAGGGGGTACTAATGGATGTGCCGCAACTAACCTTAGGAAAGGTATTCAGCTCTGCATCAGGTCAAAGGTTACTCATTCAGATGAACGGCATAGGACTAGGACAGAGACTTAGGAAATGAATGTGGAATGTTGTAGAGCAAGAAATCTGTGGATAATGTTTGGTGAGACTATGAAAGGCAAATGTGGTCATCAGGTCTGCATTCAAAAGGTAATTGCTGAGGCTCGCAGCTTCAAAATATTAACTCTGACTATATCAGAGGGGCTGACTAACAAAGAAAACCAATGTGGAGGGGTGTAGAAATTAGAGATTCAGTCCTGCAATAGGGAAAGACTGGAAGTGTTTCTCTAAAAACTTTATAGTTTGGCAGACAGTGGCAATTACAGTTCAATGCATTTAAGTACAAAGTTCTACAGCACTAGTTACTAAAGGTCATGCATAACTAGGTGGGAGGGAACCAAGTCTAGTGAGACTCTGTCCAAAAAGGGTCTGAGAATAATCATCTTACTGCCTGGGATCATCAAACTCACATAAAGAGGGCAGCAGGAATAGTGACCAATGTAATACAATGTGTACAGCAGGTCACAGATGCCAGAGAGAGACAAGGTGCATTCTTACTCTCTCATATGCTGCTGAGACCACATCTGAAAACTGCATGAGTTCTGAAGGCCATAAAAGTTAAAGGATGTAAAGTAAATGCAAAGTATCCAGAGGAAGATGAAAGATGTCACCTAGGAAATGTTAGTGAAGGAATACAGTCACTGACTAAACATAATGGACTTATACATTCACCAAACTAAGGGAGAGAGGGTAGTATATAATCTATGTGGGAAATCCAAGGAGGTGTAATAAGGCCCAGGGGTGGAAAAGGCCTAAGGGTCCATCTGATGTAGCTGGAGATGAATCAGATTAGCCTTGTCCAGAGAAGTGCTTTTTTCACAGAAGGAGTTGTAGCTTTGTGGAATAGAGTATCTAAAAAGATAGCAGGACACATATCTATGGGGCAGTTTGACAGCTCCGGGTGTAAGAAAAGCAGGAACATACAGGATGCATTCACCAAGTAAACTATACAGACAAATTCTCAATATCCATCATTGTATTATATAAAGTTATATAACTCTTTGGACTACAGAGACTATTACTATGGCTTTTATTGTTTGTACCTTTGGCTGCTATAATTTTTGTTTGCTGAATCTCTCAAAATAGCCTGTGCAATCAATTATACTGGGATGAGGTAATACTTAAAGTGCACTAACTGATTTATTCAGTAAATCTTCTAAACATATTCTAACAAATTTAATTTACCTTTACATTGCCAATAATATATGACACATTCAAATAACGTTCAGTTATAATGTGTTTTTGATTGATCTTATCTGAGCAAACCATTTTTGCAGCACATTTCATTTGTCTACACAAGAATTTAAATTTTGAAAGACATTTCTTATTAAAATTAAAGCATGCGTTCCTGCTCTGACTAATATTTCACATTTTCTTTATAAGAATGGCCTATATGAAAACCAAAATGCATCACAAATTAAACACTTTCTGGTAGGTGTGACCTTTTAGTTCTAAAGGATGTTTACTGCAGACCACATAAAAGCTCAGTGAGAGGATTTAAATTCCTGTACTTCATGACTTGTCATTTCTTTGACATGCTAAGCTCCATCGTCCTTCTGTGAAGTGTTATTGAGTTTTCCTAATATGAACTGCAGCTTTTATTTTCAAGTGGACATTATAGCAACTAAGCTATCAATTAATGTTTCTTAATTCTTAAGACCTTTCATCATAACAGACAATAATATCCCATTTTATTATCTGGTACTGATTACTGACGTCTTTTAGAAGCAGTACTATATGAATCTGCTCTGTATATAATGCTTAAGATGAACAGCATAAAGTAATGTATGGGATGAAGAGCCTTACACTTGGTTACTTAATATTAGTACATAAACATCAAATATTGCAGAGTTACGTCATAGGAAGAATACTATAAATATACCCAGCATTGATGAGCTAGTAGAGGGGCATTGTATTATAGTAAAGGACTGAGAATGTCTCAGCAGGGCAGAGAAGCATTCACTTTAACATTCAGATTATTTTATTATAGTAAAGGACTGAGAATGTCTCAGCAGGGCAGAGAAGCATTCACTTTAACATTCGGATTATTGTATTAAAGTAAAGGACTGAGAATGTCTCAGCAGGGCAGAGAAGCATTCACTTTAAGATTCAGATTATTTGCCAGCTGGATGCTAAGTTGAACATCACTCACAGACCTGATACATCAATTTATATATGCAGTCTGGCAAGCAAAGCCTGCTGTAACATGTATCTGCATATTGTAATGTTGGATTAATCCTTGCAAGCTCATCAAAACAACAGACTGTCCATCAATATCCATTTTATCACACTAGCTAGGGTCAGGGCTTTCATGAATCATCCAAAAGATCCATCCATGAAATCAGCAATCCCGTCCTTACCTTTTGACTGCTAGAATATCTGTGCCTAGGTCTCGATAAAAAAGCTTGTTGCAGTAGTGAAAGTCAGCATCCCAACACTACATTTTGTCTGAATGGTGCTGATCAGATTTATATTGTTGTAAAATGTTAAGGTAATATCAGTTTATGTGCACTTGATATTGTATTTCATGTTTCAGTTTTTGACAAATAACATTGTTTAGTAAAATGTCATTGCACAGCAATACCACATATTTAATATCACTAAATGTTTTACTACTCCAAATTATTTTCCTTTGTAGTTATTTAGGTAATAAGACCTGCACCTTTTATTGCCAAAGGATATACAACATTTTTGCACAAGAATACTAACTTTATTTCTAGACTTTCCTTTCAAATTGCTGTCTTGAATAAAACCTAACCTAAATTCTAGCATGTTGTTTTATAAATCCTCCATGGAAAATGTTGATTTTCTGTGTCTGTAGGTATGTATGTATGTGTGTGTGTATGTATGCCTGTACCTGTCTGTGTGTTTGTTTTTGTTTGACTGTTTGTTTGTTTGTTTGTATTTGTTTGCTTGCTTGCTTATTTGTTTGTTTTGATGGCCAAATTATCCAGACATTACTAATGAGGGAAACTATTAGGATGGTGAAAAGAGTTGGTTTATTTAAGTGTATGGTACTCTTTAAAACTCAGACTATCACTGATGAGGGGTCATGTTATTACACACTAATTGCATGTGTTCATTTTAGGAAGTTAAATCAGAAATTAAAAGGGCCTTAACAGTAGGAGGAGGGAAAAGGGTATGTTAATGTAGGCATAAAGTAAGTGGTAAAGGGCATACCTTTCAACCTCTTAGTGCAAGAAATCAGGAGAAAACCTAAAATAATTCGGGAACAAGGAGTCAATGTAGGGGTCAGTTTTAAATATTGATCTTATAAACTTACAAAGTTGCTAGAGTAACAAAATTTGTGTTAGAATGCATTTTCTGAAGGATAAGAAATCTGAAATTCAAATGTACATTATTATTTAGTGACTTCAGTTCTCAGTGATTTCCCATAGAACCAAAAATTTTAGGTTAAACAAACCAAAAATATGAGGCAAAAATCTGGACAACTGGCAGGTATGGTAAAGGGAAAGTGCATGATTCCAGAGTGAAGTAAGTTTGGATCTTTAGGTACTTTAATACTGAGTTCGTAAAGGAAACTTAGACTGAGAAGTCTTGATGCTGATAGAACATATGTCAAATGCTGAGATTATAGAGACTATGTGCTGAATCTCCATGTGTTTTATGAGTCCTGAAAACCTTCTTATTAGCTCCCCAAAGCAGCTCTGTGACATTGTTATGTCAGGCCATTATTTATATACCATGTGAAAAAAGAATTAGAGTCAGACAGGCCTAACAAGTTGTAAAGTTTTCCACAACTCAAACAATACAGCCGCCCATGTAGGATGCCTTTGATAAATCGTTCCAGTCTGTTTCAACTAGAATTCAGTTTGTTGATATGTTACATCAGGTTTCATAGTCAAGTACTGAAGAACCAAACAGGAGTTTTGACAGTAGCTAGTACTAAATGTCCCTTAGAAGTATGGGCTGTATCTCCAATCAGATGATCATATCTAATCGAAGCTTCAAAGCAAAAAAATAAAACAAGCAGCCTTGCAGGGGTACAATACCCTTTGCAACCACACCCTTTACTCATATATGCCAACTCCATGGTTGCACAGCAGTGAGAAAAAGAGAAATCTCAAAAAAAAACAAGAGTGAAGCTATGGCGCACAGTAATCGAAACAACACTGGCAATGATTTCATAGGTTCATAGATTCATACTAGGCTATCTGCCCTAGGGCATTTATAAGCCTAGCCAGAATGTGTTTGGCTTTTGCCACCCATTTTAAATTTATTTTGCTATGCCCTTTTTCGAGGTTAGTATACTGTGCCTCTGTCTAACAGTGACACAGAAGTGATACCGGGGTAAACCTACGATCTCCCATCCACTCATCAAGATTCCTTTTGAAGAGAGTCAATGAGGGATTCTGCCTAACCTGGACTGGGATTTTATTCCAGAGTGAAGGGAGCCTCTGGGTTATGAATCTGTCCCTCCAGCATGTCCTATTTATTTCAGTGCTGAGGTTCAAGTCTCTCGAGCGCGTAGCTCGATGGGATTTGGATTTTCTGAGGTGCAGCATGCCCATTAATTCCGGGTTGGACGTGGCTTTATACGTCAGGCACAGCTCGCCTCTGAACAGACAGTATGCCACTGAGTAGAGCTGGAGTTTCTTTAACCGGGCAGCATATGGCATCTGTTTGAGCCCTTTGATCCTCTTGGTGAGGTACTTTTGGGGTCTTTCCAGTTGCTGCAGGTGTCTGGTAAGGTACATCCCAAAAGGGGCATTGTGCTCAATTATGGGGCTGATGAGGGATGAGTAAAGAGGCACGATGACCTCCCCTGATCTAGATGTGAATCCCTTCATGATTAGGTGGGCTATATAAAATGTTTTTCTAACCACTTTGGCCACGTGGTTGTCAAATGAGAGACTGCTATCAACTTGGGTCCCCAGGTCCCTAATTACTTCTTCTGTACTTAATGGATTACCACCTATGTGGTAATTTGTGGGCACTTTGTTTTTGCCAAAGGGGATGACTATACACTTTTTGGCATTTAGCTTGAGGCCATGGCTCTGGCACCAGTTGTCTGTTTCTATGAGACCCTTTTGGAGGATGCTTGTGTCGGCTGGAGAGTCGATTATGGCGCCCAGTTTGGAGTCATCTGTGAACTTGGTCAGCCACAGTCCTTCTGTGTTGGCCTGTATCTTTGAGAAATATATACCGAACAAGAGAGGTCCCAGGACTGAGCCTTGTGGGACACCACTTGTAACTGGTTTGGAGTCTGACATGGCTCCAGCAATTCTAACCATGTGGGTTCTGTCCTTGAGCCAGTTTGCAATCCATCTAGTGACATAGGGGTTTATATTTAAGCTGGTGAGCTTATCTATAATGCCCGAGTGGGGTATTGTGGCTTTTGCCAGGTCCGGGTAGGCTGTGTGGACCACCTTCCCCTCGTCAATGGCCTTGGTGACTGTTTCAAAGAAATCAACCAGGTTTAAGAGGCAGGATCTGCCCTTAACAAAGCCGAACTGGGTAGGATCCAGTGTCTGTAGGTCCCCAATATCTTTATTTATGAGGTCCAAGATGATCCTTTCCATAGCTTTGCAGACCAAGCTAGTCAGGCTTATGGGGCGATAGTTTCCAGGATCCGTTGAGGCACCACCTTTATGGAGAGGGACCACTGTTGCTGTACGCCACTCTTTGGGCACATATCCTGTAGTAAGGCTGAGATTGAACAGTAGTTTTATGTTTGGGTTTAGCTCTTCTTGGAGTTCATGTAGGATGCAGCCCGGGACACTGTCTGGTCCCATTGATGCTGTGTTTTTTGCTTTGGAGAGGGCGGCTCTTACCTGAGCATCTGAGATGTCAGGGGGGCAGCACTCTGCTGGGATAGATATTTGCCCTTTTGGTGGGGAGGGAGGGGAGAAGTCTGCGCTGAACCTGTCAGCTAGGATGTTGGCAATGTCTGTGGGTTTGGTGTATTTTTTGTCATTTTAGACTAATTCTGAGCATATCTGGGAATTACCACCCAGGTTCCTAACATAACTAAAGAAAGCCTTGTGATTATCCTTAGTGTCCTGTGCAATTTTTCTCTCGAAGCTGGCCTTAGACAATTTTATGAGTGCCCGTAGTTTTTTGCTAATACTGATCAGTGATGCCTTCCCTTTTTGGGATTTTGCTCTATCATTTAGTAGCTTCCTCCTTCTATTGTATAGTTTGTTTATGGCTGGGGTCCACCAGACAGGACGTCTGCCTTTGGAGGATTGGGTCTTGGTTTTATTTGGGATCGCATGATTCATGCATTCCTGAAGGTGTTCATAGAATGCGTTTATAAAGGATTCTGTGGTCTGGGCCGTATTTTCCACAGGCCCGGGTGCTTTGAAGGATTCCACCTCGGTTTTGAGGAGTGTGAAATTTGCTTTAGAGAAGTTTTTCACTGTGGTTTTCTGGGCAGGGGGTGGGGTCGGGATGTGAATATCCAGTGAGATTAGTTTATGGTCTAATCTTACCAGTGAGGGATACACTTCTGCTCTGGAGCATAGAGTCCCCATGTTGGTGATGATCAGGTCCAGTATGTTTTCCCCTCTTGTGGGAGTGGTAACAAGTTGTTCCATAGCATTTGAGTTTATAAATTCTAGGAACCTTTGGGCTAGGGTGTTGGAGCTAGAGTAATGCTCCCAGTCTATGTTTGGGTAGTTGAAGTCGCCCAATATAATGGTGTTTGGAGAGAACTTCATATTTTCCAGTGTTCTCAGGAAGGCCGAGTGGGGTTCCTGGGTTTGGGAGGGTGGTCTGTAGCAGGCTATAAACTGGAAGGCAGTTTTACCCACTGTTAGTTGCACATGGATAGTCTCTGATGCTTCGTGCTTTGCCAACAACCTGGAAGTGTGGGTATCTTTGATGAATATCGATACTCCCCCTCCTTTTGTGGTTCGGTCCAAGTTTTGGGGCCGAAAAGCATGGTATGAGGTATAACCTGGTAGTGCTGGGGTGCTCTCGCGAGCCCTGAACCAGGTTTCTGTTACTGCACAGATATCGATATTCTCCATGCTAAGGAGAGTTTCGAAAAGTGCATCTTGAGGTTTAGACTTCTGGCGTTGAGTAGCATTACTCTTAGTTTCTTATCCCTTGTGATACCTATGGAGGTGGGTTTGTCTTTTGAGCCTTGCCTAAAAAAGGCACTATGGGGTTAGCAAGAGCCTTTGCCAATATCCGAAAGCCCAGGGGTGACAGGTGCAAGCTGTCCCTAGCGAAGCATCGTGGCTTGTCGAGCATATCATCCCAAGCTGACAGGCATTGGATCCCCTTTGAATGACACCAGTACTTAAGCCAATTGTTGAAATTGATCATCTTGTCTTCATATTGTGTCATCATTCTTGGTGAGGGTAAGATGCTACTCAAGGTCAGGGTCATACCGGCCTGGGCTACATGCTCAGAGAGCTCCTCTATGTCTCTTTTCATGTAGTCCAGGGAGGTATGTCTCAGGTCATTCACACCAGCATGGACAATGACTGAGTCATATTTGTACTTGCCTTGGAGTGACCTGAGTGCTTGTGTTATGTGGCGGATCCTAGCGCCTGACAGGCTGCTCACCGTGACCCTCTCCTTGTTCAGCCTGGGGAGTGGGACATCAGTGTGCCTGACGATAGAGTCACCTATTACAAGTGTATCAGGTGTGTTGTTTAGTCTTAAGGGTTGTGTCTGTTCGGCACACTGGCTTTGTGAGATATGTGTTGCACGTGTTTTGTTTTGGGGTAGTGGTTGCTTGGGTGTCTGCTTTGGAGGTCTCTGCTGCTTAGGCAGATCTTTATTTAGAGCCTCCGAGTATGTTTTTGTGTGATTATGTGTTTGGTTTGCTGTCGTGGTAGGTCTACGTGAGACTGGAATTGTAGTGAGTGTGGTTTCCTTCTCCTCCTGACTGGTTATGCCAGTACTGAGTTGAGAGGGCTTAGCCTCCAGTTTGGCTATATGGTTGCATCTCTCACATGTGTTGGAATTTGTTGGGAGGAGGAGAGGGTTGTCTGTGTACATGAGGCAGTTGTAACATTGCCTCAAGATTCCCAGATTCACCAGCTGGACCAGAGAGGAGATTGACAACTGACCTTTGGACATGCTAGAATAATATTGGGAATTCCTTTATAATTGAAATCCTCTGAGAAAAAGCAAGTTGTAGCTTCTGTGCTAGTAACACTCTCCAGCCAGAGCATGAACAAGCATTTTGTGTCATAAGGAGAAATGCTGTAATGCCAAAGCATTAATTCTGCTTTGTCAGGGTAAAGTGCTAAATGCACGGGGATTCAACCAGAGTGAACATGCGATAGTTAGTCATAAGAGTTCTGAGAAACTGAATGCCAGGTTATCAGCATATGAGAAGAGGTGATCTTATTCACAGTGGCTTCTTATGCCACATCCTACGTAAAGTGATAACTGGTGAAATATTATATGCTTACATCAACTGAATGTTTCTTCCTCTCTGTAAATACTTTCTCATGTTTATGTTTTGTATACACTCCAATACATCATGGACCGTGTTTTTAATATTATTGTCAAGCCATGCCTATGATTTGCTTTTATGTTATAACAAATGCTAATTCTGACCCTTTGTGTGTATAGTATAGAACTACATTTACAGTACAAGTAGCATTTGTTTATTTTTATTTATTTTTATTTGCAGTTTGTTTGCCAGGATAGTCCATTGGACCATGAAGAGCCCATTTTCAATGGAGTCCTGGGGAGAAAAGCTCCAGAATAGTACAGAAAATCAAAGTAAATACAGACAGTAAAAAATACATAATAGTAATATACAGAATGCAAAAATACATACATAATAGTACAGAGAATCAAAGTAAATACAGACAGTAAAAATACATAATAGTAATACACAGAGTGCAAAAAATACATACATAATAGTAGTACAGAGGATTTTTTTTTATTTTATTTATTTATTATTTTTTTTTTGCTAGAGCTGTAGTTTAAAGACACACTAGGAGTTTATTTACAGAAAGTAATAGCTT
Organism: Protopterus annectens; assembly: GCF_019279795.1. Lineage (NCBI taxonomy): Eukaryota > Metazoa > Chordata > Ceratodontiformes > Protopteridae > Protopterus > Protopterus annectens. The sequence continues at coordinate 1,477,187,252 of NC_056725.1, forward strand.
GTGGAGGGAGAGTGAGGTAGGGGAAACTATGTAGGATGGGAACAAGAACATTCCCACTGTGAAGAAAGGTATTATTTAATAATATATAAGGTTAATTACTTGATATGGCTTGCACAGCTACCAAAACTACAAAGAGTATTTTGCTGTTCCTGTTCGTGTGAACTTCTAATCACCAAACACAGTAAAAATGCATAACAAAACTGTTTTGGGCAACAATGTTGCATGGAGCAGGGCAGGTATATAACTACAAGGGACACTAAAAGCCAATTCTGTAGTGAAGAAGAAAAAAAACTTTGTATAGATCCTAACAGAAATGTCTGCCTCAATTTAGTTCAACTTTACGATACTTTACATTCAAATCTTTCATTACTGATGTTTGTTATTTGATTTATTAGCTATAACTACACTTTTGGAAGATGCTGTTATACATAACATCTTGACTTAGTTTAATGTTTTGTGTCTTTATTAGTTAATGCTGTTTGTCCTGGTTCACTTCAATAAACACACAACACCGAATGACATCTGATGACCTTTATTAAACCTTCCATAAACATGATTGTTAACCAATAATTATAAATTTCAACCAAATCATGACACAGTTGATAACATCTATGAAATGAAATGTACAAATAACCATAAGGGCAGCGTAACAACTCACCCTTGATAAGCAGCGTCCCCCACTTGCTCACTTATCTTTGCACTAACAAGGCAGTGTTACACCGCTCACCTTCAATTATTGAATTACACCACCATCCAAATAAGCAGCTCTGCTTGCTTATTAACTTATCCAACAGAGCAACCGCTCACTTTCCTTCCCAACTTATTGAATTGCACATCCAACATCAGAGGGGGAACAGAAGAGGGCAAGTCTGCCCCTCTTCTCCACCTAAACAAACTGAACTACCACAAACCGACTAATAAAAAAGGGGGAGGGTGAGAGGGTAGCAAGTTCACTCCAAAAATGTGACTCCTACCTCATGTACACTTGACAAAAAATCCCTATAAGCCCCTCCCTACCCTTTTCTCATTTCCTCCTAAACATCCCTCCATCTCATTCAACCCTATCCTCCTCTTATTCGCTTAATTCCTGCTAATATATGTGTCTAGCCCCACTTGAAGATGTCCCAGAACAAAATGGTCTGTTTCAAACCTCATTTCTCAAGAAAAAAAAAAAAGAAGAAAGCCTTGACTATGACCCAGCTTCCTGTGTTTAACTACCATCTGAAGCACTCAGGGACCTGGCTGAAGAAACAGTAATGATAAGGCAGAATGTGCTTGTCTCATGGCTGGAAGCTGCATGCCTGGACATGTGGACTTTACATTAAAATTCTTGATGGAGACAGTGGATGATCAAAGGTGTTCTCCAAGGGGGAGGCCAGTTCAGGGGATGTTTCTCATAGAAGGTGGAGACCTGCCCCTCACAGTTGCTCATTGTACATCATCGTGTTCAGTGAGAAACAGTCGGATTTAAAAGATACTCTCCCGGGTTGACAGATGACAGCATTGTTCCTATTAGTAATCCTCACATGTAGAAGAAACAAGTGGGTTATAGGGATGTCAAGTCTCTGGGGTACTGAATGGATCAAATGGGCAGAAGGTATGGAGGCTTGAGGATTGGTAGTGCAAATAATAAAACATTAAAAAAAAAACAAAATAAAGGGCACTAAGGTTGTCATACAAAAGGCCAAAGTAGCATTCTATTATAACGATTTGTTTATACACTAAGTACTGCTACGGGTAATAATTTGAAAAAAAGCAGTATCCACAACAGATCATTGTAAATGTATAATATAAAATCTAAATAATTCCAATGATGTCTAACTAACAAAGCACTGACTACCTGTCCATGCTACGGGGATAACCCCCTGTAAAACATTTGTTTAAAAGCTATATCTGATTATTTGGAGGAACTCCCTGGTCAGCCACAGTAAGAAGCTGAGATCTCTCATAAAATCCTCCAAAGCTAGTTACGAAAACAAAATCGCCACAGATTCTAAAGACAACCACAAAGCATTCCATAGCTATGTCAAGAATCTCAATGGCAACACCAAGATCTCCTCTGAGTTGCAGCACAATGGCACTAAATATACAGAACCAACTGATATTTCCAACATCTTGGCAGATAGGTTCAGTGCTAACTTTACCCCTCTCTCACCTCCTAAACGGCCCACCTCTATACTGGAAGAATGCAAAATTTCCTGTAATCATGGCTGCACAGGTAAAAAACACACTCTCCAAAGCCAAGAACACAGCATCCATGGGACCTGACAACATCCCAGGCTGTGTTCTACACTAACTACAGAACGAACTGGCACCCCAACTAAGTACCATGTTCAATCATAGCCTCACCTCAGGCTTTGTGCCCACTGAATGGCACACAGCAATGGTTATCCCACTCCACAAAGGTGGAGCCACCACGGACCCTGGTAACTACCACCCCATCAGCCTGACGAGCCTGGTCTGCAAGGCTATGGAACATATCATCATGGAACTTATAAACAATGACATTGGTAATCTCCAAACTCTGGACCCTACCCAGTTCAGGTTTGTAAAAGGCAGATCATGTCTCCTAAACCTGATAGACTTCTTTGAAGCGGTCACCAAAGCCGTAGATGAGGGTAAGGTGTTACACACAGCCTATCTAGATCTTGCTAAGGCTTTCAACACCACCCCCACTCTGGAATTATAGATAAACTCACTAAACTAGGTATAAATGCCACAAGATGGGTTGCCAGCTGGCTCACTGACAGAACCCACACTGTGAAAGTAGTAGACTCTAAATCCAACTTCAGACCAGTGACAAGTGGAGTACCACAGGGTTCAGTCCTGGGTCCTCTCCTGTTTGGTAACTACTTCTCTGAAGTACAGGCTAACACAGAAGGTCTTTGGCTAACTAAGTTTGCAGATGACTGCAAACTAGGAGCCATAATTAAAACTACTAACAATGTGGACATCCTGCAAAAGGGCCTCACTGAGATAGATGCCTGGTGTCAAAGCCATGACCTCAAGCTCAATGCCAAAAAGAGCATTGTCATCCCTTTGGTAAAAACTCTGTACCCATGAACTACCACATAGGCGGTAGTCTACTTAACACCAAAAGTGTGATAAGAGACCATGGGACACAGGTGGACAATAGTCTCTCCTTTGATAATCACATCGCCACAGTAGTCAGGAAATCATTCTACGTGGCACACCTCATCACAAAAGGTTTCTCATCCAGGAAAAAAGAGGTCATTGTTCCCCACTACTCGTCACTCATTAGACCCATTATAGAGTACAACGCCCCTTTTGGTATGTACCTCACAAGACATCTACAACAACTGGAAAGGCCACAGAAATACCTCACAAAGAGGATTACCAGCCTCAAACGGATGCCCTACGCAGTCTGTCTCAAAAAACTCCAGCTTTACGCTGTCTCTCTGCCTAACATACAAAGCTATGTCAAACCCAGAGCTGTTGGACATGCTCCACTAAAAGAAATCCCAATCCCTCTGAGCTACACACTCTAGGGACCTAAACCTTTTCACCACAATAAACAGAACATGCTGGAGGGATAGATTCCTGTCCCACAGACTTCCTATACTCCGGAACAAACTACATATCTATATCAAACAAAGCTCCTCATTAGCACTAGAAAAATCTTAATGATTGGATGGGAGATAGGAAATTCACCCCGGGGATCACTTCTGTGGCTCTGCTCGACAGGGGCACAGGAAAATAATTTTCTTGGGTGGCGAAAGCCAGGGTACCATTTGGCTAGGCTTCTATAGGCCCTAGGGCCAATAGCCTAGTACCTACCTATGAACCTATGAACATTTTACAGATTTAAATCTGGATGTGCTATATTTTTGCTGTATGTTTTCATACAATATTTTTATTTTGGAAAACTCTGCATTTAAAAAAAATGTAAACGACTTTCAGTCACAATCACAAAAAAGGGAAATTCTGGCTGAAATGTATTATTGTTTTAAAATCGGAACGAATCATGTAGCATATCGAGAAATATTAACAGAAAACATTGCTATGTTGAATTTTCAAATATCAAAAGGGATATATTACAACAGACAGTCTCAAAACAGATATACTGCATCTAGCAGCCATGCTTTTAATGACTAGTATTGGCTGGATAGTATATTGAAAATAACTGCATGTAGGACTGTTGCTGTGAAATGTTTCTTGTCTGCACTGTCAGCCTTATTTGGGTAATAACCAGTTATGTCATTCTGTTCTTTATGTACCTCTGTTAAGTAATGCTGTTTAATTCTGTCCGGGCTGCTATTATATGCACTTGGGTAAAGGTTAGGTGTGATTGTTTTTTACTACAAGTGTCATCTGTTCCCCCTCTTGGTGTTGGGGTTGATGCAATGATTTTAGGGATAAAAGTGAGCATTAGGATGCTGCTTGATTGATAATAAGTGAGCGGAGGTATGGACACTGCTTATTGACAATGCTTGACTGATAAAACAAGTGAGCAGCTTTATGGACTTGAGGATAATTATCAACTAGTCCTGGGCCCACTCTTGTTTGGCATCTACTTTTCCGAAGTACAAGCAAACACAGGAGGGTTATGGCTGACAAAGTTTGCAGATGACTGCAAACTGGGCGCCATAGTAGAAAACACATCTGACACAGATATCCTTCAGAAGGGTCTCACAGAAACGGATAACTGGTGCCAGAGCCATGGCCTAAAGTTAAATGCCAAAAAATGCATAGTCATACCCTTCGGGAAAAACAAGGTTACCCCTAGCTACCAAATAGGTGGCAATCCACTGAGCACAGAAGAAGTTATCAGGGACCTGGGGACCCAGGTTGATAGTAGTCTGTCATTCGACACCCATGTAGCTAAAGTAGTTAGGAAGACCTTCTACATTGCCCACCTTATCATGAAGGGATTCTCATCTAGATCAAGGGAGGTCATAGTCTCCCTATACTCATCACTCATCAGACCAATGATTGAGTACAATGCCCCATTCGGAATGTATCTGACCCGACACTTGCAGCAGCTGGAGAGGCCACAAAAGTTCCTCACCAAAAGGATAAAGGGTCTCAAACATCTGTCCTATGCTGCCCGACTGAAAGAACTCCAGCTCTATTCAGTCGCACGCTTGCTCAGAGGTGACCTTTGCCTAACATACAAGGCCATGTCAAACCCAGATTTGATGAATATGCTGCACCTCAAAAATCTAGATCCATCAGAGCCACAAGGGCGGAGACTTAAACCTCGACACGGCTATTAATAGGACGTGCTGGAGGGATAGATTCATCACCCAAAGACTCCCTATGCTGTGGAATAAAATCCCAGTATATGTGAGGCAGAGCACCTCGCTGGCCTTGTTCAAGAGAAATCTTGACCAATGGATGGGAGATCGCAGATATACCCCAGGGATTACCTCAGTGTCACTGCTCGACAGAGGCACAGCAAAATAATGGGTATAGTTCCCCATACTAAAGGGGTGGCGTAAGCCACAAAACTATGGGCTAGGCTTGTAAATGCCCTCGGGCAGATAGCCTAGTATGAACCTATGAACCTATGAACTAAACATATACATGCTTCATTTCAGACAGTTATATTAAATAACTTCTGGCCTACTTTCCCTTTCACTTCCTAGTCAAATTTTACACTACCTCCGACTCGGAACATCATTGAAGCATAGTACCAATGTTTATTGTGCACTCTAAGATACCATTTTGATGAACTTGCATTGTCTCATTAAAGTTCTAAACGAGAAGTAGAACAGGTTACATTTCCTAAAGTTAAACAGATTGCCAAGAACTCCTTTCACATTTCCTAGGCACCATTATGTAGATAGGCAAAACGATTTTGCACTGTAGCTTGGATAGTGAGGGGTCATATTCACATACTATTGCTTTTCTCAGACCATTAGCTCTTAAACTGAGCATGCAAGAAAGGAGGTTTGAGAACAAACCAATTTGTCCAGGGACATCCTTGGCAAGGGTATAGAGAGTTAAATGGGGTGGGTATTTTTTAGGAAAGGGATTTTAGTTTAGGGGAAAAGAGATAGGCTTGCTTAGCTGGAAAGGGAAGGGTTAATCTGTAAGGGGACTTTAGAGGAAGTGAGGTAGATGTAGGGGTGGGACTTAGGAGTTTATAGGAGTGTAACTGTTAGGAGGGTTGCATTTTGACATGAACTTGTTATCCACAATCTCTTCCAATTTTTGCTTTTGTCTGGCATGGTTATGGAGGTAGGTATTGGGTGGAGAAGCAAGCTTGTCCTTCCCCTTCTTGGTGTTGGGGTTGATGCAATGATTTGAGGGGATAAAAGTGAGCATTAGGATGCTGCTTGATTGATAAATAAGTAAGCGGAGGTACAGACACTGCTTAATGATGATGCCAGACTAATAATAATAAGTGAGCAGCTTTACGGACGCTGCCTTTTTAGGCAGAATGAGCGGGAAACACTGCCCTAATGCACACTATGAGAATTTTACATGTTGTGGTTACAAGGTTATTGTGTTATAATTAGAATTTGAAATGATTTAATAAAGTTATGTTTGAAATTAATAAAGGTTGTCGAATGTCAGTTGGTGTCATGTGTATTATTGAAGGGGACCGGGACAAACTGCTTTTCAATATTGCACATTTTATACCAACTACAATGTATAAGGTATGTCACATTCTGCAAGAGAACATACTTTCTACCACATTAACATTTTGAAGGTATTGAGTTCTACCATGATAAACTTACTTTTTTTTCCCTTCAAACACTATACACGTGTTAATGTGTAACTGTACTCGATATGCAGTCCCATTGTCAAGGCTACAACAACAACAACCATTCCCATTCCTACAGTTGTGTTACATGACAACCGCATAATGACAACAATACATGAAGCACATGGCATGTGCAAAAATGCATCACATTGTCAGTGGTGCATTTCCATTAGTTCAAACTGCTACCATCACATTGTCAGTGGTGCATTTCCATTAGTTCAAACTGCTACCATCACATTGTCAGTGGTGCATTTCCATTAGTTCAAACTGCTACCATTTACACTTACACATATTATTTAACATGATGTTACATACCACTATAACACTGATATAAATGTATTGTATTACTAACTTTTTTCCACATTTGTGCTGCTTGTAACATTTGCATCTCACTTGTAAGACTTAAGAAATATGTCTCTGCATGCATTAAATAACACATCCTCATATATATATATATATATATATATATATATATATATATATATATATATATATATACCACCAAGTAAAATTATATTTGCATCAGTGTTCACAGAGAAATATGGGGATATGCACATTTGTTCAGTGTTTAGGTAATAACTTATATAATAAATATGCCTTAGTGATCCTGCAAGAGCATTTGTCTCAAAAAGATAACTGGTGTCAAAATCATGGCCTGAAACGAAATGTCAGAAAATGCATTATTGTATTCTTTGGAAAGTCATCTACCCCGGGGAGCTACTACATTGACATTATGCCCCTAAGAGTTGACCAAGTTGTTTGGGATTTGTGAACTTATGTGGACAGTCATCTAACCTTTAAACAACGTGTCTATTGTTGTAAGAAAGTCTTTCTATATTGCATAGCTTATAAAAAAGGGATTGTGCCTAGATCTATGGCTGTCATGGCTCCCCTTTACTCAGCCCTCATTTTGCCAGTCATTGAATGTAATGCTGCCTTTGGCAAGTATCTGTCCAGACACGTAGCAACTGGAACTCCCACAGAGATACCTTATTAATGCCTAAATAGCATTTCCTACATGGACCAATTCAAAGCCCTCTCGCTATACTTGGTATCTTACAGACTGCTAAGGGTGACCTTTGTTGGGTATACAAGGCATCCTCTGACCCATTAATGATAAAATTACTGCACATCAGCAAGTCAAATAGCATCAGAAATACTCAGTCTAAGGATCTAAATCTATTCTGCAAAATCAGCAGAACGCTTTGGAGGGACAAGTATATTTCACAGAGGATACCGCTGCTGTGGAATAGACTCCCCATCCACATAAAACAAATTTCATCACTGTCGATTTTTAAGCTCAACTTAGATCTATGGATGAGAAACATAAAATTTACCACAGGATTGCCTCCTGTACTTGTAATGGACAGATGCAGCTCCTAAAACCCACTAAACCTGTTACGGTAAGGAACTATTCTAAAGCAAACTACATTCTATTTAGTGAGTTTGTCAAAATTCCATGACCTGTCTAACCTCGAGTTCATAACAGTCTATGCAGAATTGTTCACAGAAGCAATGTACAAACAGTATGCATACAGACTACTGTACCTAACAGAAGAAAGTCCAATAAAACCCTAAAACAAACTACACTGGTGGAATCCCAATCTTAACAGGGTATATAACAAAAAGAAAAAAGTCATGGTCAAAATCAGAAAGAGAAACTCTCATAATGACAAGAGCTCACTAATTAAACTAAACAGGAAACTTTGAAGACTAATTAAATACAGTAAGGCCAATTATGATTTCAGTATAGCCTCTGAGACTAAAGACAACCATAAGGCCTTCTGCAACTATGTCTGAAACATCAGAGGTAGCACACAGTGTGCAGAACGGTTAGTAAATGTACCACCTTCACTGAGAAGAAAGTAAAAGCGAATCAGCTGGCCGACAAATTCAGCTCAAACTTCAGCCCCCACTCCCCTACCCTACCACCCCTCATGATATCCCTACCAGCACACCCCCTTCAATTATCAGCAGGGAGCAGGTCATAGCGGTGCTCACTAAGGCTAAAAACATAGCCGCAATATCCCAGGTTGCTTCCTAAATAACCTGAAGCATGACCTATCATGACCACTTGAGTGACTTTTCTATTACAGCCTCAAAACAGGCTACATACCAAGCAAATGGAGGACTGCAGTGGTTATCCTCCATTCACAAGGTGGACCATCAACTCACTCCAGAAACTACAGACCTATTAATCTGACTTGCCCAGTATGCAAAGCCATGGAAGGAATTATCATGGAAATGATCCACAAAGACATTGGCAATCTACAAACACTGGACCCATCCCAGTTTGGTTTTGTCAAGGGAAGGGCATGCCAACTTAACCAGGTAAACTTCTTTGAAAAGGTAAACAAGGCAATGGATGAAGAAAAAAAAAACAGTGCATACCGCTTATCAAGATCAGACTAAAGCATTTGATACAAAACCCCACTTAGGCATTGTGGACAAACTCATATACGTAACTTACTGGAGTGCCAACTGGCTCACTGATAGGAGCCAAGAAGTCAGGATTGGTGAGACCACCTCCACCAAGAGGCAGGTCATCAGCAGAATACCACAAGGCAACATGCTGGACCCACTCCTGTTTTGCATCTACTTCTCAGAGTCAAAGCTAATGTTAAGGTCTCTGGCTCACCAAGTCCATAGATGGCTACAAGTTGGGAGCTATCATAAATTTCCCCTATGACACCAACATCCTGCAAGAGGGTCTAACACAAAGAAATGACTGGTGCCAAAGCCATGAATTAAAACTCAGTACAAAGAAGTACATTGCAATGGCTTTTGGGGAAACATTCACCCAGGCAAATTACTCCACTGAAAAGACACTCCTGAGAGTTGACCCAGTAGTTAGAGATCTGGGAACATATGTAGACAGTGATCTGGTCTTTGACTAACACATAGCCAGGGTTGTAAGAAAGTCATTCTCTGACATACAACTTATAAGTAATGATATGGCATCCAGGTCCAAGAAAGTTATAGTACCACTCTATTTGACCCTTATCAGACCCATCATTGAGTACACTACTTCCTTCGGCATGTACGTAACCAGGCGTATGCAACAACTGGAACACTGATAGAGATTCCTCACCAAGAGAATCCAGGATATTAACACACTGTCTTATACAGTTCACCTTATAGCCCTGTATCAATACTTGGTCTCCTGCAAGTTGTTGAGAGGTGATATGTGCTTGGCATATAAAGCATCCTTAGATCCAACGCTAATGGAGCTTTTGCACATCTCCAAAATGTACAGCACAAGAAACACTAGAGCTAGAGATTTAAACTGCTTGTGGCATAAATAGAACATGTTGGCCAGACATATATGCGTCTCAAAGGAATCTCATGCTGTGGAATAGGCTCCCCATCCATTTGAAGTAGGGTCTATCCCTAATCCTATTTAATGTAACCTTTACCATTTGATGGGAAATCATACATTCATCCCCAGGCTGGCCCCCATGTCTCTTATAGACAGAGGCTGACAGTAAACATTCCTAACTAGCAGTGGATGGGATATCGGAAATTCGTCTGACGGCTGGTCCCCATGTCTCTTATAGACAGAGATTAACAATAAACATTCCCTAACACACACCCCCACACATAACTTTTTAGTAACCCCCTAACTAGCATACCACTCAAAGATACCTCTTCAATTTAGATACACATGCTACAAGGGGATACAACTGGGTTAGTTTGCATGGCAAGACTTTTAAAGGCGATGATGGTCATTACCCTAGTATATACCTATGAACCTATGAACATGTCTATCAGTCTTTAATGATGTGCTTAGTTCCCTATACTCATAATATGAGGGGTGTGTATGCCTGTTGAATAATTCCTCTTCATTTGCGCAAATAACTGTTCAAGTTTTAGCAAAACTTGACAAAAAAAGAAAATACTAACTTTGGCATTCACAACAGAGAGTACACTGATGTTCTGGATCCTCAGTCATACTAATGGATTATGGTCCCTTCTGACAGTGAAAATGTCTGCTTGTGTCTATGAATTGTGCACAGGAGTACAATGTGCACAGTGGTGTATAATGAGCTCTTGAGTCCATTTCAGCAGTGCCATATCTTCCCTCCCACAGCACAACAACTGCTGCACCATGCTGTTTCACATGACAGTGCAGTACAATAAATACAGTACAGTGTTACAGTGTAATAATGTAACTCACAATAACTGACTCACAATATCAATAAGAGCCACTACATCCAAAATAATAATTTCCATAGTTTTGTACATAGCTGTCCTGTGCTGCACTGTACTACCCCATTGTGTATGACTGTGATTTATAAAGAAATCATATTCATTAGGAATAATGACAGAGACAGGTTCATTGCCATATTATACAGGTTCCCGATGCCAGGAGTTTCCTTGCATCACTGGGGGGGGCACATCTGTGTGTTTGGTTGGAGGTTTGCCTGCTGTGCATTGTCTGTTAAGATTTTCCTGTCATGTAACAGAGATGTTGAGCTTTCTTATTTTTTTTTTTTATTTAATTTGACAGCTTTCATCTGTTGACGTTATACTAGTACAGAAGTGGGATCACTGCATTAATAAGTACAGAGCCATTCTGTAGTATGCGGTTGTTGTCCCATAGGTTACCCCATTGAGACCAGATGTTTCTCCAGTGGTGTGATGTCCCATGCGTTACCCCATTGAGACCAGCTGTTTCTGAAGTGGTGTGATATCCCATAGGTTACCCCATTGAGACCAGCTGTTTCTGCAGTAGTGTGATGTCACATAGGTTACTCCATTGAGACCAGCATGTCCCATAGGTTACCCCACTGAGACCAGCTGTTTCTGCAGTGGTGTGATGTCCTATAGGTTACTCCATTGAGACCAGCTGTTTCTGCAGTGGTGTGATGTCCCATAGGTTACCCCATTGAGTCCGGCTGTTTTTGCAGTGGTGTGATGTCCCATAGGTTACCCTATTGAGACCAGCTGTTTCTCCAGTGCTGTGGCTTCTTGAATATGTGATAACCTGGGAGGGGATCCATATATCTACATATATATATATATATATATATATATATATATATATATATATATATATATACTCTGTGCATGGAGTAAAAAAACTTATGTAGTGAGGTAAAACCATGTATGTGGTTTGAGCCCATTGTATAAATCTATTTATGAACTGCTAAGTGATTTGTTATACAGGCATATCGTGCACCAGTTTTGCACCAGCCCTGCACCTGCCTTGTACCAGCCTTGCACCACTGCACATCAAAGTTTATAAATAGAGCAGTAAGTCAATAGCCATACAAGTGGTTCCTACACCATTATACAATATGACATGTCCATTTCATATCAAAGAACACACACTGGATAACATCAAAGATAATGCTCCAGGCAGCAGTAAAAATGTCATTTCAGGAAAAGTTACTGGCAAGCCTAAATAAAATATAAAATCCTCTAGGACTCCTTTCCCAACATTATTTGCCTGTATGTTGTCTAAAGGAAATGTTTTGCATGTTGTCAGTCACTGGCAGGAAATGAATTCAAACAGATGTGACCACCAAATTATTTCTAGAGGTTATGGCATAGAATATCCCACAGAACAGGTCTATATTAGATCAGTGAACGCTTAAAAAAGCGAACACTGATTGATAGACCTTATGTAAGCAAAAGCTTACAATCTCGAACTGTCAGATCAGCATTTTTTTTCCTACGGAAAAAAATCACTGATCCAAAACACATACACACAACACAAGCACACCAAACAAACCGAAATCCACACACATACACCTAAAATCTGACACCTAACCCTACACTAAACTATGCACACACCACTAACTATCCACTTACCTTAACCCTAACCCTAAGGTCCATCACTATCGCACACTCACCTCACCCGCTCCCTAACCCTAACTCACCTAAATCCGCCCTAACTCTCATGTCCACACAATCGCGCACATACCTAACATGAGCCCTAACCCTAACTCACCTAACCCACCCTAACACTCACATCTACACAATCGCACACTTACCTGAATCCAACCCGTAACTTTCCACCACATCACTGAAAATACCAAAGCAACAGAAACAGACAAACAAATTCTTTCCCTAGGAAAAAAATAGAGTTTCTGTTGCTTTGATATTTTAAACTTTCACTAAAATAAGGTTGATCAATCAGCGTTCGCTTGTTTAATCATTCACTGATCTAATATAGACCACCACAGAACTACAGTTAGACAAAATTTAAGCAACACCAATTCAACAGCTCTTCACAGTTTGGGATTTAATTTTGCATCTGCTGGTATGAAAGGGATGTAATAGCTGTCAAGCCAAAAAAGACAGAATGTTTTACTTATAATTTTTGTAGCACCAATGAAAGAGTGAAAATGAAGACCTGTGCAGAACTTCCTAATCTTAAGGAGGTTTATTAAAATAAATGCATTTTATGTTACTATTGAAGAACATTCCTCATTTAATTCAATAAGGTTCTTTGATAGCAGGCTTAAGCGCTGGATGATGTATATGTGTACATATCAAGCACTTCTGAAATTACTGGTGGTTTAATTCCACTGCCGGTTTTCATCTTTCTATTTGACCTCTCCAGAAGCCATATAGCTGAAACATTTAATGTCCTTAAGGGGTCATTTGCATATATCCCATGGGCCAGAGCAATCTCCAACCCAAACCTAATGAAATTGCTGTACATCCGTAAATCAGACAGGACTACCACTACCCATTCCAGGGACCTAAATATGGCCTGCAATCTGAATAGGATGTGCTGGAGGGACAGATTTGTCTCCCGCTGACTGCCATGTCTTTGGAATCGGCTGCCAATTCATGTGAAGCAGAGCACCTCTATGACACTGTTCAAAAGGAACTTGGATGAGTGGATGGGGCACAGTAAATTCTTACTGGGGATAGTGCCCACAGTCCTCCTGGATATGAACAGTCATTAGTAAATACACTTCTGGTTACTGACTAGAGTATCTATGGTATTACATTGGGATGAAATGGATAGGCCTGAAATGACCTCCGGGTCAATAGCCTAGTAACCTCTGATGATCCTATGATCCACTATTGCAGGAGGTTTAAGGTATCACACAGTGAAAACTCTAGCTTGGCTAGGCTTTTCCTGTAGTTTTTTTGGTTGGTCTGTGTGACCTTTTTCACTTTTTGGTTTTCACTGTTCTAAGAATATACAGAAAGAGCTTAAGTGCACTTTTCCCCATGTAAGAACTCTGCAGATTCGAATCTTTTCAATCGATAACAGCAATATAATTATACGTAATTCATTCACACAGAGATAATAAGAGTCTAGAGGCAATGTCTCAGGTTTTTCAAAGAGTTAGATTTACAGTGAACTGGGGAAGTCTCACTTGGCTCTAACAACAATGGATCCAATCTGTAGGAACAATAGTGAATTCTTCAACTTCAGCAGTGTTTCTACCCATGGATACAGTAAAGGAAATTACAGCTTTTATGTGGTTTATTTTATATCTTCCTACTGCCTCAAAAAAACAATACCACAGATTCTTGGTTCAACAAGAAATAAATACAGGTTCTGTGGTTCTGATAAAGTCAAAACCAGATGTCACATGAGAGTTCAACAATTGCTAAGAAAATGTGTAGCACTGACTATAGATTTATAACTACTGGCCACAAAGTTAGCAACAGCTATATAGGTGCCACTTTGGAGGGAAGCAAACAAAATGTGAGTTTGAATATGAATGACATTCACCTATCCAGTCCCATCCTAGACTAACAACAGGTGTTTTAAATTATGCAATGGGGGCTTGCCTTATATGTGATATAGTGTCGGAGGAATGCCCCCAAAAGAAATGTCATTTGCTTGTAAGTATAAAGAAACTCGGAGAGGTAGAGTAACTTCTAAAGGCAGTGCAACTGTTATTACTGGTCAACCACATGGATAAGGACACCACCGTCAATTATCATGTGGCATAGCAACAAGAAAGGAGACTTCAGGCATACTCCAATGGTAAAGAAGCCTTACCAGTTTGGGAGGGGCCTTGAACAACAGTTTCAGACAAAGTACCTACCAAAGAAAATATTTCTATATCACTCATTGAGCATGTCACTGATACTGACACACACAATGACAACTACCCGATTCAGTGCTCAGAAACATAGCAGGTCAGTGGATAACCCCATAGATAGACCTGTCTGCACCAAAGGCAGTGAACAGACTTTGGCCTCTTGCTTGATTCTCCATTATCTCCAGACATTGTTCTTGGACTCCAAACAGTCTATGCCCTTTCTTCTGATTGAGAAGAAAATGCCAGTCAAAGCATAATGGGTATGGAAAACTTGATTTCATGCGTGTACGTGATGAGGACTGTCACAGTTCACTCTTTGGCTGCAGCTAGTCTGCTGTATAACAATATCTCTGTTTCACTGTCGAATACTATTGTCACAATAATAAGAGCTGTTCTGATTCCAAGCCTTAGATGTCTCCACCTGCATACATGGATACATACAGGATTTCCCATTGATACCAAACAGTCTTTCTTTTTCTTGCTAGAAAACATTAATTGTCAAAATGAAAACTTTTTTTTTTCTTTTGGAAAACAGAGCAATATATTAACCAAAACTCCTACTGTATTACTACATCACTGGAATATTTACAATGTTTTTATGTGACAAGACTTCCTCCATTAAGGAAAATGCATATTTCTGAACACTTCATCATGTACACAGGTACTCACTCTTCTGTCAATATGGTTTGCATTTTAGGTGTCTTCCCATGTCCATGAAAGTACTGCTACCTCTGAGCAAATCTGTAGCAAGGGTGGTTGCCTCAGGTGCATGCTGTGGAGAAACACAATCAGTACTTTTGGTGATGATGTGCCAAGAAAGTCCCTGAAATTAATATCAGTAAACGTCTAAGCTTGTAGCTGCTTAAACAGCATTAAATCAGAGACAGTGTGTGTGTGTGTGTGTGTGTGTGTGTGTGTGTGTGTGTGTGTGTGTGTGTGTGTGTGTGTGTGTGTGTGTGTGTGTGTGTGTGTGTGTGTGTGTGTGTGTGTGTGTGTGTGTGTGTGTGTGTGTGTGTGTGTGTGTGTGTGTGTGTGTGCGTGTATGTGTGTGTGTGTTTGTGGGGGGGGGCATGGTAGGAAATGTTACGAGAATCTAATCCATCTCTTTGCTACAGTTTAGAAAATCAGGTTAATGAAGAGCAGCTGTGTCAATACATATTTGTTCTTTGTCTAGCCTGAATACCTCTGTACTTTTTAATACTCACTGAACTGGAGCAAGGAACTATCCTAGTTCTTTGCTAAAGCCATTCAGTACATACTGGACAACAATGAGCAGCCTAGCTACAGAATGCACATGCTGTTAATTGCAGCTCAACTTTATGAGATAAAATCTACATCTTGTTCTGTCTGAGGAGAGTATTTCTGGAGACATGAAGCTCTGCCCCAGAAAAACATCTTTCTGGTTACAGTACCTTTTGTACTACAAAAGGAAATTACTGCAGAGTATAAGATTGCAATTCAAAACGCTGAAATGCTTAATGCATACCTGAAAGTAAATACAAAATAAGTAAATGAAGCCAACTAAATATATATTCTAAATCAAAAAATGCACATCCCTGTGGACAAGAAAAGTATGGCTGTAGTAGAAAAATACGTGGCATGATTCAGAAAAGTTGACCTGCATTTGTGGAAACTGCTGAAGCCAAAAATAGCATTTTTCACAATTGCAGTAAATTATATTATAGGTTCATTGGTACTTACTAGGCTATTGAACCACAACGATCTTTAGAAACCTAGCCCTGCATTCCCATGAAGCTTTTAGCCCTTGTAATTTATGTACAGATAACCCACAGCCATCCAGAACATTTGCATGTTACTTCTATCCATAAGGGACAAGGATGTTAACCCAGGAGTGAATTTGTGGTTTCCCGTTTACTCATCCAGATTATGTTTGAAGACAGTAGGGGAAGTGCCTTCCTTTATGTGCTAGGGAAGATGATTTCAAAGAAATAATATTCTTTGTGATATATATCTAGTCCTGTAACATGTTCTATTTATGTTACAGAAGAGTTTAAGATCTCTTTAGCAGGTGCTTATGAAACCACTGGAGTTGTGTATGTCAGTAGGTCTGAGAGGAAAGTGTCTGTTGAGCATCTGTTCATTAGGCAGAGATCACCCCTCAGTAGCCTGTATGATACTGAGAAGTGGGACAAGGCATTCAGATGGACAGTGAAGTTTTAATGATTCAGGCCACAGATTTTCTTGGTGAGAAAGCACTGTGGTTGTTCAAGTTGTGTTAAGTGTTTGAACAGATACCTACCTACCAAAGGGGGAATTATACTCAATGATTAGTTATTAGTACAGAGGAATAATTACATACTGGATCAAGACACTATGCCATTGCTAATATGTTGTGCAATGAAAAAGGACTTTCTTACAATAGTCGACACATAGTGATCAAAGGACCCTTTCTTGTCCACATAGGTTCTGAGGTTCCTAACTACTGGATCAGTGTGTGTTGTCAGTGTGATAGTTACAGACAACATCATGCATGCCAAAGGTGATACTTATATGTTTTGTAATACTTAGTTTTATTCCATGCTTATGACACCAGCTATTTGTTTTGGAAAGGCAGTTTTAGAGGATCTTGCTGTCAACAGAAATGTTTATGATGGAACCAAATTTACAATCACCTGTAAACCTGGTCAGCAATAAACCCTTAACATTAGTTTTAAACTGTGAGAAGTAAATGCCAAAGAGGAGTGGCTAAGGACTGAAACCTGGGATACACCGCTAGCAACAGGTCTTTTCAAAGAGGTAGAACTGCCTACAAACATTTCTTTGCTTGTATTTGAGAGCCAGTTTGCTATCCAACCAGTTACATAGGGATTAATTTTTAGCTGGGAGGGTCTATCAAAGATACCTGAGTGTGGGATGGGGTTGAATGCTTTTGTAAAGTCTAGATATGTGGTGTGTACTGATTTTCTCTAATCCATCACTTCAGTAACCATCTCAAACAGGTTGACCAGGTTAAGCAGGCAGGATCTGTCCTAGACAAAACCGACTGGCTTGGGTCAAACGTTTACAGTACGTCAGAGACATGTTAGCCGGAATGAGGAAATAGTTTTTTTGTCAGCTAATTTGCATGTCTCTGACTGCTGCCACTAATAATCACTTTCCTGCAGTAATTGCCTCTGGTGGCTTAAGCATTTTGTTGGCACAGGCACCTCCTCATTCATTCTCCCACACACAAGCACACATTCAAAAACACACACACACACACACACACACACACACACACACACACACACACACACACACACACACACACTCTATTTTCCCCTACTCCTAATAAATCTTGGATGATTATAGTTGCTAGAAATTACACTTTTATTTTCCTTATTGTTCAGAAACTGCACCATGGTATGAGAACTTTTTATCTATTAAGTTTTTAATTTAAGTGATCAAAGCAATATTTAATAATTCTTCCTGGTGCCATCTATTGTACTCCATGGCTTTGTCCAGAAGTTTTGATCATGGACATTTAAAGGTATGGTAGCATCACCCACACAGACTCACTGCCATCCTTCACAACTGCCCTTGGTTCTACAGGACATCTTTAGCCTGATATACCTTCTGTGCTCCTCATCATGTAGGTACTATTTCAATCTAATCAGTAATGCCAGACACTGAGTTTCATGCTTTTTATCGTCCAGAAAATACATCAGGATGCAAGACATGTTATTTAAATAAGGTACCAGTTAGTGTATAAGACTAAAGCTCTGCATTGTTAAGAAGCTGCTCTCTGTGCCAAGGGTACATGATTCAAAGTGTCCCCCACATTGTTCTTTAAAACTTTTTAAGTGACTTAGAGTAATATTTTAATGTCTGTTGTGTCTAGATTCTGTGCTGCAAACGCATTTGTTCTATTATGTTTTTAAGTGACTTTATAGTAGTTAATATATATATATATATATATATATATATATATATATATATATATATATATATATATATATATATATATATAAACTTACCTGTGTCTAGTGCCTCCTCCAATATTGCAATGTTTGTTCAATAATGTAGGGGAGTTTATATGTATGACAGCCTCCTCCCACACACACAGACACACATACACACACACACACACACACACACACACACACACACACACACACACACACACACACACACACACACACACACACACACACACACACACACACACACACACACACACACACACATTCATGCACAAAGACACACACATTTCCCCCACCCACTCACACTTATGGACATATTCACCTATTCAAACATTCACCCATACACACAAAACACATACGCACACACACTTACCCTACCTATCCCTTAAAAAATTTCCCCACTGCAACCACCCAGACAGACATTCAGATGCTCAGTCTCTAGTGCACACATAACACCCCCCAAGGCCACCCACCCTCTGCATAAACTTGCACATGCAGCCACACACATACACAAGCATGCACACATCCCACCACTACCTGTACACTAAACTCCCAGCACTTGCTTCTAACTTGCTCTCATCCATTGAAAGTAATAGGCAAATGCAAACCTTTTGATGAGTTAATTAAATCGACCAGTCAAGTTATCGTGAGAAAATGCCTTACTGTAGGCATTTCTGGGAAAAGAGGACATGGCTAATTTGTATATGCCACTCTCCTAGAATGCCTCATTGGCGTGTATCACAGCTGAGGAAACAGTCAGCAGCACTGATTATACAGACTGCGTAGAATCACTGTAGAGGACCTGTTTCTGAATCAGAAAGGGCTACTGCCAGCTGAAAAATGTCCAAGTTAGGGCTTACTGCTAGTGGTAGCCCTTTCTGAATCCTAGGAACTGTATATACATTTTTATTTGGCATGTTGATTCCATATTTACATTTTCATTTGGCATGTTGATTCCATGTTCTGCATCTGTTTTCATGTATATATTCTTTATTGTTGCAGGCTTTTCAATTTACTGTTTTTCTCCTTCCAGTACTTTGGTGTCAGTCTTAAAACCTTTGGTCATTTAAGTGTCTTGTAACAGGCAAGTGAATTAGATATCTTAATGTGCAAAAACAACACCATACTTTAATCCATAATGATAGATTGTCTGTGAAATGTAACCTGTAAATCATACCTAAAGTAGTCTCACTTGTCTCTTTGGAATAGTCTATTCAACTGACAGACTTATTCAGAAACCATAAAATAAAGGGGAAACACTGATACACTCTGCATGAGAAAATTTGATCAGCTCTTCTTTCACAATAGGACGAAAACCTATCTATGACAAAGCATATGTCATCAAAGTGCCTTGTCACATAGGTGAGTGCTAAGCTAGCTGCCTTTGCATCTAACCAATTTTCCCTTCAAAGGTGAGAATCAAACTGTGCACCTTGTGACCGTGAGGTAACACCTTAACCATTATACCAACTCCCATACCTTTCTGTAGGACAAACACAAAAATGCATGCAGTTTATGTTTTATGTTTCTATTGTATCATTTGTCTGTTGGGTGAGTGGGTTGGTCCTTAGCTAATTTTGCCCTTTTCATCCAGTGCGGGACAATGTAGTGTAGCCAATCAACTAGCATGTGTTTATCAACTAGCATGGGTTTTTATTTATTTTTTTTATTTATTTATTTATTTTGACAAGGGACAAAACTGGTATAACTGGACAAAACCCATTTAGACACAATGAAAGCACACAAACTCCAGATAGACTGGGACCAGAAATCAGGAATGCATCATAACTCTGCAGTCATAAGGCAGTTAGATGCTGCCACATTGGATGCACATTCTGAAAATGTGTATTGCCAAGATATAAATGAAACTACTAGCTGGTCAAGTATTCATATGTTCACAAAACATTACAATATGGATGCCTAGTTTAGACACCGGGCAGGTTTTGACAGAGCAATGTGACAGGAGATTCTGCCTTAGCTTTCATTCTCTCAGGATTAGATTCAAAACTTTCTGGAATTCTAACCAAATGTTATGAAAGAAGGAAGATAGAGCTGTTATTTGGGGTTCTCTTAGCCATAGCAAACAGTTAATGCTGAGCTCTACAAATGCCTACTAATACACCCTGCTTGTGTTTGTATTTCACTATTTACATTTGCATCTAATCTACTTCCTGTTTTATGTATATACTTGTGGTGTGTTTACTGCGATCTGTTACGAGATTATGTTATTTGGTTACTCTTAGAAGTTTCTTGCTAGAATAAATGAATATGCTTTGGTTTAATGATTTTCACATAGGTCGTGTAGCAGGAATATTAGCGGTTTGACATGCCATCAGAGAATGAGAAACTGCGACAGAGAAAAAATGAGTGAGATTAGGGTACATGGTTTTATACTTGGGGAGACTCTATCGACCAGTAGCAGAC
Source organism: Protopterus annectens (assembly GCF_019279795.1). Classification (NCBI taxonomy): domain Eukaryota; kingdom Metazoa; phylum Chordata; order Ceratodontiformes; family Protopteridae; genus Protopterus; species Protopterus annectens. Next base: position 1,477,208,353 of record NC_056725.1, read on the forward strand.
TCAGAGGTCCAGATGTTCATGATAGAGAGAACAGGAGATGAAAGTCTTGAGCCATCACAGGTTTGGATAGATTGTAGGTGCTTTACAAGAAATTATAGAATTCTGTGCATGGTCCTAAACAAGAAAAAGTAGGAGTCACTGATGTCCAGGTGATGAATGTGTTTTCCAACAGTAATTACGCAACACTTTATAGTTTGGGGAAGGGGGTTGAAACCAAAATTAAAGACAGTAGCACATGATTTTAGGGGAATGGATTGTGCTGCACTAGGGAAAAGGATCAAAATGTTTAGTGGGAGTGGATGTAACTGGAGAAGCTAGGGAAATTTAACTTGATTTTTAATTTACTTGCTTGTTAACAAAGTAAGATAATCTATTTTTAGACATTTTTGCCAAGATCCAGTCTAAAAGTGCAAGATGAAAAATGTATACACAGACATATTTGTGTGTGTGACTTCCGCGGTGGTGCAGCTGTAGCGTTGTTGCCTCACAGCAAGAGGTTCTCCCGTTCGATTCGCGGTTGGAGTGCAGGGAGTGCCTTCTGTGTGGAGTTTGCATGTCCTCCCCGCGGTTGGGTGGGTGTTCGAAAGACATGCATAAATGGGCGTGCCTTTGTTGAAGGTTGAATGTCGAGCTGGCACCTTGGTGTTCGTGAAAATCTACTGCTAATCATTAACGGACCGGAGTTCCCCTGTGGCGACCCTTAACTGGGAAAAGCCGAAAGACAACAACATTTGTGTGTGTGTGTGTGTGTGTGTGTGTGTGTGTGTGTGTGTGTGTGTGTGTGTGTATATATATATATATATATATATATATATATATATATATATATATATATGTGTGTGTGTATGTATGTGTATATATATATATATATATATATATATATATATATATATATATATATACATATATACACTAACTATATATATATATATATATATATATATATATATATATATATATAGATATATTTGTACATGTATATATGTCCTGCATATGTGAGATAAAAAGAAATCTGTAGTACCCAGAGGGAAACATGGAAACTGCAAACACTGAACACAGTCTGGGACTTATTCCTGGATCCTGGAGATGTGAGGCTGTGATCATAACTACAGGGTGCAAATGTTGCCCAGTGAGACTGGGTCACGAGCTACACCCTGTATATAGGTTCATAGGTTCATAGGTGTGTACTAGGCTAATGGCCCTGGAGCCTTTACAAGCCTAGCCCATAGGATTACCCTCACCTGACATTAGTTCCCAGTGCCTCTGTCAAGTAGAGCCACCGGACTGATCCTCAGGGTGAATTTTCTGTTTCCCATCCACTCATCAAGATTTCTCTTGAAGAGGGCCAGTGTGGTGCTCTGTTTGACATATATGAGAAGTATATTCCATAGCATGGGCAGTCTCTGGGTTATGAACCTGTCCCTCCAGCATGTTTTGTTGATTGTAGTAATGAGGTTGAGGTCTCTGGAGCATGTGGTGTGGACGGATTGGGATTTCTTTAAATGTAGCATTTCTAACAGAGTTGGGTCAGACATGGCTTTCTAAGTCAAGCAGAGATCGCCTCTAAGTTGGCGATATGAGACAGTGAATACTCGGAGATTTTTTGAGTCTGTCCATATAGGACAACTTTTTAAGGCCTAGGATCAGCTTTGTGAGATACTTTTGCAGCCTCTCCAGTTGTTGCAGGTGTTTAGTGAGGTACATGCCAAATGGGGCATTGTACTCAATGATTGGCCTAATGAGGGAAAAGCAGAGGCAAAACCCTTAGTAATGAGATTGCCACATGGAAAGACTTTCTGATTATAATTTGTGCTTTGAGCCCAATTGATTGACTCATATGAATGTCATGTGGTTGTTTCCCATACACTATCATGCAGTCTGAAGGTCTTGTTTCCCATACACTATTGCGTAATCTGAAACTAAAGTTAATGAAGTGCAGGACTGAACTCACATCTCATTACTTATTTCCTGGTTTTGAATAATGTTATGTGGTATCAGAGGTAATAGCAAACAACTTTTGGTAATTCATATCAAAATCAGAGCTGCAACCTAGTAATTTGGTACAGCAGACAGTCCACATACTGATGCTTCTCTGAACTCAAAGCTGAAAAGCTGTGAGCCAAAACAAACTTCTCACAAGCCCAGTCATCAGCTATTCAGTATTGCTGATTATGCCCCTTGACACCACCCTCTTTCCATCCATCTACAACCCCTTTTCCTATTTTTGCATATGAGGTTGCAGTGTTACTTCAACAGTGACAATCATCTAGAGCCAATGTTTATACCACCAGGTGGCTAGCTCTGCCATAGTAGTTCTTCCAGACCACACTTGCACACACACTCACACCTATGGCCAATTTAGAGTGGCCAATCCATCTACTGCATATTTTTGGAATGTGGGAGGAAACAGCAGCACCCATACGAACACAGGGAGGACATGCATACTCCTCACAGAATGTACCTCAACTGAAGATCAAACCAGGGACCTTCTTGCTGAGAAGCAACAATCCTATCCACTGTGCCACTTTGTCCCACTTCATTTGCGGTACTTGTCAGAATACTGTAACTACATCCACCAATAACTCTTTCTCGATGTGGAGCAATTTGACAACTGGAAACTATGGATCAAAAATTCTGTTTATTCCTGGCTTACAGTAGTATATCCAAGGAACATGAGAAAGGTATATTATGCTGTTTTTGAGAGCTGCAGAGGATGAAGCCCTGATCATTTACAATGCATCTGAGTTTTAAGAGGGAAAGAGACAGACATACCTTTCAGCTGTCCAGATGTTGCCTCATATTTTTGGTCTGTTCCTCATAAATGTGTAGTTTTCTGGCAAATCAATTAGGATTGCTGTGAGTAAATAATGACATACAGTTGAGTTTCAGACTTCATATCCTTCAGAACATGTATGTTAATGCAAAACCTGTTATTTTATGTTTATAAGAGCAATTTTTAAAATCTGTCCCTATTTTTGGGCCTTTATCTATCCCCCATTATTTTAGACTTTGTCCAGATTTTTTGCGTTAAGAGGTTGAGAGGTATGGAGACAAAAGGTATTGCCATGATGAGACAGAAGTTTCATACTTATTATGAGTAAGATAAAAATATTTTACATGTCTTTCTCTTGTTTTTTATGAGGGTAAAAATCTCAGAACAGTTTTGTATCTTATGTTATTGAATTCAAGAATCAAGCTAAAAACTGAATTTGGCATTGCATGATTCTTTAGTACCAGATACAGTCATTGTAAAGTATCAGGAAAGATTTAAAAAGAGGCAGTTTTCTGCACAAAACAATATAGAGTGAAGTAAAACAAAGTATACATTTAAAATGAGTAAAATTGCGTATCAGAGCTAACAGATCTTACAGAGAAATTAGACTTGTAAAGTTCTGTTTGAAACAGAAAATATGAAACATATTTTCTGTGGAATAAAAGGAATCCGTGGATTCATGGAAAGTATGAAAAGCATAAACCTTATGTAACTGAATAGTTCATAAGCTATGCCCGTAAACATGAACTGGTTCATAGCTTTGTACTAGGCATCGACCACCAGGGTCTTTTTAAGTCTAGCCATGCAACCCATCCCACTTTTCTCTTCCAGTTCACTGGATGCCTGTAAGGTGGGTGTATGTTAGTAATGAGGTAGCTAAGGGTTATGTTTGTGAGTGGGGGGTATGGCAGTTGGGGATTAGTTAACTTACTGTTGGCCTCTGTCCATCAGAGACAACAGGGGTCAGACCAGGATGAATTTATGATTTCCCATCCAATGATCAAGATTCTGCTTGAAAAGTGTCAGGGATGAACTCTTCTTTACGAGGATGGGGAAACTGTTCCATAGTGTGAGGATCCTCTGAGACATATATCAGACTCTCCAACATGTTTTATTTCTGTTGCAGGCAAAGTTCAGGTCCTTGAATCTAGTGTTCATGGTGCTGTTTGTTTTGCAGATGTGCAAGAGGTCCATCAGTGCTGGGTCTGTGGATGCCTTATATGCCAGGAAAGAAATCACCTCTCAGTAACCTGTATGAGGTTGAATAAAGAGACAGGGCCTTAAGGTGACCAGTGTAGGACAGGGTATTCATACCCTGGATTCTCCTGGCTAGAAACCTTTGAGAGAGTTCCAACTGCTGCTGATACCTGATTGAGTACATGCCAAAGGGGGCACTGTATTTGATAATGGGTCTGATAAGTCTGATAAGCACTGAGTAGTGTGATACTACAACTTCCTTGGACCTAGATGCCATACCCTTGCTTTTGAGTTGGAGGACATAAAATGATTTTCTTACCATCTTGGCTATATTTTGTTTGAAGGCCAAATTACAATCAATATATGTTCCCAAATCCCTATCTACTGGATCAACACTTAGGGGTGTTTTATCAATGGAATAATTAGCTTGTGTGGACAACTTCCCAAAGGGTAGTATAATGCATTTCTTCATGATGAGTTTTAGTCCATTGCTCTGGCACCAATCATTTGTTTGTGTCAGACCATCTTATAAGATGTTTGCGTCATGGGGGCAATCTATGATAGCTCACAATTTACAGTCATCTGCAAACTTGGTGAGACAGAGGCCTTCGACATTAGCCTTGACGTCTGAGAAGTAAATGCCAAACAGAAGTGTGCTAAACACAGAGCCCTGGGGTACTCCACTGGTGACTGATCTCTTGGTGGAAGTGGTGTCACCAATCCTGACTTGAGTCCTATGTGTGAGTCAGGTAGCAGTCCAGTGAGTTATGTAGGGATTTAAGCCGAGTTCTGAGAGTTTGCCAACAATAGCTGAGTGAGATATTGTATTGAACTCCTGGGCCACGTGGATCTAGGCGTTGTGCATCATTTTCCCTTCATCCATAGTCTTGGTGACCCTCACGAAGAAGTCTACCAGGTTGACTAGGAAAGAACTTCCCTTGACAAAGCCAAATTAGGATGGGTCCAGTGTCTGTAGAATGCAAATGTCCTTGTTGATCATTTCCATGATAATTCGTTCCATGACTTTGCACACTAGACTTGTCAGACTGATGGGTTTGTAGTTCCCAGGGTCAGTTGGTGGTCCACCCTTGTGAAGAGAGAGATGACTGTTATGGTCCTCCATTCACTTAGCACACAACCTGTTTTGAGGCTGTAGTTTGACAGTCCCTATAGTGTCCAACTAGGTCACATTTGAGGCTATTTAGAAGGAAACCTGGGATATTGTCAAGGCTCACTAAACCAGTGTTTTTGGCCTTAGCGAGCACTGCCAGGACCAGCTCCCTGTTGATAACTGGGGGGGGGGGGGTATGCTAGAAGAGATTTCATAGGGGGAGTGGAGGAGATTGGGGGTGAAGTTAGAGCTAAATTTATCAGATAGAAGATTTGCTATGTCACCCTTGTCAGTGAACATTGTCCCATTTACCACCAGTTCTGCATACTACTGTATACTACCTTTAAAGGTCCTTGACATAGCTGAATTAGTCTTTGTGATTTTCCTTAGCCTGCAAGGCTATCCTGACCTCATAAGTGACCTTGTTGGACCTTATTAGACCACTTGGTTTCTTGTTTAATTGAATCAGCAGGCTCTTGTCTCTGTGAGACTTGCTTTTTATGATTTTTGCCGTGACTTTTTTCTTTTCTCATATACCATTTTAAGGTTAGGATTCCAGAAGTGGGATTTGTTTTTTGTGTTACATCTGAGTTTGCTTCTGGTGGGTACAGCAGCCTCAATGCAGTCATTTACATATCTGCATAGTGTTTCTGTGAACAATTCTGCATAGGTAGCTGTGTCCTCTTGGTTTGCAAGAGCTTTGAATTTTGGCAAATTGTCATTTAACAGGATATTGTCAGCTTTAGAATAGTTCTTGACTGTTACTGGTTTAGTTGGGTTTTCTGAGTTTATTTTTATTTCAAGGGAGATAGCTTTGTAATCCAACATCACTAATGAGGATTTGACACAGGGGGAGTGCAATGCTCAACCATGCTGGTGAGTGCCAGGTCTAGTATGTTTGAGCCCTTGGTCAGAGTGTGCACTATCTGGTCCAGGGTGTTTGTGTCGACAAAATCCATGCAACATGGCTGTGAGTTAGAGGCAGTGTATGTTTTCCACTCTATAGAGGGATAATTAAAGTCTTCCATGAATAGGGTGTTTAGTTGGATTTTGAGTACCTCCAGTAGGTCCAGGTAAAACTTGTGAGCTTTGTTAGTCTAAGGGGGTGACCTGTAGCTGCCCACGACATTGTATAGAACCTTGTCTATGGAAACCTTGACATGGATGAACTCTAGGGCATCATCCTGTTTAACTTACCTGGAGTAGTATTTGTTGCTAATGTAAATTGAGACTCATTTACCTTTAGCACCTCTCTGTGTTGCTGTTGGCCTAAGTATGTGGAAGGCACTTTAATCTTGCACTGCCGGAGTACTTTCTTTGGCTTTAAATCAAGTGTTGGTAACAGCACAGATATCTACATTCTTCAGACTGAGGATAGCTTGTGGGGTGTGGAATTTCTTGTTTAGGCTCCTAGCTTTGAGCAGTTGCACCTTACTGTTGCTTTGATTTTTTTGTTTTGTTTTTTTTGTTTTTTGTTTTTTTTTTTGCTGTGGTGGTACTTTTATCATTTTGACATTGCCTAAAACGGTTCTAAGGGAGTGGATAAAGTTTTAGCCAATATACAAAAGCTCAAGCAGGAAAGGTGCAGACTATCCTTGACAAAACAACATGGTTTGTTACCCATGTAATCTCATGCCTATACGTATTGGATAACCCTGGAGTAACACTGGAAGCTAAGCCAAGTTTTAAAATCAGTCATTTTCTGTCCATACTCTGACATCATCCTAGGTGAAGGTAGAATGCTGCTCAATACAAGGCATGTATCTGTCTGTGACATGTATTCAGAGAGGTCTGTAATGCCTCTTTTCATAGAGTCCAAGGGGATTTCCCTCAGGTCATTTCTATCCACATGGATTATGACAGAATAATTTTGGTACCTATGGTGCTGTGACTTGAATGCGTGCAGGATACATTATGGATCATAGCTACAGATAGGCAACTAACCATTATCTTCTCCTTGCCATGCTTGATGAGAGGGCTATCTGTATGCCTTACAATAGAATCCCCAATTACAAGAGTATTAGGTAAATTGTTTGCTTGCCTTATGGGCTTTGTTCTTTGGGGACCATTGGGTGTAGGCTTATGTGTGGTGTTAGTTCTTTTTTGTGTGTGTGTTTTAAGGACTGCTGAGGGCAGATGCTGCTTTTAGATGTCTTAGGAGGTCTTTCAAGTACAAGATTTTTATTTAAGTGCTTCAGTATAAGAAGATCTAATTGTGTGGTGAGTGGTAGGTGTGTGGGATGTAGAGTGTGTCTTTTTGACAACCTTGTTAGTAAGCAAGATGTTAGACTCTAAGGAAGTTATGACTATATACCTTTCACATACTGTGCTAGTTTATTTTAAGGTTTAAAAGGTTGTCAGAGTACACAAAACAATTGCTACATTGTCTCAGGATGCTCATATTTACAAAGCTGGACACAGAGACATTAGGAAAATGCATATCCATATTGTCATGAACTGTATTAGGGTTGCTCTACTGTAGTTTAGGGACTTCATTTTTCAGGAGGGTCAGCTGTGTGGTATCTGGGACTAAGACTAGCTGATAGGTAGTGTTATGATCTGTTATTAGTACTGTTCAGCACACTAACTAGCTGCCCTAAGTTTAGCTCTGTTCAAAGCCTTACTGTGTTACAGACTGAAGTCCTAAGTATTAGCTTTAGGAAAATGTTACAGTCTAAGTATTTACTACTATACAGAGCATTGCTAAACAAGACTGCACATTGAGCAGCTCTGCGTAGATGCACCCACTTTATAACCACAGTAAAAAAGCTGAAAACTAACTTCTATACCCTCTGGCCAATAAGTGACTACACTTTGAGCTCCCTAAAGTGCTTCCCATATCAGAGAAACCAGACAAACACCTTTTATCACAAGAAGGATGACTTTAGAATTTCTTAATGTAAAAGCACAGCAAAAGCAACTCTCAAGTGCAGGCAAACAACAAACAGCTGAGTCCCTTTTTTAAAGATATAACCAGGAGGTACTCCCAAAGCAGACAGGCCACGGTAGCCAGCACTAGCTAATACACACAGTGATTTATAGAATTAAGAAACCAAGAGCATTTCAATCAAAAGTAGTGCTGTTGCAAATCAGTTCAAACTAGATACCCTGTCTGCAAAGTACAAGTTATACTCCCTCTGTAGCTATGCATTTACTGCTGGTGCCTACTTGGCTAGTTTTTTTAAAAAAATCTGATTTAGCTAAGGAACAAAAATAATTTGCTTACAGTTAAAACCGCAGAAAAATTAACTGTTACAAGACAGATTCTCTCATCTGGTGTAGAGATACTTGGCAGTTAGATTCCTTTCTTTAAAGATGTAACCAGCAGGTGATCCCAAAGCAGAGAGGTCACAATCATAAATTACTTTTCTAGCGATTAACCAAATGCACAGACTACAGAAAGATAAATCATTTTGTTAAAGTATGCAAAATTAAGGAAATTAATTTACAACCAAAGAAAATGTATGTGGTGGAAAAAAATTATAAACATTTATTTTTTTATTTATTTATTGACATTTGTTAACCGGGGAAAGTCCACTGGGTCATTAACCCATTTTCAGTGGATGTCCAGGGGAAAAGTTCCACAATTAAACAGTAAGATATAGACAGATGACAAACAATTTTCAAGTATCAAATTAAACAATGTTACAAGATTAAAAAATTAAACAATATATAGACAATATTAAACTTAACGGTATGTAATAAGAACTTCTATAAACTTTGATAAACAGTTTGTAGTGTAGTACAACAATTTTGAGTTGTTACTTTTGGCATTGCAAAAAAAAAAAACATGTCAGTTCTTGCTGAAAATCATTTACAGCAGTAATAGTAGTATAAGACATGAGTTGTCTGTGGCATAATAAGTGCTTAAAATACACAATATTGATGTTGTGTAAGAAAATGGCATAGAGTTTGTGATAAGAGGATCTCTCAAACATTTAGGCAAAACAGCTCAAAATGAATAGTGAAAATATGGTGCGTAACGTAGATAAGATAGCAGGATGTAGTGGAATGTCTGGACATTCAAAGCACTAAATCCAAAACAGAACAAATTGAATCACCTATGTGTGAAACTGCTTACTTATTTAAATCACCATACATTTATTATTTATTTATTTATTGATTTACATTTTTTGACCGGAAAAGTCCACTGGGCTTGAGATCCATTTTCAGTGGAGGCCAGGGGAGAAAAATTTGTAAGGAAACAATTACTTATACAGCAAGTGAAATAATACAGAAAACTATCTAAACAGCACATATGTTATAAAAAGCCACAATACAGTAACAATGGAACATTAGCATGTAGGAAAATTATACAGTAAGAAATATCTAACAACAAGGCTCATTTTTTTGGGGGGGGTTAGGAAAAAGGAAAGGTAAGTGTAGTGGGAAAGTAGAATTAGAGAGTTAAACTTAAAGGTAGGATAGATATCATTAGAATCTTATAGCTAGGTAGTGGGAATATGTAGATTATAGGTGTTATGTATTTAATGGTAGTATTAAAAGTAGAAAGTGACAGAGAAGAGAAAACGTGTCATAGATGTGATGTTGTATGTGTGGACTAGGATAATAAAGATTAGGGAAAACTCCTACGGTATAACAGAATGACATATACATAAGGATATTTGCTATGTGAAACAGTTTTGCTAGATTAAGAAGGCTGTGGATATGTGTTGCATGTGCAGCTGGAGTTATCAGTGAGATGTTGTTTTAGTTTTCAATTATGTTGTCTAATTCTGTAACTGATGATGGTAGACCATTCCACAGCTTAGTTATGGAATGGGAATAGAGGCAGCTACCTGCTCTTTTACTAGGTTTTGATACTTTAAGTAGGTGTTTATTGTTAGAGCATAGATTTTTGGATGGGGCATAAGGTTCAATTATATTTTTCAGGGAAGGGCAACACTCGGGTTTATAAATGAGTTTATGGGCAAAGGTAAGTTGTGTGTAATGTAGGTGATATGTAAATTTTAGCCAGTTTAGTTTGCTAGTGGCCTGGCAATGGTAAGTGCAATTTGGTTTGGCTGATGTGAATTTCGCAATCTTATAATAACAGGACTGCAGTTTGTGTTGCAAAGAGTTGTGGAGATTGGTGAAGATAGGAGACCCATATAATAAGGCTGGAAAGAGAAGACTTTTCGAAAGTTTTACTTGGATGGATTTGTCTAAGTATTGTTTGTTTCTGTAAAGTTGCCTAATTTGAAGTGAGTCTTTTTTATTCCATTATTAATATTCAAGTCAATGCTAAGTTTACTGTCAATAGTAATTCCTAGCAGATTGACCTGATTCACTAACTCTATTTGGGTTTTGTTTATGGAGAATATAGTAAAGTCTGTGGGAACAGGTTTAGATGCAAAAATGAGTCATTTAGATTTATTAGGGTTAAGTAATAGCTAATATTGGTTTAGCCAGAGTTCTATGGCTGTAAGGGCCTTTTGTGTTAACTTTTGGAGGTCAGAGAAGTTATTGGAGGTACAGATTATGGTTGAATCGTATGCATATTGTATGGTAGCACAGTCAGAGGGAAGTTTATGTAGGTCATTTATCAAAATGTTGAATAGTAGGGGTCCTAAAATTGACACCTGGGGCATTCCTATGTTATTTGGGAGAAAGCTAGAGAGGTTATTCTGCCATTTTACAGATTGTTGTCTGCTTTCCAAGTAACTAGTGAACCAGATTAGGGTGGCATCAGAGCATCCTAGTGATTGCAGTTGCTGAATAAGTTTGATGTGGGAGACTGTGTCAAATGCTTTTGAGAGATCCAGTAACAGGACTGATAAGTAGGTTACTATCTAGGGCATTATAGATGAAATTTGTGAAGGAGACTAGGGCAGTAATGGTACTGTGAGATGGTTGAAAACCATGTTGTGAAGGGGATGGTAGGTTGTTGCTGGTTAGATATTCAACCAGTTGTTTGTGGATGCATTTTTCCATTATTTTAGATAGAGGAGACAGTATGGAAATAGATCTAAAATTAGATATGTCATGAGGGTTTCCAGCTTTATGAAGTGGGGTGATTATTGATTTCTTCCAGAGCTGGGGGACTGTGTGTTCTGCAAGTGATCAGTTTATAAGAATACTTACTTGGAAACCTATTGCCTTAGCATTAATTCTGAGATATTCTGGGGGGAAATTATCAGTGGATAAGGGCCCTGGTTTCAATTTGCTAAGTAATGTTTGTATTTGAGAGGTTGCTACAAGTTGGAAGTTAAAGGATGGTATGGAGCTGATATTGCCTTGAGGTATGGTGGATGGGTTAATGGGGGTTGGGGTACTGCTTGTGTTTACTAATGTAGTGATAATATCAATAAAGTTTTTATTAAATATGTCAGTGATTTCAACTGGGCTTTTGTCTGGAAATGGAGATGGGTTTTGGGTGCTGCCAGGATTTAGTAATGAGTTGACAGAGTTCCAGAAAAGTCTGGGATTATTACTGTAGGTGTTTATTTGTTGAGAGAAGTAAGTCTTTTTGTCCTGATTAATGACCTGTTTTGCTTTGTTTCTAATTATTTTGAATTTGGTTTTGTTGGGTGGGGTCTTATCTTTTTCCATTTGTGCCAGCTCAGTCTCTATTAATCAGTAGTTGTTTGGTTAACTTGGATAGCCAAGGAGCATAAAGCTATCAAGTCAGAATGTACTTACTTGAAATAGAATAACAGGTACAAGATTCTGTTCCAAGCACTTTAAATAGAAGCTTTAGCTATATTGGATTGTTTGATTTATCAGAAAAATATGTGTATAGTGAGATTATATACCTTGTGAGTATGAAGATTGTTTAATGGACTAGGATATTTGCCAGGAGTATATAACACTTAGCTAGATCCCACAGTGTTAAAGGCAGTTCATGCTCCATGTAAAGCCCCAGGAACTGTGAGGAACAGAACTTAGTAAATAGTTGAACAGAATGAAATGAATGGATATACCTGTCATATAACCTGCATCGATTCTTAACCTATATTTTTATTTTATCACTAATTTGTTATAATTATTTAAACTGCAGATGTTTTTGTTTTATTTTTGAAGATTGTAAAATTATTGTCTTTAAAATGTACTGTAATCATTTGGAGCTTCCACTGAAAACGGGCTTTTACCCAGTCAGACCATTCTATTAATCAAATGTCAACCAATAAATAAATATGTCTAAGGAATAAATTATTAATGTTGAAGAGGTGAAAAGCATGGTTACTGCAAAAAAATAAATAAAAAACACAGAAAAAAGTGGATATATGCAAAGATACACAGGACCATAATACATATATACGGAGAAAACATAATCTTCCCTGTACAAATAAAAACTATTTCCCTATACCAAGTATATGACATTTTTCTGTACTTCATTCTTACCAGGGATTCTGTAAATGAAGGTTGCAAAGGAAATTTTCAAGCAGTATTAATTTAATCTGCCTATGTGAAGGTACAGATTTCTCAAACTTCCATTAGATATTTCAGAAGCATCTCAAGTGTTTCAGAGAGTCATTGTGCAGTTGATTGAGGGCCTTAAATGTGTTGTTAATATAACTGATGATATACTGCCATAGGTATATCAATACAAAATCATGACAAGAGAATGACATGTTTCTCATAAGGCTGAAATAGCTCAACTTCAAGTTGAAAAAATAATTTTAAAATCAGAGTTACAGAGTTGAAAGACATAGGTCATAGTATAGCTTCACATAGCTTAAAAGCAGATGATTGAAAACTCAAAGCCTGGGGTGCATATGAGATTTCTAGGTATGATAAGATATTGTATGAAGTTTATTTTAAATGTATCTAAAATAAGTGTTCCATTAATGAAGTTATTAGTATGCATATATAAGGAGAAAACATCATGTTCTTTGTACAAACAAAAACTATTCCCCTATACCAAGTATATGCCATTTTTCTGTACTTCATTCTTACCAGGGATTTTGTAAATGAAGCTTGCAAAGGAAAATTTCAAGCAGTATTAATTTAATCTGCCTATGTGAAGGTACAGATTTCTCAAACTTCTATTAGATATTTCAGAAGCATCTCAAGTGTATCAGAGAGTTGTTGTGAAGATGCCTGAGGGCCTTAAATGTGTTGTTAATATAACTGATAATTGATGATATACTGCCATAACTATAGCAATAGAAAATCATGACAAGAGAGTGACAAGTTTCTCATAAGGCTGAAACAGTTGAACCTCAAGTTGAAAAATAATTTTAAAATCAGAGTTACAGAGTTGAAAGACATAGGTCATGGTATGACTTCACATAACTTAAAACCAAATGATTGAAAACTCAAAGTCTGGGGTACATATGAGATTTATAGGTATGATAAGATATTGTATGAAGTTTATTTTAAATGCATGTAAAATAAGTGTTCCATTAATTAAGTTATTAATATTCAAGATGAGAGTAAGAAAACTGCCCTGAATACTTAAACGCTTAATGTCAGAAGGAAGCAACCTCTCAGAACAGTTTCAATGTTAATAAGCCAGGCACATAACAACTGATGCAAACCAGAATATTTTTTGCAGCCTCTGAGTCAAACATCATTACTGACACCAAGAAGAGCTCTGAAAAAGAGGTGCTACCCATAGCGTGATTGTGAAAAGTCTCCTGAATATATTTATAGGAAAAGTGCTAGTGTTTGTAACCATAAGTAATTATAAGAATGTAGGAACAATTGTAGGTAAATAATCATAGGGACCATAAGAGGCCGAGACATATAAACCTTTAAGTAGGGGCATTTGAAAGTTACAGAGTATGTTCAAAAAGTGACTGTATAAAACACTTCATAAATTGCAAACAGCATTGTGTTTACAGAAGTATAACTTTATATAATAAGTTTCAGGTCATTGAAATGATGCAGATAGCAGGTGAACTGGGTGTTAATTGAGCAATTCTGCTATTCAGAGTGATAGGAAAAAAGAGCTTAAGAAATGTACCTAGAGTAATCCAGAGATGCATTTGCTTAAAGATGCACCAGGAGATGTTAGCCAGAATGGAATATTGCTTTGAAGAAAGAAATACAGCCTTACTTGTCATTTATAGATACAAACAGATCCATATACAGTTTACTGTTTAAAGTTGGTAAACTAGCAGTCTCAAATTAGCAAAGGAAATAAATATTGACATGAATATATACAATTCCACTTGGGCATTGTCAACTGTAAAGAAAGAGCCCGTGATGTGATATTTTAGGCCAGGTGTATGTTTATAGAGAGTGCAAAAGGTCCAAAACTGTACTGTGTATAATGTTGCTCACTTTAGTAATCTAAGAAAAGTAATAATCTCTTATATATTTACAGGGAGACCTGAAAGTAAAACTGGAACATATTTGTTGCAGCATCACGAAAGTGTATAGCTGATTAGAATTTACGATTATTTGACTTTGCCAGAGATTGTGAAGTTAACAGAGGTGTGGTCAATACACCTAAAGCTATATTCAGGAGGCACACTACTTTATATTCATTTAAATTGAATAATGGTCCACAATATGTAGTCACAGAGTGCAAGAGGTTTTTCTCCCAGTGAGAATTTCACCCCACTGCTTTTAGTCCTATGCATGTACAAACCAAAAGTCAAGCTGATATCCTGAGGTGCATCATCAGACAGCTCATGAAGAGGTCTGCTGTTTAGATTCCCACTTAGTTTTATTACAATACAGAAACAAATCATTTCAAGGTGTATATCTAGCAGCCTGTTCATTTAGGTATGGATCAGACATTAAAATGAGGAATCCACTAGTTTGCTTCTGAAAAATCTGGCAATTGCTACCGTATTGCTCAAGTCTGAAAGAAAAGCTACTGTTACGGCCAGCACAGAACTCATGACTCATCTATTATTTTATATAGCTATATATATGTAATGCTATTCTCAGGACTATAAACAAGGCCTTGATGAAGAGGCAAAATATGCAAAGATGAGAAGTCTATGGCTACATAACAATATGACAGTAGTGGTTGGAATAGAAATACAAGAGGTTGAAGTAAGGGGGGTGAAGAAGAAACAGGCAAGAAAAGAGGCACAAGGGAGTTGGCAGATGAGGTTAAGAAGAGGAGCAAAGGCAGAAAGCAGGAAGGGAGAAACCAACCTGCTCAGAATAAGGGTGAATAGGAAATCACAAAAGAAAGGGACAAAATAGCGATATTGGGTCAGGTTCCAAAAGAGCTGCTTTCAGTGTAAGTCCTCCCTTATTCCAGTAGACTTGCTCTCAGTGTAAGTGACTTACTTCAGTGTAAGGTCCATCTATAAGCAGTCTTACTGTGGAGATCAGATTCCAAAATACCTGCTCTCAGCCTGCTCTCGGTGTAAGTCGTCACTTACACTAACAGCAAGTCTTTTGAAATCTGGCCCGTTGAAAACATTCTTCATCATTGTCATTACAAAGGAAAGGAGCAAGGGATTACTATGGCAGTAGGGAGCTACTGAACACTTCAGAGAGCGGTATATGGGCACAAGCTTGGCAGGGAGAAAGAAGAGAGGGAAATGGTTACAGTTACAGATGATGAAGTACAGGGATCAGATGTGTGCCATCCAGAATACTCGTGAATCTGGCCAAAGCCCTAGTAAATTCATGATGAAAATCTTCAACAGACCTTTGGTCAAGGAAAAAGAAACTGCTGGATAAACAAAATGTAAAAAAAACATGGAAAAAACAATAGTTTAGCCAGACAGCAGAAACATAGAAAGTTGTAGACACAATCCTTAGGAATGCTTCTTTTTCAAGAGAGACAATCTAGGCAATCTTCAGAGTAACAACATAGTATGCCATGAGCAAAACCATCATCAGAGCAGCAACAAAGATGCCAGAGGATATCTTCCCTGATTTAGTTGTATGACTGGGATATTTTTATTTATACATTTGATAATTGGATAAACCCACTAGACCCAAGTATACCTTTTCTATCACTGACTGGTCAAGTGACTTGTTCAGGGTTACACAGTAGGCCAGTGAAGGTAGAAGGAGTCAAACCTTGTACTCTTGACTATAGGAAGCATCTCATTAACAGCTCATAACACTAATCCTCTCTTCTAGCTGCTAGAGGGTCCCATATGATTTAAAACTTGATGGTTACATATGAAGTGGAAAAGAGAACTCTGTTAGAAATGCTGTACCTCGAACATACATTGTTGTTTGTCTTGATCTAGTGCTGGTAGCTGCTGGGAAACTTAAAGAGGTTGGGAAATGGAATGTGACATGATTAGAAAGCAGGATGCAGAGAGTTTTGTTGAAATTCTTGTGTATGGCACAAACAAAGATAGCAGCAGTAGAATATGGGAAGAAGAATCTACAAATTGGATTAGAAATAAACAGAATTATAGAAACTGAGGTTCATTATGGATGAATGCAAAGCACGATATCTGATGCAGAAAAAGCAGGAAAAAGACTTGGGTTGTTATCATACCTGAATTAGATGAACAGAGTGCCGAAATATGTGGCAGCAATGAGCGGATTGCTTGGGTATATCTTCTGGGAGTAGTCTTAAAAAACAAGGAAGCAATGATCCTTCTTTAATCTGCCCTGATAAGACCACAAAGGAATGGACATCAGGCTCCTAGATGGAGTCCATAAGATATCAAAAAGGAAGTGAAATGAAACAAGCAGGGGATAATAGGGATCAGAGGAGCTAAAGGGCTTCCCAATAGAAGTCAGAAAAGATAGGCTGTATGAGATGGGTGCACAGGATTTTGGAGAGATATGGGACATTTGTGCAGTCACAGAAACCTGGTTCAAAGCTGTGGAGAACACCCCAGCCATACCAGGTTACTCATCCTATCATTCATTTAGACACCAAACTGTGGGCAGCAAAACAAAAGGAGGTGGAGTTGAAATATATATATAAGACATACACACCTCTAGGCTGGTCAAACAGTATGATGCACAGGAAATACACCAGGTGCAGTTAACAATTGACAAGACCCCTATTCAAATCATAGCTAGCTACAGGTCTCCAAATCTGACTCAAGATGCCCAGTCTACCTATATGGACCTCTTTGCATCTATCAAGATTCAACTCTTTACCCTGATCCTGGGCAACTTTAACTATCCAGCCATAGACTGGAGTAAATGCACATGCCAAAACACAAATGCCCAGAGATTCCTTGATTTTTGTCAATGCAAATGCCTTGGACCAGTTGGTTGACACCCCCACAATAGGTGAAAATATCTTGGACTTGGTGTTAATCGACATGAGTAACCACTGCAGCATCCCTACAGTGTCATCATCCCTGTTAAGATCCAACCACAAAGCAGTCACTTTCAAAGTCACCATCTCCCCCGATACCCCCCCCCCCCCAGCTAGGGTCAAACAAAAAACGTCTCCAAAGCTGATTACAACCTCCTGATGGAAGGTATAAACAGCTTCACAGCCCCCCCTCCACAGAAACTGGCACATATGTCCAAACCTATTCCAAAGTACTATATGAGCATTTACATAGCTGCATGGAATCAGGAATACGAGACAGGATGAAATCCTCCTCCTCAAGGAAGAGTAAACCTGTTTGGTGGGCATCTATAATAAATAAACTCTATAATACAAGGAAAAAAATGCTGCCTAGGACCAAGAAGGAGCAGGTGTCTAATTGGAAGCAATATCTCCCTAGCCTGAACAAGCAACTAAGAGCATTAGTGAAATCCTGCAAAGCAAACTTTGAGCCATACTACTAAAGACAATCATAAGGCTTTCTTCACATGTGTGCAATCCCAAGGGAAGCACCCAGATCTGTTCATAACTGGTGGTCAAGGATACAACATACATAAACACTGTAGACATAGCCAACCTGCTGGCAGACAGGCTCAGTGAAAAACTTCACTCCTCTGCCCCCCCCCCCCATCAGTAAAACAGGACATCCCCAGCACCTGCGTCCCTCCCCTTATCTCTAGGGAGCAACTCATCCCTGCCCTCTAAAAGGCAAAAACAAAAAAATACAGCCTCCATGGGACCTGATAACATCCCAACAAAGTGGAGGACAGCTGCTGTCATCCCTTTGCACAAAGGTGGAGCGTCCACCGATCCAGGAAATTATAGACAAATCAGCTGAACTAGCCTAATCTGCAAGGCCATGGAGGGGATTATCCTGGGCCACATTAGCAAGGACATTGGCAACCTCCAGACACTTAATCCCACACAGTTTGGTTTTGTCGAGGGGAGGTCATGCCTGTTAAATTTGGTTGACTTCTTTGAGACAGTCACCAAGGCCATAGACAAGGGGAAGATGCTGCACACTGCCTACCTTGACCTAGCCAAGCCCTTCGATACTATTCCCCACTCAGGTATAGTAGATAAACTCTCTCAACTAGGCATCAATCTATATGTTACCAGATGGGTATTAAACTGGCTCACTGATAGAACCCACCTAGTCAAAATAAGGGAAGCCACCTCAAGTAGTAGACCCGTAACAAGCTGTGCAGCCCAGAGATTGGTCTTAGGTTCATAGGTTCATAGGTTTATACTAGGCTATCTGCCCTAAGGCATTTATAAGCCTAGCCCAAATTTTTGTGGCTTATGCCACCCCTTATATGAAAAAATACTGTGCCCATTAGTTTGTTGTGCCTCTGTCCAGCAGTGACACAGAGATGATTCCCGGGATAAACCTACGATCTCCCATCCACAGGTCTAGATTTCTCTTGAACAGAGTCAGTGAGGTGCTCTGCCTCACATGGACCGGGATTTTATTCCACAGCATAGGCAGTCTCTGAGTGATAAATCTATCCCTCCAGCACGTCCTATTTATATCCGTGCTAAGGTTTAAGTCGCTTGCTCTAGTGGTTTTGGTGGATTTGGATTTTTTGAGGTGGAGCATGTCCATTAATTCCGGGTTGGACATGGCCTTGTATGTCAGGCACATGTCACCTCTGAGCAGACGGTATGCGACTGAATAGAGCTGGAGTTTCTTCAATCTGGCAGCATATGACAGATTTTGGAGTCCCTTTATCCTTTTGGTGAGGAACTTTTGGGGTCTCTCCAATTGCTGCAGATGTCGGGTGAGATACATCCCGAATGGGGCATTGTACTCGATCATTGGTCTGATAAGTGAAGAGTACAGGGGAACAATAACCTCACTAGATCTGGATGTGAATCCCTTCATGATCAGGTGGGCAATGTAGAAGGTCTTTCTAACCACTTTAGCAATGTGAGTGTCAAAAGAAAGGCCACTGTCAACCTGGGTCCCCAGGTCCCTGATAACCTCTTCTGTGCTTAGTGGATTGCCACCTATATGGTAGCTTGGGGTTACCTTGTTTTTCCCGAAGGGTATTACTATACATTTTTTGGCGTTTAACTTCAGGCCATGGCTCTGGCACCAGCTATCTGTTTCCGTGAGTCCCTTCTGAAGGATATCCGTGTCTGATGCACTTTCCACTATGGCGCCCAGTTTGCAGTCGTCTGCAAACTTTGTCAGCCAAAGTCCTCCTATGTTGGCCTGTACTTCTGAGAAGTAGATGCCAAACAATAGGGGGCCAAGGACCGAGCCCTGTGGGACACCACTTGTGACCGGCTTGGAGTCTGACACAGCGCCAGCAACTCTAACCCTGTGGGTTCTGTCCTTAAGCCAGTTTGCAGCCCATCTTGTGACATATGGGTTTACATTTAAGCTGGTAAGTTTTTCTACAATACCCAAGTGGGGTATTGTGTCGAAAGCCTTTGCAAGGTCAAGGTAGGCTGTATGGACTGCATTTCCCTCATCAATGGCCTTGGTGACTGTTTTGAAGAAGTTGACCAAGTTCAAAAGGCATGATCTTCCCTTGACAAAGCCAAACTGGGTCGGGTCCAATGTCTGCAAGTCCCCTATATCTTTGTTTATGAGCTCCATTATGATCCTCTCCATAGCTTTGCAGACTAGACTTGTTAAGCTTATGGGGCGGTAATTACCAGGGTCCATAGAGGCGCCGCCTTTGTGGAGTGGGACAACAGTTGCCGTACGCCACTCCTTGGGCACGTATCCTGTGGTAAGGCTGAGATTAAACAGCTGCCTTATGTGCGGGTTTAATTCCTCATTAAGCTCGTGTAGCACACAGCCGGGGACACCATCCGGTCCCATTGATGCTGTGTTTTTAGCTTTAGAGAGAGCAGCTTTCACCTGCGCATTTGAGATGTCCGGGAGGCTACACTCGGCTGGGATAGTTATCTCTCCTTTAGGGGAGAGGGGTGAAGTTTGCACTGAACCTGTCTGCCAGTATGTTGGCAATGTCTGTGGGTTCAGTGATTTTTGTATCATTTTGGACTAATTCTGAGCATATCTGGGAGTTTCCACCCAGGTTCCTAACATAGCTGAAAAAGGCCTTATGATTGTCCTTTGAATCCATGGCAATTTTTCTCTCAAAATTGGCCTTAGTTGATTTTATGAGTGCTCATATTTTTGTACTAATAATGATCAGGGTGACTTCCCTTTTATGGATTTTGTTCTATCATGTAATAGCTTTCTCCTCTTATTGTAAAGTTTGTTAATGGCTGGGGTCCACCAGATTGGACGTTTGCCCTTTGTGGAAAGAGTCTTGGTTTTATTTGGGATTGCCTGATCCATGCAGTCCTGGAGGTGTTCATAGAAGGCATTTGTAAGGGCTTCCGCAGCTTGGGTTGTGGTTTCCACTGGCTCAGGGGCCTTGAAGGATACCACACCAGTCTTGAGTAGTGTGAAGGTTGCTTTAGAGAAGTTCTTCACTATGGTCTATTTTGTTTGGGGTGGGGGCGGGATGTGGATTTCCAGTGAGATTAGTTTATGATCAGATCTCACCAATGAGGGATATACTTCCGGTGTGGAGCATTTTGTCCCCATGTTTGTGACAATGAGATCTAGTATATTTTCTCCTCTCATGGGAACAGTGACTAGCTGTTCCATGGCATTTGAATTTATGAACTCCAGGAACCATTGGGCTAGAAAGTTAGGGCTTGAGTAATGTTCCCAGTCTATATTCGGGTAGTTGAAGTCACCCAATATGATGGTGTTTGGAGATACATTTATACCCTCCAGTGTCTTCAGGAAGGCTGTGTGGGGTTCCTGAGTTTGAGAGGGTGGCCTGTAGCATGCTACAAATTGTAGAGCAGTTTTGCCTATGGTTAGTTGCACCTGGATGGTTTCGAAGCTTAGTGCGTTGCCACCAACCTGGAGGTGTGGGTATCCTTTATGAATATGGATACACCCCTCCTTTTGTGGTGTGGTCCGGGTTTTGGGGCCGGAACGCATGATATGAGGTAAAACCTAATAGTGCCAGGGTGCTCTCAGGAGCCTTGAACCAGGTTTCAGTTACAGCACAGACATCGATGTTCTCCATACTGAGAAGGGCCTCGAGTGCGTGCATTTTGAGATTTAGACTTCTGGCATTGAGCAGCATTACCCTCAGTTTCTTCCCATTTTTGTTTTCTAGGGTGGTAGGTTTAGAATTTGAGCCTTGATTAAAAAGGCACTATGGGGGTGGCAAGAGCCTTAGCCAATATCCGGAATCCCAGGGGTGACAGGTGCAAGCCGTCCCTTGCGAAGCAGCGTGGCTTGTCAAGCATGTCATCCCAGGCAGACAGACACTGGATCCCCTTTGAATGACACCAGACATTAAGCCAATTGTTAAAGCTGATCATCTTGTCTCTATATTGTGGCATCATTCTTGGTGAAGGAAGGATACTGCTCAGGGTTAGGGTCATACCTGCCTGGGCTACATAATCAGAGAGCTCCTCTATGTCTCTTTTCATGTAGTCCAGGGAGGTACGTCTCAGGTCGTTCACACCAGCATGGACAATGACTGTGTCATATTTGTACTTGCCGTGGAGTGACCCGAGTGCTTGTGTTATGTGGCGGATTCTAGCGCCCGATAGGCAGCTTACTGTGACCCTCTCCTTGTTCAGCCTGGTGAGTGGGACGTCAGTGTGTCTGACTATGGAGTCACCTATGACAAGTATGTTTGGTGTTGTATTTGGCCTTAAGGGCTGTGACTGCTTTGCACACTGCTTTTGTGGTTTATGTGTTGCTTGTGGGGTGTCTTGAGGTAGCAGTTGTTTGGGTGTCTGCTTTGGAGGCTTCTGCTGTTTAGGTAAATTTTTACTCAGAGCCTCCGAGTATGTCTTTGTGTGTTTATGTGTGTTTATGTTGGGGCCTCTACTGTTTGATATATACTTCTCAGAGGTGCAGGCCAAATCTAGTGGGCTATGGCTGACCAAGTTTGCAGATGACTGCAAGCTGGGTGCTGTCATCAATTCCCCTAGTGATGTGGACATCCTCTAAGAGAGTCTCACCCAAACAAATGACTGGTGCCAGAAACATGGCCTCAAACTGAATACAAAAAATGCATCATCATCAACCCTTTTGGGAAGAATGATGTCCCCACAAATTATCACATTGATAATAAGGCACTAAGCACGCAATCAGTTGTGAGGGACTTGGGAACCCAGGTTGATAGCAAACTGACTTTTGACCACCATATTACCTCTGTTATACAGAAAGCTTTCTACTGGCCTACCTCATTAGTAAGGGTATCTCATCCAGGGACAAATTGGTCATAACATCTCTGTATTCTTTCCTTATTAGACCAATTATTGAATACAATGCCCCTTTAGGCATGTACCTCACAAAGCATATGCAGCAGCTGGAGAGATCACAGAGATTCCTCACCCAGAGAATCCAGGGCCTCAAACATCTACTCTACACAGATAGGCTAAAGGTCCTGTACCTCTACTCAGTCTCCTACAGACTCCTCAGAGGTGACCTCTGTCTGGCATACAAAGCAATCTCAGACCCCACCCTGATGGGACTGCTGCATATCCGCAAGTCAAGCTCCACTCGAATAACCTGCAAGTAAGACCTTAACCTGGTCTGTGACATCAATAGAACTTGTTGGCAGGACAGATTTGTGTCCGTGAGACTCCCCCTTTTGTGGAATAGACTCCCTCTCCACGTAAAACAGAGTACCTCGTTAGACCTTTTAAAGTCCAACCTGGATAACTGGTTGGAGAACAGAAAATACACCCTTGGGACTCCACCTATGTCTCTGCTGGACAGTGGCATAGGGTGCTGACTTGTTGGAACATGTTGAAGAGGTGAACAGCATAGTTACTGCAAAAAAATAAATAAAAAACACAGAAAAACGTGTATATATGCAAAGATACACAGGACCATAATACATATATACGGAGAAAACATCATCTTCCCTGTACAAATAAAAACTATTCCCCTATACCAAGTATATAACATTTTTCTGTACTTCATTCTTACCAGGGATTTTGTAAATGAAGGTTGCAAAGGAAATTTTCAAGCAGTATTAATTTAATCTGCCTATGTGAAGGTACAGATCTCTCAAATTTCCATTAGATATTTCAGAAGCATCTCAAGTGTTTCAGAGAGTCATTGTGCAGATGATTGAGGGCCTTAAATGTGTTGTTAATATAACTGATGATATACTGCCATAGGTATATCAATACAAAATCATGACAAGAGATTGACACGTTTCCCATAAGGCTGAAACAGCTCAACTTCAAGTTGAAAAAATAATTTTAAAATCAGAGTTACAGAGTTGAAAGATATAGGTCATAGTATAGCTTCACATAGCTTAAAACCAGATGATTGAAAACTCAAAGCCTGGGGTGCATATGAGATTTCTAGGTATGATAAGATATTGTATGAAGTTTATTTTAAATGTATCTAAAATAAGTGTTCCATTAATGAAGTTATTAGTATACATATATAAGGAAAAAACATCATGTTCTTTGTATAAACAAAAACTACTCCTCTATACCAAGTATATGCCATTTTTCTGTACTTCATTCTTACCAGGGATTTTGTAAATGAAACTTGCAAAGGAAAATTTCAAACAGTATTAATTTAATCTGCCTATGTGAAGGTACAGATTTCTCAAACTTCTATTAGATATTTCAGAAGCATCTCAAGTGTATCAGAGAGTTGTTGTGCAGATGACTGACGGCCTTAAATGTGTTGTTAATATAACTGATAATTGATGATATACTGCCATAGGTATAGCAATAGAAAATCATGACAAGAGATTGACAAGTTTCTCATAAGGCTGAAACAGTTGAACCTCAAGTTGAAAAATAATTTTAAAATCAGAGTTACAGAGTTGAAAGACATAGGTCATGGTATGGATTCACATAGCTTAAAACCAAATGATTGAAAACTCAAAGTCTGGGGTACATATGAGATTTATAAGTATGATAAGATATTGTATGAAGTTTATTTTAAATGCATCTAAAATAAGTGTTCCATTAATTAAGTTATTAATATTCAAGATGAGAGTAAGAAAACTGCCCTGAATACTTAAACGCTTAATGTCAGAAGGAAGCAACCTCTCAGAACAGTTTCAATGTTAATAAGCCAGGCACATAACAACTGATGCAAACCAGAATATTTTTTGCAGCCTCTGAGTGAAAAATCGTTACTGACACCAAGAAGAGCTCTGAAAAAGAGGTGCTACCTATAACATGTGATTGTGAAAAGTCTCCTGAATATATTTATAGGAAAAAGTGCTAGTGTTTTAACCATAAGTAATTATAAGACTGTAGGAACAATTGTAGGTAAATAATCATAGGGACCATAAGAGGCCGAGACATATAAACCTTTAAGTAGGGGCATTTAAAAGTTACAAAGTATGTTCAAAAAGTGACTGTATAAAACACTTCATAAATTGCAAACAGCATTGTGTTTACAGAAATATAACTTTATATAATAAGTTTCAGGTAATTGAAATGATGCAGATAACAGGTGAATGGGGTGTTAATTGAGCAATTCTGCTATTCACATTGACAGGAAAAAAGAGCTTAAGAAATGTACCTAGAGTAATCCAGAGATGCATTTGCTTAAAGATGCACCAGGAGATGTTAGCCAGAATGGAATATTGCTTTGAAGAAAGAAATACAGCCTTACTTGTCATTTATAGAAACAAATAGATCCATATACAGTTTACTGTTTAAAGTTGGTAAACTGGCAGTCTCAAATTAGCAAAGGAAATAAATATTGACATGAATATATACAGTTCCACTTGGGCATTGTCAACTGTAAAGAAATAGCCCATGATGTGATATTTTTGGCCAGGTGTATGTTTATAGAGAGTGCAAAAGGTCCAAAACTGTACTGTGTATAATGTTGCTCACTTTAGTAATCTAAGAAAAGTAATAATCTCTTATATATTTACAGGGAGACCTGAGAGTAAAACTGGAACATATTTGTTGCAGCATCAGGAAAGTGTATAGCTGATTAGAATTTACCATTATTTGACTTTGCCAGAGATTGTGAAGTTAACAGAGGTGTGGTCAATGCACCTAAAGCTATATTCAGGAGGCACACTACTTTATATTCATTTAAACTGAATAATGGTCCACAATATGTAGTCACAGAGTGCAAGAGGTTTTTCTCCCAGTGAGAATTTCACCCCACTGCTTTTAGTCCTATGCATGTACAAACCAAAAGTCAAGCTGATATCCTGAGGTGCATCATCAGACAGCTCATGAAGGGGTCTGCTGTTTAGATTCCCACTTAGTTTTACTAAAATACAGAAACAAATAATTTCAAGGTGTATATCTAGCAGCCTGCTCATTTAGGTATGTATCAGACATTAAAATGAAGAATCCATTAGTTTGCTTCTGAAAAATCTGGCAATTGCTACCCTATTGCTCAGTCTGAAAGAAAAGCTACTGTTACGGCCAGCACAGAACTCATGACTCATCTATTATTTTATATAGCTATATATATGTAATGCTATTCTCAGGACTATAAACAAGGCCTTGATGAAGAGGCAAAATATGCAAAGATGAGAAGTCTATGGCTACATAACAATATGATAGTAGTGGTTGGAAAAGAAATACAAGAGGTTGAAGTAAGGGGGGTGAAGAAGAAACAGGCAAGAAAAGAGGCACAAGGGAGTTGGCTGACAAGGTTAAGAAGAGGAGCAAAGGCAGAAAGCAGGAAGGGAGAAACCAACCTGCTCAGAATAAGGGTGAATAGGAAATCACAAAAGAAAGGGACAAAATAGAGATATTGGGTCAGGTTCCAAAAGAGCTGCTTTCAGTGTAAGTCCTCCCTTATTCCAATAGACTTGCTCTCAGTGCAAGTGACTTACTTCAGTGTAAGGTCCATCTATAAGCAGTCTTACTGTGGAGATCAGATTCCAAAATACCTGCTCTCAGCCTGCTCTCGGTGTAAGTCGTCACTTACACTAACAGCAAGTCTTTTGAAATCTGGCCCGTTGAAAACATTCTTCATCATTGTCATTACAAAGGAAAGGAGCAAGGGATTACTATGGCAGTAGGGAGCTACTGAACACTTCAGAGAGCGGTATATGGGCACAAGCTTGGCAGGGAGAAAGAAGAGAGGGAAATGGTTACAGTTACAGATGATGAAGTACAGGGATCAGATGTGTGCCATCCAGAATACTCGTGAATCTGGCCAAAGCCCTAGTAAATTCATGATGAAGATCTTCAACAGACCTTTGGTCAAGGAAAAAGAAACTGCTGGATAAAAAAATGTAAAAAAAAACATGGCAAAAACAATATGTTAGCCAGACAGCAGAAACATAGAAAGTTGTAGACACAATCCTTAGGAATGCTTCTTTTTCAAGAGAGACAATCTAGGCAATCTTCAGAGTAACAACATAGCATGCCATGAGCAAAACCATCATCAGAGCAGAAACAAAGATGCCAGAGGATATCTTCCCCGATTTAGTTGTATGACTGGGATATTTTTATTTATACATTTGATAATTGGATAAACCCACTAGACCCAAGTGTACCTTTTCTATCAATGACTGGTCAAGTGACTTGTTCAGGGTTACACAGTAGGCCAGTGAAGGTAGAAGGAGTCAAACCTTGTACTCTTGACTACAGGAAGCATCTCATTAACGGCTCATAACACTAATCCTCTCTTCTAGCTGCTAGAGGGTCTCATATGATTTAAAACTTGATGGTTACATATGAACTGGAAAAGAGAACACTGTTAGAAATGCTGTACATCGAACATACATTGTTGTTTGTCTTGATCTAGTGCTGGTAGCTGCTAGGAAACTTAAAGAGGTTGGGAAATGGAATGTGGCATGATTAGAAAGCAGGATGCAGAGAGTTTTGTTGAAATTCTTGTGTATGGCACAAACACAGATAGCAGCAGTAGAATATGGGAAGAAGAATCTACAAATTGGATTAGAAATAAACAGAATTATAAAAACTGGGGCTCATTGTGGATGAATGCAAAGCACGATATTTTGGCCTCAACCATGTTGTGAAGCATCAACTGTGGGAAAGGAACTGATGCAGAAAAAGCAGGAAAAAGACTTGGGTTGTTATCATACCTGAATTAGATGAACAGAGTGGCGAAATATGTGGCAGCAATGAGCGGATTGCTTGGGTATATCTTCTGGGAGTAGTCTTAAAAAACAAGGAAGCAATGATCCTTCTTTAATCTGCCCTGATAAGACCACAAAGGAATGGACATCAGGCTCCTAGATGGAGTCCATAAGATATCAAAAAGGAAGTGAAATGAAACAAGCAGGGGATAATAGGGATCAGAGGAGCTAAAGGGCTTCCCAATAGAAGTCAGAAAAGATAGGCTGTATGAGATGGGTGCACAGGATTTTGGAGAGATATGGGACATTTGTGCAGTCACAGAAACCTGGTTCAAAGCTGTGGAGAACACCCCAGCCATACCAGGTTACTCATCCTATCATTCATTTAGACACCAAACTGTGGGCAGCAAAACAAAAGGAGGTGGAGTTGAAATATATATATAAGGCATACACACCTCTAGGCTGGTCAAACAGTATGATGCACAGGAAATACTCCAGGTGCAGTTAACAATTGACAAGACCCCTACTCAAATCATAGCTAGCTACAGGTCTCCAAATCTGACTCAAGATGCCCAGTCTACCTATATGGACCTCTTTGCATCTATCAAGATTCAACTCTTTACCCTGATCCTGGGCAACTTTAACTATCCAGCCATAGACTGGAGTAAATACACATGCCAAAACACAAATGCCCAGAGATTCCTTGATTTTTGTCAATGCAAATGCCTTGGACCAGTTGGTTGACACCCCCACAAGAGGTGAAAATATCTTGGACTTGGAATTAATCGACATGAGTAACCATTGCAGCATCCCTACAGAGTCATCATCCCTGTTAAGATCCAACCACAAAGCAGTCACTTTCAAAGTCACCATCTCCCCCGATACCCCCCCCCCCCCAGCTAGGGTCAAACAAAAAATGTCTCCAAGGCTGATTACAACCTCCTGATGGAAGGTATAAACAGCTTCACAGCCCCCCCCCCCCCTCCACAGAAACTGGCACATATGTCCAAACTTATTCCAAAGTACTATATGAGCATTTATATAGCTGCATGGAATCAAGGATACCAGACAGGATGAAATCCTCCTCCTCAAGGAAGAGTAAACCTGTCTGGTGGCATCTATAATAAATAAACTCTATAATACAAGGAAAAAATTGCTGCCTAGGACCAAGAAGGAGCAGGTGTCTAATTGGAAGCAGTCTCTCCCTAGCCTGAACAAGCAACTAAGAGCATTAGTGAAATTCTCCAAAGCAAACTTTGAGCCATACTGGCCACATCTACTAAAGACAATCATAAGGCTTTCTTCACATGTGTGCAATCCCAAGGAAAGCACCCAGATCTGTTCATAACTGGTGGTCAAGGACACAACATACATAAACACTGTAGACATAGCCAACCTGCTGGCAGACAGGCTCAGTGAAAACTTCACTCCTCTGCCCCCCCCCCCCCCCATCAGTAAAACAGGACATCCCCAGTACCTGCATCCCTCCCCTTATCTCTAGGGAGCAACTCATCACTGCCCTCTAAAAGGCAGAAACAAAAAAATACAGCCTCCATGGGACCTGATAACATCCCAACAAAGTGGAGGACAGCTGCTGTCATCCCTTTGCACAAAGGTGGAGTGTCCGCCGATCCAGGAAATTATAGACAAATCAGCTGAACTAGCCTAATCTGCAAGGCCATGGAGGGGATTATCCTGGGCCGCATTAGCAAGGACATTGGCAACCTCCAGACACTTAATCCCACACAGTTTGGTTTTGTCGAGGGGAGGTCATGCCTGTTAAATTTGGTCGACTTCTTTGAGACAGTCACCAAGGCCATAGACAAGGGGAAGATGCTGCACACCGCCTACCTTGACCTGGCCAAGCCCTTCAATACTATTCTCCACTCTGGTATAGTAGAGAAACTCACTCAAATAGGCATCAATCTATATGTTACCAGATGGGTATTAAACTGGCTCACTGATAGAACCCACCTAGTCAAAATAAGGGAAGCCACCTCAAGTAGTAGACCCGTAACAAGCTGTGCAGCCCAGAGATTGGTCTTGGGGCCTCTACTGTTTGGGATATACTTCTCAGAAATGCATGCCAAATCTAGTGGGCTATGGCTGACCAAGTTTGCAGATGACTGCAAGCTGGGTGCTGTCATCAATTCCCCTAGTGATGTGGACATCCTCTAAGAGGGTCTCACCCAAACAAATGACTGGTGCCAGAAACATGGCCTCAAACTGAATACCAAAAAATGCATCATCATCCCTTTTGGGGAGAATGATGTCCCCACAAATTATCACATTGATAATAAGGCACTAAGCACGCAACCAGTTGTGAGGGACTTGGGAACCCAGGTTGAAAGCAAACTGACCTTTGACCACCATATTACCTCTGTTGTACAGAAAGCTTTCTACTGGCCTACCTCATTAGTAAGGGTATCTCATCCAGGGACAAATTGGTCATAACATCTCTGTATTCTTTCCTTATAAGACCAATTATTGAATACAATGCCCCTTTAGGCATGTACCTCACAAAGCACATGCAGCAGCGCAAGAGACCACAGAGATTCCTCACCCAGAGAATCCAGGGCCTCAAACATCTACTCTACACAGATAGGCTAAAGGTCCTGTACCTCTACTCAGTCTCTTACAGACTCCTCAGAGGTGACCTCTGTCTGGCATACAAAGCAATCTCAGACCCCACCCTGATGGGACTGCTGCATATCTGCAAGTCAAGCTCCACTCGAATAACCTGCAAGCAAGACCTCAACCTGGTCTGTGACATCAATAGAACTTGTTGGCAGGACAGATTTGTGTCTGAGAGACTCCCCCTTTTGTGGAATAGACTCCCTCTCCACGTAAAACAGCACATTTTTTTACACCTTTTAAAGTCCAACCTGGATAACTGGTTGGGGAACAGAAAATTCACCCCTGGGACTCCATCTATGTCTCTGCTGGACAGTGGCATAGGGTGCTGACTTGTTGGAACATGGGCTAAATTCTTGGCTAGACTTCTAAGGGCCTCAGGGCCAATAGCCTAGTAATGTCCTATGATCCTATGATGGGGGTCACCCTGAACAAGAAGGATGGGGCAGTGCGCATAAAAAGTACATGGAACTGGAACAGGCAAAAAATATTTTTGACAGACAGTGTTTTCGACCCAAGGAATGGGTCATGATATGTTAAATGCATTCAAAAGACAGACTTGTTGGGCTAATTATCTGCAACTATCAGTCCACTGAAATGTCATACAATCATACCATAGAAGTAACAGCAGTGCACATATGCAGAAGGACCCTCCATAGCATTGACCAGACAATATCTGACTCTGGTGAGTGGGTCAAATACTACATATCCTGCTACAAGTGTCTTACCCTTAAAGACATTCCATTATAATGAGTGCTTCAGGCACATATACTTTCTCACTAGATCAGACTGATATATTTAATGGTATGAAATAGAATTTAAAAAATGCACATATGTATGGCTCGCTTGCATACTAATCTGGCAGGGGATGATTTCATTTTACAGAGCTGTGCAATGCCCTAAGTCTTTATGCTAATAATTTCTGCAGCAACCTTCTAATATATTTTTCATCAACATTGTCAATAACCCATAAAAGGCATCAATTTATTTGTAAGATCAAGTCTATAAAGGAACAACCTTGCCAGATCCATTTGGATGACCTGGTCTACTGTAGTAAAGAAGCAGGTTTATTTTATATGATAGTGAAATTTTGTATCCTCTTTTGTTATGAAAGTTGTAAACACATTTGTAAAACTTGTTTTACATTTCAGATGTACTATAAGTCATTAAAAGTCCTTTAATAGTAAATGAGGGAATTTGTCTGGTAGGTTTGCTAAAACCATGAATCACAAAGTCAGCTATTGACAGTTAAAGATACCTAATGTATGTGCTAGACAAAACCAGAAGGGATCAGGACACTGTACATTTTCAAATATTTTGTGGTTTTGATTGGCTTTAACTGACAAACTGTAGAACAGAATTCAAGAGTTTGTTATGTGATGTTTATTGAGATGTTTTCTCACAAAAGCTTTATGAGTGGTCTGTCTTTGAAAGTGAGGTGGTTTTATTCTGCATCTTTGAACTAGATTCATAGCCTATTGAAAGAATGTGCAACAGATATACTGACTATAGATCTGTGACAGTGAGTCATGCAGCTATTGTTAGCCAGAACAGATAGAAGCTTGCAGTCACAGAGAAAATGTAAGGTGGATCAATGAATTCCATTAAAACAAGATATGTTTTATTTCGACAAGCCCAGTCTACAGCACGATATGTTACCACTGAGATCTGTCAAGTCCTCAAAAGGAATGAGGCTTGAGAAGCATTATAAAAGAGATTAGGATAAATG
The DNA here is from genome assembly GCF_019279795.1 of Protopterus annectens. Lineage (NCBI taxonomy): Eukaryota > Metazoa > Chordata > Ceratodontiformes > Protopteridae > Protopterus > Protopterus annectens. The sequence continues at coordinate 1,477,240,033 of NC_056725.1, forward strand.
CAAACAGTTATTGGCAGTAAATTATCTTATATGTACTGATGTAAACTAAGAACATTTTATCAGCTAATGAAAAAAATAATGATTTTAATTTTTCTTTGTAATGTCTGAGAAGACATGAAAGAAAAATTATAAAGCTGCAAATTGTGTCAACAGTCTTTCATCACAAATGAGATGTTGTGCGTTAGCTCTTTACATTTCGAATGCTCATAAATGTTTGTAATACAGAACAACTGCGTTATGAGTGCTTGAAATGCATTCATAACTTTTTACCATTATGCCCTCTCAGTCTGACAATTATATCAATATTTATTCGTCTTTTTATTTTATTTTATTTTATTTTTTGCATGTTATACAGATATATAGCTAGAAAGAGAGATATAAAGCAAAAATTCGTAGGTGTCTCTTTCCCCTCTTCCTCTCTATCTCATTCTCTCTCTCTCTCTATATATATATATATATATATATATATATAAAGACATACGTATATGCATTTGTTTGTATATATAATTATATATATATATATATATATATATATATATATATATATATATATATATATATATATATATATATATAAAATATATATTTATGTATTTATATAAACACTTTGTGTAGTCAAAAACCTAATTTAGTTAAAACTCCTTCATAAGTTCATAGATTAGTACTAAGCTAACTGCCCATACGAGCCATTTTAAGCCTAGCCAATTATCTCTTGCGAGATTCAAGTTCTGCACCTCGTGCTTGTAAGGCAAACACCTTAACCATTAGGCCACCCTCCCAACCCTTTTTTGTTAGTTAGTATTGCTGCTGTTGATATGGACCTGGAGTTGATTGCATTATTTAATGGAGTACAGGGTGAGCTTTTTTGGCCTATAGTCATAGCAGTAGAGTCAAAGGCAGAAGTCACAGTTAATCGGGAATCTTAATGAAATTAATTATTCAACCAAAAGGTATGTACCTGTATATATTTATTATTTATTCTTATGCGTGTGTGTGTGTGTGTGTGTGTGTGTGTGTGTGTGTGTGTGTGTGTGTGTGTGTGTGTGTGTTTGCATACTATGCCTAATTACTGCTGCAGTACTATTGTTATTTAATGATGCTGCCTCTCAGCTGCAGATCTTTTTTCCCATTTCTTTCAGATTCTTCTCTATTTCTAAAAGGCATGTTGCTTAGCCCAAATAACTCCTGGCAAGTCTATATTGCAAAGCCATGTAGATTTTCTCCACTGTAAAAGACTCTCTGAGACTCAATGGAATTATCCAAGTTAATAAAAGTGAAATGAATAAAAAATAAGTACAATGCAGTGCAGCTTTTACAGTGTTCTGTGTCGTATCTTTTTAAGGCTTTTTATTATGAAATGTGAATAATGCTGCATCTGAAAAGAAACAGATCTGTTCAATACTGCATGTGCTTTGCATTTTAGCTAAAGGACACTGCCATTACTTAATAACTCATCATGACATCTGTTCCTGTCACACTGATTTTAGTGATGAAGCAAACATGCCAGCAGTACCAACAGCAATGTGAAGAGGAACAAAGAAGCCTCACTGCAGCCTTAAGTCTGTCAGATAAGAGAGGAAATGGTCTTACATTCAGTCTGGACTGCCTCTTTATTTGCTGCCTCCAAGGAATGAAGAAAACATTTTTTTATGAGATCAACATGCATATGCATGTCTGTGTATGTGTATGCATTTGTGCATTTATGATCGGTGAATAATTGTATAAAATTAAGTCAAAGAACAGCTAAACAAAGTCATTGGAGCACTTGTGCTTTCTGAATGCTGATAACTGCAACTAAGAACATAATGAATGCTTGGACAAAGCTGCTGGTATACCAAACCCAGCAGACAGAGAAGATTTGGGGCACATAATAGTACTTGAGTAATTAATGAAATATATGTATAAATGCTTCAGAGTAAAACAACCCAAAGATGACATACCTCCTCAATTTTTATAGATTCTGTTTTGTTAATCTACAGGATGCTGACACTAGCTGTTATATCACTCACCATGTCATATGATTTAGTAAATACTGCTGTCTGCACTCCTGTCTTATTGTATGACTGTCTGCATTACTCTGTAGATGTTTGGTTGTACACCGACCTAATGCTCATTAGTATATTAGCACACACACACACACACACACACACACACACACACACACACACACACACACACACACACACACAAACACACACACACACACTTAATAAATGAATACATAAATAAATACACTAACTAAGAGAGAGACTTGAAAAGGACTGAGTCCTCACTGATTGCACAATGCAAAATAAACAGACATGCTTCACTTGCTGTCAGAGCTGGATCCAGAATAAGGCAACCTAGGCATGCCTAGGACCTGGTGCTGGCTGGGGAGCCCAGTATGTCCACAACAAAAACAAACAAACAAACAAAGAAAAAGCATAAATCAGACACTGGTAAGTGAAGGTAACATAAAATGTAAGTCAGTCACAAATCAGAAACATTACAAAAAAAATGACTGTACTTTAAATTCCTCCCTCCCAACCCCAAACCCCATACTAGAATTCTGTCCACTGGCTTAGTTGTTAAATTGTCTTCTCACAACCCAGTTGCAAATTAACACCCCTATAAGTCTTAATTGCTTGTTTTCTTGGCAAGTACAAAACAATGCAACTCCCTATGTTTGCTGCTATGGCAAAGGATGTACTCTAAAGCCAATAATGTAGTTTTAATGTGGAGACAGAGATGAGCAATCTGCACCAGTGAAAGAGAAAAAAATACCTGCAAAGAAGATGACAATAGGGATAGTGAGTTTAGCAGCTCCTGCAACTGGCTGCAGATATATTGGCAGGCTGATTAATTCCCATAAATATATCGAGCAGTCAATACATCAATTTTTGTATAAGAAACCAGAGAGAGTGGGAAGTTGGCTTAATGATTAAGGTGTATACCTTTACGAGATAAGGTGCAGAGTTTGATCCTCACATAGGGTAATTTGCTTGTTTTAAAATGACTTACAAAGGAAGTTTGCCTAGTACTAATATATGACCCTATAAACCTAATTGTTTTTCTTTCTCACCACTGTTGAGATGCCAAGCCCATTGTTAGAGTTCCGCAGCATGTGCTGGCGATCATGGATTTATTTTCTGGAGCTGATGGGACACTCTGAGCCTGAGCTTAATTGCTGTCTTTATTTATTTATTTATTGATTTATTTATTGATTGATTGATTTATATTTTAATGCCATTTTTTATCTGGTCTGCACTCTCTGCTCTGTGGGAGTTTGTTACTGTTGTGAGGTGCCTGTTGCTGTTAGTCTGAAGAGTCACTGGTTCCTTGCTCAGTTACTCTGTTCCTTCACTGTAACTGTAAGCTCAGATATGGTAATAATACCTCAGAAACGAATCCTTTCATATAAACATATCATGACTCACGTCTTAGTAAGCATTTAAGTCACTTTGCCTACATAAGAAAGAATATATGAGAACAGATTGCTTGAGTCTGATATTTTGAAAAGTAAACTTTACTTTCTTCTGTTTTCTTAGTTGGAGTGCGTTTGAATTAGAGGGAGCAATTAAAAGAAGCATGTGGTAAAGCTTCATGTAGAATAGGAAACTGTAGTTATTACTTTGCTTCCTATTCGAGGTACTATGATGGTTCAGTGATTATCATTGTTTCTTTGCAGTTCCAGATTGTTTAATCCTTTTCTTCAGTCACAGTATATGTTAAATCTGCAGGCTTTTTAATGTACTCCATTTTCTGAAAAACATGCTAATTATTTAACTATACTGAATTTGCCTCCCCTAGAGGTCTGGGACATGGCTGAAAATGTTCTGTGAAACAGTTCATTCTCATCATCAATGCAGGTAATCCACAGACTTTTTCTCTCCCAATAAAGCAGCACAGTATTTTGTTTGGGCTTCCTTCTCCTTCATTTAATTCTTTTATCCCACTACATCTAAATCTGTAGCTCATATCTATTTAATGTTAACCTAGAAATTCAAAGAATAAGGGTCCCTAACAGCATTAATTATAAAAAGCAAGTTTTCTTTTATTGCCCTATCCTTTACTGTGAACAGATTAGATAAGAATGAGACATGATTTGGGGTATAAAGATTTATTCTACCTTTTTTATATAATTACTAATAAAAACAATGAATTTCACAGTATATGGCATTTTAGGTTAGATCATTCACTCAGGATAACTGCATTTCTTTTCCCGTTTGCTATTTACCTTACTTCTATTTGCTTCTTCTGTTTTGTATTTAGAATCCGTTTTCATTCTGCCTGTATTAAACTCTTCTTGTTTCATTTTTCATTACACAAAACATGATAAATAGTCATGTTGATTGCAGTCTATGCATTTCAGTATTGGATGGGGAGGGAGGAACATTTCCTTATTTTTTTTGTAATGATTACAGCTAACGTACCTGGTGCGAAGTATATACATCATAGCGCCCATAGTGTATGCTTCTAGCGTTCCTACATTTGAGCCTTTATAGGCTCAAGTTTTCTATTTAAACTTTTCATTTGCTCTGATATATTACCAAGTGTATGGTATACAATTGCAGAAATACAATCTTTTAATTAAATGATGTAGATGTACCTAGCAGTATTTCCACATTCAAAGTATACTTGGGGTTTCACAAGGTGCTTCATTCCACTGTGATCATACCTCCATTGTGAGCACTGCTGTTCTCACAGTTTACATTCTAGTCATTATGTTCAGTTGTTATAGCTTTATACTGCACATAGCACAGCACATTGACTATGAAGTTTTTTTTTTTTGGTAACCGGGTAGTCCTACTGAGAATAATATCCCTTAAAAGTAGCAACCAAAAAGATGCAGTATTTAAAAGACAATTACCCCTGCAAACTGGGAAAAATCTTCCAGAGTCAAGTACAAATAAAAAAACACACCTTTTAAAATATTAATAGCATTCATCTGAGAAGCTGACAGAATAAGTAAATGTGAATTTTCTGAAGTAAAACAAGAACCTCACTAGTGACCCCAGCTAGGAGGTTTACATGATAGTTAGACTGTGATTTATACTTAAAACAGTTGTTTTAATGAATCTGTATGATTCAGTGTTACATATTATGAATAGTAGTTAAAAAATCTTAAGGGCAGAGAAGTTTTAATGCCAAGTCTATTGTCATTGTGAGGCAGTGTTGTTTTGTTTAGCAGATATCTATTAGTGTTTGTGTGCATTGTACTATAAAATTTATTTTTATTTATTTTATTTTACATTTGTTAACCAGGGGTGTCTGATTGAGCCAAAAAGGCCCTTTTTCAGCAGAGGCCCGGGAAGAAAAGCTCCACCAAGAAAAATTACAGACACATTTAATTATTTAGACATGATCAGTATACACATAAATTACAAGAGACATGTTTTTACAGTGGTATGCAGCACATAAACAGTTACAGTGGAGAGAACAAACAAAAAATATTAATTTTAAAAATAAAGGTAATCAATAGATTTGTGGTGTACAGCTGCAATTTGGAACATAGGTAGAATGCATACACAGTACACAGGTGCAGTACATACATTGTAGATTAGCCAGTGTTTGTGAGTAAGATTGAATGTAAAAATAAAATCAAAATAATGATTGTAGAAGTAAAGCAGTATGCACACATTATGCACACCTTAGTGTTTATGGTAAATGGGGTGAAATAACCAGGTAATGGGACATTGGAATGGCTGCAGGAGGACTCTGATGCCATATTTTGGTTGTCTATTCTTCAGTTTGCATTTGAAAGGTGGTATCCCACAATTCCATTGGAGTGGGTGGGGGGTTAGTTAATTATGTATGCACATTTTCTGTTAATCAGCATACAGATTTGTACCTATTTTTCATAGGCCTTGTCCAGATTTTTGATGTTTCCAGGTTGAGAGGTATGCCACAAACTGACAATTGGTTCCATAGTTGCTCTTCATTTGGATGCTGTGGTGAAGATGTGATCAGTTTTCTCTGTGCAATAATGGCAGAAAATAATTATTTATTGAGTTATGAATACAACAGAAGATAAATCATTGGTGGGTGTGGGGGATTTGTGGGTGTTATATGTATATATCCTCCATTTTAAAAGAAAACATATATGGCTATTGTTTACAATTGCAACATGCAGAGACTGTGATGCCATGCTTTAAAGCAACTAAAGCTGTGATGATGATGATTTCAAATGTGTTCTGCAGTGGAAGCACACAGGGTAGAACTGCAGTCTTACCCTTGTTTTGTGATGCACTATATAGATGCTATTATAACCCAGTCTGGTACCTGACCACCAGCTGATGTACCCCTACGTATGACTGGTAAAATAGAAAGGAAAACAAATTCTGTGCATGACCATAGACCAGAGGTCAAGTTGAAAAATATAATGTGTGTGTAAACCTGTGTGTGTTACTTCCAAGATGAACAAACTAGATGAAAACAAGCTTGGATGAACCTGAATAGAATTTGGAACCATTTTCAGACAGGCACATCACTAAGGATTACAGTCAGTCAGTAATGCCAGTCAAAAGAGTTTCATAGTTTTTTATTGTTCACAAAAAATGTCTGCATCTCTAAATTTTGCCCCATTTTATGCTTTATATTTTTTATTCTATTTGTTAGCCAGCCAAGTCCCAGGAGCACCATCTGGTTAAGTGACATACTCAGAATCACACATTAGATAGAGTTAGAAAGACTCAAACCCTGTACACTTTACTACAGGAAGCAGATAATTAAAAGCCTAAAGCTTTAATCCACTGCACTAGCTGCTAGACCTTAATTAACTTCTCCATTTTCTGATTTATCACTAAGGATAACAGTGAGTCAATGCTAGTCATTAGAGTTTTCATAGTTATTGCTCAGAAAATGCATTTCATGTTAGAGTTATCTAGCACTTAATGTTCTGAGTTGTTAATAAACTGCTTCCTGTAAGGGTTTGAATACTTCCACTTCCATTTATCTACTGTGTGCCTTTGAGGAAGTCACTCAGATGGTGCAATTGGGTCAGCCTTATATAGATAATTTACCCAGTTAACAAATAAATAAATGAGAATAATATTTAAAATTTAGACCATTTCCTCTCATTTGTTTTGACTTTGTCCAGAATTCCTGGACAAAGAAGTTGAGATGGATTTTACCTACTTCTTGTAAATGTGTGTATTTCTGGCAAATTGTTGGGAATTGCAGTCATTAAATAATGACAGACGTGTGAGTTTCAGACTTTGTATCCTTCACAAAATGCTTGTTAATGCAATTTTTTTATTCTGTCAACTTTCTAAACATATAAGAGTAATATTTAAAATCTGGTCTTGATGTTTGGGCTAAGAAGTTGAGAGGGCAGAAGAGAGGTTGCAATGGGTTCTGATGTATGGTTCTGGTAGCAGTGAGTTCAGATACATTTCTGGCCTACTGTTGTTTATGAGAGTATTAATTCAGTTACTTTCGAGTAGATATCTGAAGTATACAGTCATACAAGTAGTTCCTGCAACTCATGGTAGTTATGGCTTAAGAGAAGAATTGTAGTAAACAGGAGCACTATAATATGAGCCATATTTATTGGGTACAATCCTTGTTTTCCCTGTTTTGTTGACTATTGATAGTATGCTTATTATATGGCTGTGAATAAACTGGGCGGCATGAAGTCTACAAATTTAATGGTAATATTTTTATTATGAATACAGTTTCAGTTCAGCCTTTTTGGAGGTACATGGGTGCTATAACAGTCTGTCTGGTGCTAGGTGCAGATGAGCAAGGTTAAGAGGTTTTTGTAGAGCAGGGTTGATTCTGTCCACCTCCATGTGTCTACTTTGTGAGTCTGACCAAGTTACTTTACCATTCATTGCACCTGGCCCCCTCCCCTGAAAAGGGACTTTTGCATCCATTAAGCTGTCCCAAGCTGTTATCAAATGCATTGCACATGTGTATGTTGAATTGTTGAACCTTTAATATAGACATTAATTAGTGTCTTCCTATAAGCTATTTGGCTTGAGTCTCAGCATGTCTTGTAGTGTAATGGATTTCTAGATGCATTCTTAATAAATATGAGTTGCATGGGAAGATAAGTTTATTGTTGCTCATGCTAACTCTGTTTTCAGTATTTTGTTTTGTTTTGTTTGGCAAACAGCTGTCAGTGTTTTTGTTGTAGAATATGACACAACAGTATTAAATTAAATCCAAATTTATGCGATCATTGTAAAAGTAAAAAAAAAAAATCAGTATGTGCACTGACATGTTTAAAAAGTGTTTTTGTAACTGGGGAGAGACAACCAAATAATGGGGTAATGGTATGGCTGTGGTAGGGGATACAGTCCATTTGACCATGATCCAAATCTGTATGTTGCATAAATCTGCAATTGTACAGTTGATGAGAAAAATGTCCAGCTCAGTGCTACAGAAATAGCTTACTACCTCAGTGACTAACATTTCTGTCACATCTCATACTTTTGGTGGTTCTGACCCCCTGTTTTTTGGGAAGACTATGACAAACTCTAAAACCTGATAAAATCGCATGGACTTGACTACTAAAAGATATAATTCTGCATTACCCAGTGCATGTTTTAAATGACAATGCCAGTGAGTTAGATGTGATACAATGCAAGGACACTGCAGATTGATTGTGCTTCCAGTAGCTGTTTAATGTCTAGTCAGTGCATGAGGTCCATTTGTTGGATTGCACCATTTAGTAATTAGAACTCACTATACTGAAGGCTTGAAAAATAAAAAACTCGCCTTTATTAAATATAATATTATTACATTTTTTATATTAATATTTATTAAATATTTATTTAATACTTATTTGAGGTTTTTAATTTTAGTTTATTTTATTTGTGTATAATTTTCATCTTCCCTGGCTGGTCTTGTTTCTTCCACCGACATTTTTTTTATATGTGGGTGGTAGCAAAAAGGTTTTAAGGGAAATAATTGGCTTATTTGGGCCTATTATATTTCAAAGAGGGATATTTAAACTGTGTTTTTGAATGTTTCTTTTTGTATTCTGATGAAGTTCCAGGATGCAAGGATGAATGCACTTAATATTGTTATAGTTAATAAATGTGGGTTTTATTTTTCAAGCCTCAGTATAGTGTGTTTTATTTTTGGTTTGCTTGTTTGTTACATGGTTTTTGCACTGCACCTTTTTAAAGTCCATTTAGTAATTAGGACTGGAGCCCATGGTAGCCCCTGCACAGGTGTCTCTGCACTCTGCTGTCTTGGTCTAGAGTGACATCTAGTGCCAGTGCTCAATTCCCTAACACCTTGTGCTAGTCCATCAGTAAGTATATAGCAAGCTGACTTCTTCAGTGGACCATTTCATCAAAGGAGCTCCATTTGACATACAGTTATGTGAACTCAGATTTGGTTATATTGCATAAGAGATAATGGAGCTTTCCCCACTTCATCCATGGCAGTGGTTATTTTCTTTTCCGAAGATTATTTTTCATTGAAAAGGCCATTTGATGAAGAAGGCCTTGATTTATCATACCACATCTTGGCCCATCAGCCGCTGTCCCTTATATAAGCTCACATTAACATATGTTGAGGATCAGTTTGGGCTTGAGCCCTTGCTAGTCCAGGGTGAGCTTGCCACCTGTAGCATTCAGTCAAGGAAAGGTGCCAGTTGAATACTAGATTTACTTTAAGGAGGTACAGGCCTGGTTCTCCATGTCTTCCAGGATCATTTGAGACAAGCCCAAATAATCAGACCACCATCATTCACTTCTATTCAAGATGATCTCTCTTTGCCGATGCCCTCACGCTGATGAGGATTAGTCTGGACTTGCCACTTCTCCTTATCTTTTCCCCCAAAATGAACTCAGTGGAGATTATGGCAAAGTTGGTTGCGGAGACCTCTGTTATCCCTTCCAAGGAATATACCATTAAGGATGCAATTTTAGCATCTTGCAGGTAAAAGATTCTGCCCTATTTACTTGAGGAAGAATGACGTCCTTAACAGGCTTCTTTGAAAATAGACAAGCTCACTAAGCATTGCACTACTAATCCCTGCATGACTTCTTGCGTCTAGCACAGATCTCAGGGACCAAGGAACGTTTCCAGCTTGCTGCTGAAAAAGGAATTCAGAAAACTGGAGATGTGTGCGAAATAGCTTACTTCTCTGTTATACTGGGGCTTATCCACTCAATTACTTGTCTCACCTCTCCCAAGTATGTCTGAATAGAAAGATTTTGTATAAGCTGTAAGATTTACTGGTATCTGGGCTCAAACAGAGCATTCAGAGAACATTGACTACATCCTTCACAGTGGGACACCATGTATTGTGTTGTAGTTTTTACTCTTCTGATATCTTGATTAGAACCACAGGCTGGAGTGTTTGCTTGTGCACAATGGTGGCCCTGATGTTATGGAGAAGGTCAAGAGATGTTCCTACATGCCCATTTTTGGGGTATATGCTTTTTATCCAGCCTGCAAATGACCTATGTAGTAGACCTTCTTCTGTGTGGCTTGCCTGTATTTACTTTTTTAATTTGTTTGTAAACTAAATAGGTGAACTGGTCCACTGACACTTTTCAGTCACAACCTGAGCTCACTGAGCAAAAATAATACAATTTCTTGTCTCAAAATCTATAATACCATTTGCTGCTGTTATTAGTTCATTCAGTTTCCCATCTTGAAAATTGGTGTCCATGTATATTTTCAGATAGCTGTTTTGTGTCTCTGTTGTGCTGGGTTGGATATTACTAAAATTGGTACTTATGTATTATCGCAACCACATTGTCGTGGTTGCAAAAATAGCATACTTCAAGTCAAAGGAGGTCATGCAATACTGTAAAGTGTAATTGAAAGTCTTTATTGATCAGTAAAAAGTGTGGATTAGGATTCAGTAAGACCGACAAATTAAAAAATCCTCTTCTGGATTTGCATGCATTACAGATGCACGGAAAAATTGTCTTGGCTGTTATCACACGAGTCGATTTCTGAAGGTTGTAAACAGGGTGTAAGAGCAAGTTTAACACACTGGCCCTATATTGCGTGGATCAAATTTAACAAATGCGATTTATTGTTAAAGAAATGCATAGCAGAAAGGATGAAAGACTTCACGAAAAGTAACCATGCCGACTCATCAGAGAGTACTGCTGTCAGTAAATAATAGCATGCGTTCCTTTTCAGACTTCGTCTCCTTGAAGGACTGCACCCCAAGGAAAGTGTGTGTGTGGCTGTTACTTTGTCACTGCACCCTTCATTTCCTGTTCTCTATTAATGTTGGTATGTTGAATTAGGTTCCTGCCATCTGACTTATGGTCAGCCTTGCTTGAGGTACACAGTAAAGGTGAAAGGAAAAAAAATAACGGGAAGAAGGCTGGCAGCTTTGCAAGTCGCTTGTGACGACAGGTAATGGCAGCAGTGCTACATCGCATATGACTACATTCTGTAACTGCCAACAGAAACTCCCTGTGTATCTGTACAGCTTAGTGTGCTCCTGATAGTTAAGCAATGTAATGTGACAGTAGAAAACACTTTGAGGAGCATTTCTGAGTCTTAAATGTCCTTGACTGACTTGTAGTATGCCAATTTCCTGACCATAAAAATGTGGTTGCGATAATACGTAAGTACCCTAAAATCTCTCCACTTATGTCCAAATTTCAGCAATATCTTTGACAACTATTTCTACACTTGTGGTTTTGTTACTAGTTATCTGTAAATGGGCCACATACAGAGTTCATGCTGGCTTACCTTTTCCTAAGCAGATGATCTCTCCAAATGTGTTCTTTTCCCCATTGTAGCGTGATCCCGGAGTTAGTATATCGAGTTAGGGGCTGGGTTTCAGATATTACAGTGTGTTTTCATGAAGGTTTGAGTAAGTGTTTACTTGCCCTGGGAAAAATGAGTGGTTCGGGATTTTAGTTTTCATTAGTTTCATAAAATAACTTTCAAGTATTTGGGCTTTCAAGCATGCAAAGTAGATACATATATATCTATATCAGAAGCACGAGTTTTCAGAAACTCGAAATTCATATTGTCGAGACGATATGATTGAGTTTCCAAAAACTCAAACTGCAAAAAAACAAATCTACTTTTTTTCTATGTTTTTGCAGGAGGGCTGCACCCCCCACAACCCCTGTATATTGTATATACCAACTCCAACATAACACTACAATAGGGAAAAGAGTAAATTCCCCAACCCTCACTGTACTGTGATCTCCATTCAAAAGCTTCAAGTATTTGGAAACTCAATACAAGAATGCACCTTTTTTATATTTTTGCTGCACCCCGCACACCCCCTGCAAATTATATATACCAACTCCAAGAATGCACTACATTGAGGAAAATGGAAAATTTCCCAAGCTGCACTGTACCACAATATCCATTTAAAAGCTTTGAATTTTCAAAAACTCGATCATATGGTCTCGACCATATGAATTTCGAGTTTCTGAAAACACAATGAACTGATAGGGACCCATTGCTCTAAATATATATATATATATATATATATATATATATATATATATATATTGTGATAAGAGACTAAAGCTGAAGTGTGGGCTACATAAAATTTGATAGTTCAGTTAACCCATATCTCTGAAAAATCTACATTCCTATGCTATACTCAATAGGTGTGACTATTTTGAAAATGTAAATATTTTTCTCAGTTTGTGGCAGTTTCAAGGAATGATATCTTCCCTATATTGAGAGCAAATGAGGGCCTCATAGAAGGGAATCCCCTTTTTCTTCTGAGATTTCAACGAGGAACTGCAAGTTTTAAAAACTGTTATTCTATTTCAACTGCATGGCAGTAGTCCATATTAATTAATTTAAAAGATGCAGAGGCTAGAAAGAGTATGCCTCTCCTACTGAACTACAGATGGCTGTTCTTGTGAAGTAACAGAAAAATGTGTTCCCTAACATCTGCTATAAAGATAAAATCAGAATACTGTGGTTTATAGCTCAACTCATGTATGTGAGCAGGGATGGGTTGAAAAGTATTACTAATAAAGCACAGTTAAGTTAGAAGATTAGAAAAGTAATACCTGAAGCTTCCCTAGCTTCAGATATACGAAGTGTAGTGAGTTTGAAAAGGCCTTTGGATAGGCTTAGGACCCTCTCAGCAGTAGATTCATAATGATATTTGAAAAAATGGGACTGACTGAGCCAAAAAACACATTATCTCATAGATAAAACCTGAAAGCAGTAAAGTTTTCTTAACAAAGTTCTTCAGTGTCATATTCATTAGAAAAAAGTGAATATTGTTTGTGTATCAACTTTCTCTTACAGCTTATTTCTCTAAAATAATGCTGCTTAGTAGAAAAAAAGTCCTCCTTGCATAACAAAATGAGCAGCATTATTTTAGGGAAATAATCTGAAAAGAAAGTTGTTACCATATACTTCTTTAGTATTAATTGGTGCCCTTTGTATACACCTAAAAGTATTGTCATGAATGTGGATATTTTAAAGGAAGTTTTTATGAATATAAATAAACTGCCTGCATACTGCAATGAATGCAAATCACTAGGAAAAAAACACTTGCTATTGAAAATCTTCCAAAATATGTATAAAAATAGATTTTAGAAATAAATTAGAAAAAGATCGTCCTTTGATATAATACAATAGCATAATCATCAAATGACATGGCATAAACATTAAAGGAAATACTATAAAAACACTTGCAGAGTTGACCAGAAAGGAGCTGTGGTATGAAATGTGTGCTTAAAAATACTGTGGTCTTGCTTCAATGGAAAAAGGGGGGAAATCAAATGTATCAGCTAGGAAATAATAGTGTTAGTGGGGTGCACAGAGGTTAATAACATTGTTTCTAGCCTGAAAATATTTAACGACTTTTTTTTCTAAGAGATTATATCATGATACTTAAAATGCTAATGAAATATGTCCTCATTTTGTTATTTAATTTGATGAGACATTTCTTCTGCTTTCATAGATTTATAGGTAAGTACTAAGCTAGCTGTCCTTGTGGATCATTTTTAACTTAGCCAATTTCCCTTTGTGACGATCAAACAATGTACTTCTAGTCTGTGAGGTAAACACCATTATACCAACCACCAACCTTTTATTTGAACCACATATGATTTTGCTAATGGAAAAACTGTATGTTCCCATGCCCTTTTTAGACAAGAACATGTTCATATTCACATGAGACTAGAAATAAATTGCAGCATTGTATTGATTCTTACACTGACTCAAGAATGCTTTCCTCTCACAGTGAGAAAACGGCTTTACTGTCCATTTTTAAAAACAGTCCATCAGACGGTCTCTTCTACCCAAAGTTTTTTGAAAAACTAATAGTGCAGATGACGGGCTAATTACAGAGGAGCCATGTGTTATCCAAACAATGCCATAGACTCTGGACCACACCTAGTATATCAGCTCTTTGGCCTAGATGCTGTATTACATACAGCAAGTTCAAGAAAACAAGATAAATATTCTACTAGTTTTTCTGGAATTTACCAGAGAATTTAATACTTCCAGTTTGTTTAAATGTCTGCATATCTCAAAATATATTCATTAGATTTCTAAGGGGGAATGTTGCAGCAAAATATATGAAATGAGTTCCAAATACAGACATACGAAAGGGGACTCATACGATTGTCCGTGCTATGGCATTTTTTTCATATCATTAGATTATCATCAAAGGTTTGCAGTACAGAGAGATTTTAACATTCAGACCTTTAACAACAACACCTTCACTGGTCTGCAATCATGTTTTCCTTCTTTGTTAGCCAAACAAGACCTGAAGAAACCAAAAAACAGTACTCAGTGGCATTTCCATACTCATAAATGTTCAACGGTCATTTCAGAAAAAGGTGACATGATCTGAAAATGTCTTATATTATATAACTGGCTCCAAAGGGCCTTAAATTACTGCACTGGCACTTTACAATTTAGATTTTTTTTCACCTGCTAACTTGAAGTAACACTTCATTCAAATTTTATTGAGTGACATTGCCACAGTTTATAAATAATGGCCTCAGTATGTGCTTTGTGATATTGTAGTATAACACTATGCAAAACTGTTAAATTTATGACTATGCGTAATTTGGTACACATCCACTTACAGAACTGGCAGTTACTGATGTTGTTGTGAATACTTCTCAGAATTAGCAGATCTCATAAACATCTCACCCCCCAAACCCCGTTACTTAAATATATTAACTCTGAGATCACACTACAGTGGGGAAAAGGGTATATTCTCTTTTCCCCACTGTACCGTGCATCAGTGAAGTGAGATTTGTGAAACTGCATTTTCACTTAAATCCACTTTCGCATAATTGGGTTCATACTTCTGTTCTTTGATAAATTGTAATTTCAATGAACATAAGTAGACCCATATATATATATATATATATATATATATATATATATATATATATATATATGTATTTATATCCACAATCCATTTTTACACATGTGATCAGAGTGTCACTTCACCAGTGACAGTCAACTAGAGCCATGGTTTACACCACCAGGTGGCTAATGGTAATATATATATATATATATATATATATATATATATATATATATATATATATATATATATTAGATATAGGGTCTATATTAGATCACCGAACGCTTAAAAAAGTGAACCGTAATTAATCGACCCTATGTTATTTAAGCAAAAGTTTACAATGTCGAACTGTCAGAACAGTGATTTTTTTTTCCAAGGGAAAAAAAATCGCTGTTCCAACCAAAAAAAAAAAAAAACACCTTAAACATTACATTAAGTGGGGGGCTTCGCACCCCCCCCCCACACACACACACACCCTACTGAAATATACTAACTCTGAAACCACACTACAGTGCCAAAAATGGCAAAGTAACAAAGC
The DNA here is from genome assembly GCF_019279795.1 of Protopterus annectens. Taxonomy (NCBI): domain Eukaryota; kingdom Metazoa; phylum Chordata; order Ceratodontiformes; family Protopteridae; genus Protopterus; species Protopterus annectens. Next base: position 1,477,255,797 of record NC_056725.1, read on the forward strand.
GGCCAAGCTGCTTCAATATTTTGCCATTTCAGTTTTTTAAGTTCGACCAAGATGCATTCGAAAGAATGCTTCTTCGATCTTCTAATAGGAACCCATATATAGATATAGATATATAGCTATATATAGATAGATATAAATATAATTATTAAGGGTGTGGGGGATGCAGGGGGGCAAGCTTCCCTTCAAAAAGAATGATTTTTTTTTTTATAATACTCAGAATGCAGAGAGATAGAATGGCAAATGTTTAAAAGCAGACAGGAAACTTGATTTAAATGAACATATCAACATTAAATGCTTTTTTTATTGGCACAAAGATTTTACTTGTTTGTTCAGTTAAGTCTGACATTAGTAATTATTACACTGTTTCTTCAAAAATTAAGTAGAAAAGTTCTTTAAGTAATTAAACTAATTAGTTTTAGAACTGTACAAATTAAACACTGAAGGGGAGTTGTTTCATTCTGAAGACGTTCTGTGGAAATAAAGGAATAAAAGTGCTTAAAAACTTCTTGGTGGTATACTTATAAAGTCCAGTTGTTTTAAACATGTTCCCCCAGATTCATGAAGCTCGGCACAAGGCCGGTGTAAGGCTTGCGCCGGCTGTGCGGCCTATATATGGAGTAGTAGCACCATATGCATATTAATGAAGGCGTGCAGCCGCCACAGCCACGTGCATAGGAAATGTGCACAAGTGCATGGGGCATACCGAAGTTGCGGAGGGAGGCGTGTCAATGTCGGTTGTCGATGATCAACCTAAACTGCTGAATAGTATAGTCTGCCTGAAGTAATACTCGCACCTATCAGTGTCCGTGGAGACTGAAACGTATACAAAGCATGCAAAATAGTCCCTGTGAACAGAAAATGAAGAAGCAAACACAAATGCACGATAGGAAATAACAGGTCCCTACCCTTGAACAAATGACAGAAAAAACGTGTGCCCGTGGTGCAACGTAGTGTTTATAGCTATACCATGTGGAAGTGAAACATATCGTATGCTAGGGCGCCGCCAGGAGGTACGTCCAGCCCAATGGAGAGGGTCACCTGCTGACCCATAATGTGAGGGGAGGGTACATAGCTGTGCAGATGTGTCCATAACAAAATACACAAGGAGAAAAGTAGATATATGTAGTGACTGTCATGTCCGAATCATATCCCACAAAGGATGTAATAGTCACATACAAAAGGTATGTCTGTATCCCACATAACAAATGTGATAGGGAATAGAATACACATGTAAACGAATCAGGAGCATAGAAACAGCTACAACAATAAGGACACATGTAGGCCGAAAGGAACAGTATGACCCGTACCATCGACTAAGAATACCACCTGTCCCACTTTGCGAGCAACAGTACCGCTGCGGCCAGATGTGTCCTGACACAAGCATGTAAACATGGCAAATGTGCAGAGATTATAGGACATAATTATCCCTCAGACGTCATGTAATAGTGGCATTAAACAATTGTTCTCCACACGTATATTACATAAATGTCATAAGAAAAAGAATAAGCCACTGAAATGCTACAAGACTAAAGCTTAGATATAGGCAAGAGTTGTAAGTTCTATCTGCCGAACTGACCGTGGGTATGTGTCGGCATGGAAAATGTGTTGTGTCCACCGCAAATGTTACATTGCGGCCAATTGAAAAGGTGGAAACAGTACTGTAGACTCTGGGGAGGCATTGTCCACAACAGTCAGATATGTGGAAGGTATAGCATGGACACCGGAAAAGGTGCCATCCCCCTAATGAGTACAACAGGTGTGCAAATCCCGGGAGTCATCAGTAGAAGCCAAACTAGTATGTGACACAGCCGAATGGGTAGTACCCGGGTATACCAACTAAGTAACGAAAGTGAAGTATGGGCGTGTACCTATGTGTGTGAGGTATAGCACGTGGGAAGCAAACATGGCAGGGTAGTCCACACAACCATAAAGGTACCCGACACCTGTAGGGCAGTCAATGTGCTACTCTGGCCGTGTCATGGCCCAACAACAAAAGTAGTGAGCTATCGGATGTGAGTAATTTGCATGTGAGGGGTGGATGGGTAATGGTAAAACCCGCAAAGGCGACACTGTGTCGTATGCAGAAAAGGTGAACCAGAGGTATAGGAGGGGGCAGCGGGTGAAGTGGACATAAACACAAACACATGGAGAAACAGCTGCAAGACGAGCAGACAGGCCATAGTGTAGAACACAATCCCACAAACATATGTATCATGCAAATGTGCGATCAAAATGTATAGATATGTCACCGTCACATACCCACAGGTTGGTCCTGATGGAACTGGCCATAACAAATGCAACACACCTGGCTGCATAATAGGCTACCCAGCATACCCTCCACATCACACAACCCAGCCCCGTAACAGAACGTCCACCAAATCCACCCATACGTGGCCCACTGGTCTGTTGCAAACACACCTACACATACCGACCCCTATGCATATGTAGTAGGTATTGTCACCCTAGGCAGTGTCAGGATAGCAAACCATGTATTCCCTGCATGTTAAACCCCCTGCACATTTTCATAAAGCCAAAATACATTTCGATATAGTTTCTGTGTGGAATGGTCCAATTTCTGGAATATCCCTTACGGGTTAAGTAACCTGTGTAAATAGTAGAACGGGTATGATGACAAGATGTGCAATCCTGTACATATCTGGACACAAGTCAGAACGTGAAGTACAGGTCCAAGACACTGTCCAGACCTGAGTGGTCATGCATAACCCAGTACCCAGGATAAAACACCTTCCCGTGACGCAAGTGTCCCCACACAAATATGCGGGAGAATATATCGCACACTCGCATAGTGGCAAACGGCAGAAGGGTGAGGAAGACACCCGACATTAACAGGAGAACCCTGATGAAGTGCGAGGGATACCTAGTGTGTGCCGGCGTGACCGACCATACCAGACAACCCATGTGAGTTAGATATCTGGACAGAGCCGTGACTACAAGTGAAACAAAGGTACAACAGCAGGTACAATATGCAAAGATAGCTGTTAGAAGTTATTCATGTATGTGCAGTCTGAGTACCCGGGAAGTCCACTGGGTGAAGAAGTGCCCAGTAACAGCGGAGGCCCGGGTAGAAAAGCCCCACAAGCAATACAAGGAAATAAAGGCTACATAATGTTAAAGGTAAAATACAAGAGTAAAAGGCATACAGTCAGGAAATACACATGCATAACATGTGCATAATAAGATCCAGAGTTTGTAGTGGTAATACAGAAATATACAACAATGACATACTGGGAGTCAAGTGAGTGTCAGCTAAGTCTCGTTAAGCTGGAGGGTAGAGAGGAGCAGGAATATGTCTGGAGTATGAAGTCTGAAATTCAACTGTCTGCCAGCACGTCCCGACATCTGTCCCTAATGCCGAGCTACTGCTGTGCCAGATCACAACAGCGTATTACAGAGGCTCGTACCATATCACTCAACTGTCCAGATATTCGCAGAATGACCTGAGTGTTGGCTCATAGTGTTGTGTGCCTCCGACAACCTGCATCTGTCCGATAAATAGGTGTGGATTGACATCACGAAATAATGAGCATTAAGTATAGCACTCCACATCCCGCAGAAGAGTCATGACAATGCAAAAACCTAGTATTCTATCAACGTTATAAGCTTGTAAGGAACTAGTTAAAATGTGCCCCTCTTACTCTCCCGATCATGTAGGGTTTGCGCAGATTTGTTGCTCAAAGAGGTCGAGAGGTATGGTCCGTACATATGTACAGTGACAAGCCATGACATTTGTGTATTGTACAATTGCATACCTGTAGTCACAACATGTCCCAGAAAATAATCCCCGTATGAATGAATACAGGTAATAGTCAAAAGTGAATGGGAACCCCCCCCCCTCACTGTGGAGTATGGACCATAACAACCCCACCCATAATATGTACAGCCAACAGAATAAGCTCCTGATAGGTGCCCAAACATGTGTCTATAAATACAGGTAAAATGTTCATAATAGGGAGATGCTCCCTGTCCACATGCTTCATCTGACATTTGAACTCGGCCAGGGAAGTTCCGTTCACCAGGCAGACAAGCCCATACCCAGATCACTACATGAACACCCTGACAATCAGAAACGTATATGTGATACGACTATATGCCCTGATGTTCTGCTTATGCTCGGAGTGATTAACAATGCAGCTGGGGTCCACAGCAGTAGGCAATATGGAATGTGTAATATGTAGCACCGCGTTTCCCACAGCAGGGGAATGGATGCCTGTGTTGTAAGTGAAGCGGTGAGGCGTATGTTGATCTAGCTAAGTACTATGGGTATGCATATCAATGAGGCGGAACAGCAACAGAATACTGTTTCCAGCATCCGTCCAACGTGAATGCAGTCCCGGTTGACCTACGACCACTGGAGATATCCCTGTAAAGTGTAATGAATGCGTTCATGCTGTACACACAGTTAAATACGTAAAGGTGAACCGTGTGCTTCACACCAGTCCGTAAACCGGACTACAGATGAGTAAGTGTTACGGTCAGACGTATGAAAGGCCGCGTAAGCACACATTTATTAAACAGATGTAACCCACAACATGTAAATGCAAGTGCGCCTGTGCGTGTGTGATCCGCTCACAGCATAGTAAATGAATGCTGTTTCCCCCATGTTAGATATACATGGCTCAAACCTGTTAACCTAGTAAAGTATGAAACCAGACAAAGCCATGCAAACTACTGGTACAAATAGGGACAATCCCCAGATATGTGCCAGAACAAACATAGAAAGTGGATAGAATAACGGGTGTGTCAGTAGCATGGATTCTCTGAAGGGTATGCAGTCGTAACCTGAACTGCTTGCCAGTATTTCCCAACGTAAGTCTTTAATGAAATGCCACTACATTGCCAGATAGACACAAGTTTATGAAAAACACACCGAAGATAAAGAGGCAACCAGCTGTACACTCTGCGACAATCTGTACAGTGGAAAGGTATGGTATGGATATAGATATATGTGTATACACATAATCCACAGACGTAAACCAAAGCAAATTATGAAATGAGGACTGTACATGTATATATGTATACACAACAAACATATGTCCCGTAGATATGACATATGTACATAAATAGGCCACGGCATAGCTAATATGGGTAGACAAACAGACATGCACGAAAGGTGAATAAACCGCTGCCTTCCAAACCATTGGCCAGAAAGTGACAGTCCAGCAAGTTCTACACTTTAAACATGCATATAGGTGTCCATTGCAGGACCCAAAAATTGATCCATACGTAGTGTCAACCGACATTGACGCAAAATAAGTGACCTCAGCAAATACGATATAGCTGTACATGCAACAGTAGCAGGTGCAAGGGTAATGACACATGTGTCGATAGAATGTATGACATACAAACTGATATCCGGAGAGTGGGGAGTGCATATAAGTGTCTCCACACTTCAGTACCGCTCACATTAAACATGTGTAATGGGTACTGTGGAGAGGTGTCAGGTATGGGAATCATGGGTATGCAGAAATGGGCCTAGGTGTTGTTTGGCAGAGATTTAGTAGGCCCGCCCCGTGGGAGTGATGTGGGTATAGCACATGCCTATATTCTCAATAATGGGGCAAACCATCCACTGGATATTGCGTAAACCATTGTGGGAATATGTAGGGCCCTATATCAGTGTCATGTAGGTGATTATCATGGATGGACATGCGTACGACCAAGATGGTAACCATAACTGGCAAACTGTCAGAATAAGATAGCTGCACTAAGGCATAGTACATGAAATACAAATAGGGACTATATTAGATATACCCCAGACAAAGTCAGAACATTGATAGAATACTGGTGTAGCCAGGAATATGAATGTTATGAGTGTTACTAATCATGACATAGAAATGTCAGTCACTATTATCTAACCGCACAGTTCGTAATGCCTTGCCAGTAATTTACCAGAAAAGCACATTACTATGACAAATGTAACAAGAGCAAAGGTCAAACGTCAGGGCGTTTACCCATAATGTGTACAGGTTAGGGGTATGAAGGTAACCTGTCCAAAATACATGTACAGAACTAGTGATACTAGGTGGACAGGTGAGAAGAAAGACATCAGGACAAATGACAAAACATGTACAAGTCATACGCATGTACTCCGACAAATGTGAATGACAACGTATGCCCTGTGAAAGTCAATGTGGAAGGTTAATAGACTCAAAAGAAATGTGTCCCTCAGGGTGTCATGCAGTGTCACCGTTACAATGTCCAGTCCCCCATACTCGTACGTGAGATCTGCCACTGACGGAAAGCGCAAATACCGGAGTACACATACGGTACATGATAGACTAATTAGTGTGGATAAGCAGCTGTTGGCCTGTGTGAGGAATACAACCCTCTGGGTGGGTGTGTCCTGCAATATAAATGTAATGGCATGTGGCCTGTGATGCCGCCATACAGTGTGTGTATTGGTGTCAGAAAGTTGATATCTTGTATCAGACACATACTCCGCAACTGTACAGATTTACGCAGAATGTGCAGAGTTCTGCCTCATATGTTTGGTGTGTTCCACGTAACATCAGTACCATTCTGGCAAATACCTGATAACTGAAGTCATGAAATAATGACAAACATGTGAGTTTAAGACACCAAATCCGTCAGAAAAGTCATACTAATGCAAAACCTATTATTGTGTCACCTATCTACGTTTGTAAGAGCAACATGTCAATACTGCCCCTATGTGTCCCACTATCAGTTAAGGCTTTGTCCAGATGTTTGCTCTAGGAGGTGGAGTGGTATGATCAGAAACAGATACATGTGTGAGGAAACAGCATTATCAACTGCAAGATAACGCAGAAGGTATGAAAAGCGCTGCAGTAGGATGTTCAGTACTGTCCACAGGTATGTGCTGACATGTTAAATGACACAGCAGTCTACATGAAGTACCTATAGGGCTGTCACCTTTACAAATGATGATAGTGGGACATACCCACAGCCATGCACACAGCACAAATAGACATACACACAGCAAAACTAGGCCATGATACATGAAGCCTCCGGCGTGTACGAGTAGAGTGAGAGTACAGCAAGGATAGATGTCTGCCAAGCTATACAGCAAATGCCTGTAAGGGCATTTAACACCGCCCGTAACACGGAAGTTGCATGGACAATGTTGGGATTTGCAACATACCCCATTGGTATGTGAAATCTATGCAAATATGCGATACATGAAATTTATTTATTTTATTTATTTATTTTACATTTGTTAACCGGGCTGGTCTAGCTGGATACATATCCATTTTCAGTAGAGGCCCGAGGAGAAAAGCTCCAATACACAATGGAAGTACATATTTAAATTACAAGATTCAAAGTATTGTTACAAAAAGAGAATATAGCTTACATATGCAGGAATGAAAATTTACATAGATGTTATATAAGACAAGAGGACAGACAGGAAGTTATACACAAAACATTGATTTCGTTAATGATACTGGAAAATAGACTGAAATCAGAGATTTTCCTTATTACAAAAAGGAAAGAGAGATTTTAGAGATCTGCAATTAGGGAAATGGGCTGGGATATGGGACTAGAAGTTATGAGATATGTAGTTAGTCAGGTTCTCGACATGGGCATGTCCATTGTGTGGAGAGATATTCTTTAAGGTTAGATTTGAACTGATTGAGTGAAGTAGTAAGTCTAAGGTTGTTTGGCAGGGAGTTCCACTGCTTACCAATGGAATTGGCGTAAAGGGCATCCCCACCTGAGTTTTTTGCTTTAGTGGTTAGGATCTGGATGCTGTTTGATGATCGGAGTCTGTTGAGGTTAGTATATGGAGTCAGAATTTTGCACAGTGAGGGAGTTCTATCAGGATGGTTGATTATTTTATAAGCTCGTGAGTTGGCTAAGTTTGAGGAGATTTGGCAGTTCCAACCAGCCAAGTTTTCGCAGATTAAGGCAATGATGGGTTCGATAAGGGGCACCTGTAATAAATCTGGCAATATGGTTGTAGGCAAGAGAGAGCATGTTAAGTTCACGTTTATTGAGAAAAGAGAGGATCGGGGAAGCATAGAGGAGGGAAGAGAGGAGATGGGTGCGGGCAATAGTTAATTTGGTAGTGGGAGTTAGGAAGTTTTTAATTCTGTACATAGATCCTAGTTTTTTGTTAACAGACTTTACTGTTTGGGTAATGTGTATGTCGAATTTGAGCTTATGATCAATAGTGACACCTAGCAGTTTGGTACTGGTGACAGGGGTTATGAGGGTCCCATTATTGGATTTAATATGAAAGGTTATGTTGTTAGTGTTTGGGAGTTCTTTGCCTAGAGGTGAGAAGACGTTGGGGAAGAAAAGTAATAGTTTGGTTTTAGCTGGGTTAAGTAGGAGTTTTAAGTCAGTGAACCATTTTTCAACTAGTGAAAAACAATGTTGTGTGGTCATTTGGAGATTCGAGAGGGAGACGTCGGAGCAGATTAAGGTGGAGTCGTCGGCATATTGTATGCAGGTGGATTTGGGGATGACTGATTGAAGGTCATTTATGAAGATGGAAAACAGAAGTGGGCCCAGTATCGAGCCCTGAGGAACACCTATGGTATTAGGGAGCAGTCCTGATATTCTGTTTTGCCACAGGACAGCTTGTTGCCTACCAGTGAGGTAGGCATTGAACCAGTTTAGTGCTGGAGTGTCCAGACGAGGGTTTCAAGGATGTTGAGAAGGAATTGATGATTGACCATATCGAATGCTTTTGATAGGTCCAGAAAGAGGGCAGAGGATATGAGTTTGTTATTACGATTGTTGTTGATTGAGTCAACAAAGGAAAGGAGGGCAGTAGTTGTACTATGGTGTGGGCGAAAACCATGCTGGGCATTGGACAAGAGATTATTTGAGGTCAGATAGTGAAGAAGTTGTTTGTGGATGCATCTTTCCATGATTTTCGCTATCGGGGACAGAATGGCTATTGGCCTATAATTTGACGTTTCCAGGGAGGTACCTCCTTTGTGAAGTGGAATGATATAGGAAGTCTTCCAAATGGAGGGAATGTTCATCTCAGTTATAGTTCTATTTATTAGGATTGATATGGGGTAGGCTATTTCATCAGACGCAATTTGTAAGAATTCCGCAGGAAGGTGATCAGCCGCTAGGGTGGTTGGTTTGAGTTTTTTTAGGAGGGAGCATACATAGGAGGAAGAGACTGGCTTTAAATTGAAGGGGGTAGGGGTGTCAAGATGCAGTTTAGCAGCAGGTGGGGAAGTGGAGGTAAGGTGACTGGCTAGGGTTTGGATAGTCTCAGTGAAGAAGGAGTTAAAGGTGTTGGCTACTTCTTCTTGGCCTTTCTCTAACAGTTTCTCAGGGGTTGGGGTGGAAGTTTTGCCTGGGTGCAGAAGGTTGTTAAAACCTGCCCAGAATTTCTTTGGGTTGTTCTGATGTTTTTGCTGGAGGCTGCAGAAATATTGTTTTTTGTCTTGGGTAATGGCAGTTTTAGTGGCGTTTCTTAGTTGTTGAAATTTATAACGGTCTTGGGGGGTTTTTGTGGCTCTCCATTTGTCCCAGGCTTGGTCACGAAGTTTGATTTTGGATTTAGTATCACTAGTGAGCCAAGGTGCTATGCGAGTTTTGGTTCTAATTTGTCTATGTGGAGCATGTGAGTCAAGTATCTTGAGGAACGTGTCATTGAAGTGGGACACACTCTCTTCTAGTGAAAGAGTCTTTAATATGGTCCAGTTGCAGGCTTTCAGGTCGGCAGGAAATAAATGAGGGACAATTTTTTTTTTGTTTCTGATTAGTCTATATAGGGGGGTGTTAGAAGTTGGGCATTTATGTTTAATGATATAAGTTATTAGGTGATCGCTGAGGTCACAGGGAAGGGTACCAGTGGTGTAGTTATTAGAGTCTCTATTAGTAAGGATCCAGTCAATAATACTTTCTTTTTGAAGTGAGTTGCCTATTCTGGTTGGGGATAGGATATTTTGGGAAAAACCATGTAGGTTAATAGGTTGTGGAGTTATATGGGTAGAAAAGAGAGACCAGTCAATGTTGACGTCTCCAAGAACTATGGTTTCTTGTGGGTAGTTGATGGCTAGCCAGCTCAGGGATTGCTCCAGGTTTTCTGTGTTCTTCCCTGGTGGGATATAGGTTACAATAAGGTTGATGCGTTTTGAGTGTTTAGGCAGACCTGTAGGGCTATAATTTCTAGGTTTGAGATCATAGGAGGTTGTACTTGGTTTTAAGGATGTTCAGTTTATTTTAAACATAATAGCTATTCCTCCACCTTTTTCTTTGCACGATCAGCCCTGAGAATATTGTACCCGGGTGGGAGGATCTCTTCATTCTTAGTAGTGGGTTTTAGCCATGTTTCGTTAGACACATGATGTCAGGGAATGAGTAGCTATGATGGCGTGAAGGTTGTGAATTTTGTTGTTAATGCTTCTTAGGTTCAGGTGTAGTATTAGAAGGGAGTCAGTAGATTTTCGGGTTAAATTATGGGGATTAGAACTTGGCATAGTGGTGGGACCTGGGTTTGGGTGAATATCTCCGTCGATGTTAATACAATTTTTCAAGTAAACTAAAAATCTTTGTAATTTAAATAGGATTTTGAGATTAGTTTTGTTATGTGGAATTTTAGGGTGTTGAAGTGTGGGGTGGACTATTTTGGGGATACATTTTGTCCTGGTAGATTGAGGTGGAATATAACTGACATGGAGATTGAATTGGGAGTTGGTGTGGCTTAGGAAAGGAATGCCTATAAGAGTTTGGTTTTCATATATTGTTAGGATATAGGTGGTGATGAGAAGTATAACTATGATGGGGGTAATTGTATAAGTGAAATTTGCCATACTGAAGAAGGGAAAAGGGTATCGAGTGGGGGAAGAGACTTTGTGTGGGATTTGTTAGAGGGTGTGGGCCTTGGGGTGGGAGGAGTTATGGAGTTTGACAAGGGAGCCTTGGATTTGTTAAGTGGGAAAGTGGGAGGGACTATTTGTAGCTATAAAAGTAGGGACACTGGGGGCGGGTGGGATAAGGGGGCAGGGAGGGGAGCGGAGCGGAGCGGAGCGGAGCCCAAGCGAAGCGGAGCGGGGCCTACACCGCCAGGAGATTTTGCAGGGTCTTAAAGGTAACAATTGCCACAAGTATAACTGAACACAGTGGAGTTACTAGTGCCGATATTTATAATGATACAATTTTTCCAGGCTTTGTATTATTAAAGTCTTCAAGTTAGAGTGTCAGGTTCTTAACAAGGACAGTATAGTTCTCTCTGAATAGGGTAATAATGCTTTGTGTTTACCCTGAGTTTTAAGAAGAGTTGAGGCTGCAGGTTTAGTTTTCGTTTGTGGTCCTGATGGGCGCGATGTCAGGTCTTGGGAACCTCAGGAAGCTAGGCAAGGGAGGGGGGCTACCTATGATACAAGTGAGGGAGAGAGATATGAGTATTAGAGTTAATAAGGCTGAAATTAGTAGGCTAAGACAGCTATCCTCTGTTTAGCCACAAACACACTCAAATGCCTTCATATTCCATAAAGTATGCATTTAAAGAAAAACATTCAATTACTATGAAATGGCATCTAATGACTTCAGCTTAGTTAAATACACAGGAGATACTGTGTAAATAGTTTCAAATGAGATTAGATCTGAGTCGCAATGTGTTTAGATAAGAAAGACGCTAAGCGTGCATCTGCAACAACAAGTAGCCATCAGGAATGCATTAAAACACTTTTAAATACTATGGAATAGGTTCTGATACCATCATATAGATTAAATACACAGTCAGTTGCTAAATTTTAACTTTAAATGACTTCAGCTCTAGGTCGCTAATGCGTTATGATTAAATGATGCCTAGAGTTAGTCAGCAACATGTGCAAGCCTTTGCATAATCTTTAAAACACATTCTTATACATAAAATAGCATTCAGTTACTTTAAATGACTGCAGAATTAGGTCGCTTATGAGTTTTGATATAAAGACACTAAATGTAAGTCAGTAACATGTGCGAGCATTTGCATAAGCAGTAAAACACATTCAGGTACTTTAAAATAGATTCAGTTGCCTTCATATACATAAAAATAGCATTCAGTTACTAAATTATAACTTTAAATGACCGCAGAACTAGGTCGTTTATGTGTTTTGCTGAAAAGACGCCAAGTGTGCGTCACAACACGTGCAAGCCTTTGCTTTAGGTAATACACGGCTACAGCTGGCAAGCAGACATGCCAGAGAGAATAATCGATGTCAGGAGTAGAAAAACACAATATATATATATATATATAGAGAGAGAGAGAGATACAGAAATACACACACAGACACACACAGACACACACACACACACACACACACACACACACACACACGTGGCAGGTTTGTGAGCAGAACACGAATGTAACCACTGTACCACATAACAGCATTACGCAGTGACAGAACGTGCAACCATGAGTAGTAGATCATGGAAATCACACAGGCATACGTCTAGCCTGTAGACAGCAGCATCAAAGGCAAAGACGCCGCACAGATGTTATGGTGAGTGAATACTGTAAAAGAAATGTACTGTTGTCATGCAGCTGGAAACACACACACACACACACTTGGAAGGGCTGGGAATCGAACTTACACATAACTACCCTATCATACTACAGCATGACGCATTTACAGAACACGCTACCGAGATTAGTAAACACAGCAGACCCACAGGCATTCTTCTAGGTGCGTGTCAACATCCGCAAAGGCAAAGACATCAGCAGGATATATCTGTGGTGCGAAGCGTCTAAAAGCATAACCTGAGTCCCCAGGCGGACGGGAGCATGCACACACACACACACAAACACACACACACACTTGGCAGGGCTGGGAATCGAACTTACATCTAACTACCCTATCACACTACAGCATGACGCATTTACAGAACATGCTACCGAGATTACTAAACACAGCAGACCCACAGGCATCCTTCTAGGTGTGTGTCAGCATCCGCAAAGGCAAAGATGTCAGCAGGATATATCTGTGGTGCGAAGTGTCTAAAAGCATAACCTGAGTCCCCAGGCGGACGGGAGCATGCACACACACACACACACACACACACACACACACACACACACACACACACACACACACACACACACTTAGCAGGGTTGGGAATCGAATTTACACCTAACTACCCTATCATACTACAGCATGATGCATTTACAGAATGCGCTACTGAGATTACTAAACACAGCAGACCCACAGGCATTCTTCTAGGTGCGTGTCAACATCCGGAAAGGCAAAGATGTCAGCAGGATATATCTGTGGTGTGAAGCATCTAAAAGCATAACCTGAGTCCCCAGGCAGACGGGAGCATACACACACACACACTTGGCAGGGCTGAGAATCGAACTTACACCTAACTACCTTATCACACTACAGCGTGATGCATTTACAGAACGCGCTACCGAGATTACTAAACACAGCAGTCCCACAGGCATTCTTCTAGGCGTGTGTCAACATCCGCAAATGCCAGGATGCCGGCAGGGATTGTATAGAGAGTGTACGATCAGACATAGTACTGTCCCACGGTAGACGTATACAACCACATGGCAGTGGTGTACTCAGGGCAACTATACATGTATGGAGCACTACAACAACAATACATAGACACAGTACGCACCACAGACAGTACACCCTTCCAGATAGTCACTCAGTGTGTACTCGGTAGGCATCCATCCTGACGTTGAAGATGGACATCCATTGCCTGGATGACCACCATGGCAATACAGGATGTCAACGGCCATGCCCATGCACAGAGGGACATCACCGACACAAGGTGTCACTGGCCATGGCTGCACACCTGGTAATATACGTCAGTTCGGACTGTACTGTGTGTCGATCTACACAACGGCGTACTGGGCATGCTCACACACTTAGCTGTTGCAAAGGGCTGTCTTGCATGCAGATGGAGTGTAAACATGGAAGGTCTCGGTTTGGACTGTACCGTGTGTCCATCTACACAACTGCGTACATGGACTGTACTGTGTGTCCATCTACACAACAGCATACTGGGCATGCTCACACACTTAGCTGTTGCAAAGGGCCGTCTTGCATGCAGATGGAGTGTAAACAGGGAAGGTCTCAGTTTGGACTGTACCGTGTGTCCATCTACACAACTGTGTACATGGACTGTAACGTGTGTCCATCTACACAACAGCATACTGGGCATGCTCACACACTTAGCTGTTGCAAAGGCCTGTCTTGCATGCAGATGGAGTGTAAACAAGGAAGGTCTCAGTTTGGACTGTACCGTGTGTCCATCTACACAACTGCGTACATGGACTGTACTATGTGTCCATCTACACAACAGCATACTGGGCATGCTCACACACTTAGCTGTTGCAAAGGGCCGTCTTGCATGCAGATGGAGTGTAAACATGGAAGGTCTCAGTTTGGACTGTACCGTGTGTCCATCTACACAATTGCGTACATGGACTGTACTGTGTGTCCATCTACACAACAGCATACTGGGCATGCTCACACACTTAGCTGTTGCAAAGGCCTGTCATGCATGCAGATGGAGTGTACACACAGAAGGGCACAGTACAGAAGGGCACAGTAAGGTATAACTGTCCTCACGCACAGGGCGGTCACACATGCAGTGACCTGTACACACACAGCTGCCATCACAGCTGTCACAGGTGCAGGTCACACACGTACACACTGCAGTGTACACTGTAGCTGTCAAGTCAGCACCATGTCATCGGTGCAGCACTACACAGCCTTACAGTACTACAACACCAAGTGACACATGACCACTGGACTGTACAGAGGTGTACACCAGCTGTGCAGAGTACACATGTACCAACAGGGATCCAACAGGTGTTATGCATTGCAATGATACCAGTATACATGAACAGGTCGGCTCAAGACATACCACGGCCCTTACACAGCTGTGACACCTGACTGTTGCTGTACACCAATGAACACACGTCTGGATATGCCATACATGTGATTGTGTGGATGTGTGCATGGACTGCACACACAACACATACATACATAGCCTTTGATGTACCACGTGCATAACAGTGGCCTAATCAATGCTACACACACGAATGGAAGGTGGGTCCATGTCTGTTGAATGCTCACACTACAGGGGGTAGCAATGTTAACTGGGACACATACCCTTGTACTGGTCGCCTGTGACACCCGTGATATCATACCACAGTCCATATATTATGTATGTCAACACACATGTCCAACAATAGCAATGCATACAAACATGGCTACAGGAGACACATGTGACATCTGTATTGTGCATGCAGCAACCATGCATGTGCAGTGGCCAATGTCCGTAACATAGTTGCACCTAACTACGACATGCAGTTGCAATGCAGACCCATCATTGACACCTGTATACCGTGACATACAAACAGCACGTATGGAGGGATGTGTGTACATAACGTGGTGAACCACCTGTGTAGATGTATGTGTGCAGGGGGTGGCTCACAGTTGTGTCACACACCATCCTATCATGCCATGTGCAAACAGTACGCTATGTCGCTGTTACGTGACCGTGCTGACATAATGCATTCACATCGGTCAGGTGTTACCAACTATATGTCACATGGCACCTGCAACACCTACAACCTCCCATGTGCATATAGCAGCACATTTGCCAGATATAGCGTTGGTACACATAATGCAATCAATACCGCTGCATGTCTATCAAACGTGTCATCATATGGCAGGTGTATCATTCCCAGCACTGCCATGTGTGTCTGAATGTGTGACCAGAGATGCCAAATATTGCGGGGAATATGTCCCAGTTGTTACACATCCCTGTACACCGTTGTAGAGATCTGTACATACATCAGTGTGGGAAGCATGACGTCGGCCGGTGTGGTGCATCACACACGTCGGCTGTCCGTATACACATGTGTGGTCACCACAGTGTGTGTGTGTCTGTATGTATGTCTGGTGCTTGGTGTGAGGGTGTATGCTAATATATGGTGAGAAATGATCACTAACCCCACGTGGTGACTAACCCATAATGGTGATGCAGTGCACTACCCTGTTGATGCCATAGGTCCCAGCCATACTGCGTCTAAAAGCATCTAAAAGCATAACCTGAGTCCCCAGGCAGACGGGAGCATGCACACACACACACACACACACACACACTTGGCAGGGCTGGGAATCGAACTTACACCTAACTACCCTATCACACTACAGCATGACGCATTTACAGAATGCACTACCGAGATTACTAAACACAGCAGACCCACAGGCATTCTTCTAGGTGCGTGTCAACATCCGCAAAGGCAAAGATGTCAGCAGGATATATCTGTGGTGCGAAGCATCTAAAAGCATAACCTGAGTCCCCAGGCAGACGGGAGCATACACACACACACACACACACACACACACACACACACACACACACACACTTGGCAGGGCTGGGAATCAAACTTACACCTAACTACCCTATCACACTACAGTATGACGCATTTACAGAACGCACTACCGAGATTACTAAACACAGCAGTCCCACAGGCATTCTTCTAGGTGTGTGTCAACATCCGTAAATGCCAGGACGCCGGCAGGGATTGTATAGAGAGTGTACGATCAGACATAGTACTGTCCCACGGTAGACGTATACAACCACACGGCAGTGGTGTACTCGGGGCAACTATACATGTATGGAGCACTACAACAACAATACATAGACACAGTACACACCACAGACAGTACACCCTTCCAGATAGTCACCCAGTGTGTATTCGGTAGGCATCCATCCTGACGTTGAAGATGGACATCCGTTGCCTGGATGACCACCATGGCAATACAGGATGTCAACGGCCATGCCCATGCACAGAGAGACATCACCGACACAAGGTGTCACTGGCCATGGCTGCACACCTGGTAATATACGTCAGTTCGGACTGTACTGTGTGTCGATCTACACAATGGCATACTGGGCATGCTCACACACTTAGCTGTTGCAAAGGGCTGTCTTGCATGCAGATGGAGTGTAAACACAGAAGGTCTCAGTTTGGACTGTACCGTGTGTCCATCTACACAACTGCGTACATGGACTGTACTGTGTGTCCATCTACACAACAGCATACTGGGCATGCTCACACACTTAGCTGTTGCAAAGGCCTGTCATGCATGCAGATGGAGTGTACACACAGAAGGGCACAGTACAGAAGGGCACAGTAAGGTATAACTGTCCTTACGCACAGGGCGGTCACACATGCAGTGACCTGTACACACACAGCTGCCATCACAGCTGTCACAGGTGCAGGTCACACACGTACACACTGCAGTGTACACTGTAGCTGTCAAGTCAGCACCATGTCATCGGTGCAGCACTACACAGCCTTACAGTACCACAACACCATGTGACACATGACCACTGGACTGTACAGAGGTGTACACCAGCTGTGCAGAGTACACATGTACCAACAGGGATCCAACAGGTGTTATGCATTGCAATGATACCAGTATACATGAACAGGTCGGCTCAAGACATACCACGGCCCTTACACAGCTGTGACACCTGACTGTTGCTGTACACCAATGAACACAGATCTGGATATGCCGTACGTGTGATTGTGTGGATGTGTGCATGGACTGCACACACAACACATACATACATAGCCTTTGATGTACCTCGTGCATAACAGTGGCCTAATCAATGCTATACACGCGAATGGAAGTTGGGTCCATGTCTGTTGAATGCTCACACTACAGAGGGTAGCAATGTTGACTGGGACACATACCCTTGTACTGGTCGCCTGTGACACCCATGATATCATACCACAGTCCATGTGTTATGTATGTCAACACACATGTCCAACAATAGCAATGCATACAAACATGGCAACAGGAGACACGTGACATCTGTACTGTGCATGCAGCAACCATGCATGTGCAGTGGCCGATGTCTGTAACATAGTTGCACCTAACTACGACATGCAGTCGCAATGCAGACCCATCATTGACACCTGTATACGGTGACATACAAACAGCACGTATGGAGGGATATGTGTACATAACGTGGTGAACCACCTGTGTAGATGTATTTGTGCAGGGGGTGTCTCACAGTTGTGTCACACACCATCCTGTCATGCCATGTGCAAACAGTACGCTATGTCGCTGTTACGTGACTGTGCTGACATAATGCATACACATCGGTCAGGTGTTACCAACTATATGTCACATGGCACCTGTAACACCTACAACCTCCCGTGTGCATATAGCAGCACATTTGCCAGATATAGTGTTGGCACACATAATGCAATCAATACTGCTGCATGTCTATCAAACGTGTCATCATATGGCAGGTGTATCATTCCTAGCACTGCCATGTGTGTCCGAATGTGTGACCAGAGATGCCATATATCACGGGGAATATGTCCCAGTTGTTACACATCCCTGTACACCATTGTAGAGATCTGCACATACATCAGTGTGGGAAGCATGACGTCGGCCGGTGTGGTGCATCACACACGTCGGCTGTCCGTATACACATGTGTGGTCACCACAGTGTGTGTGTGTCTGTATGTATGTCTGGTGCTTGGTGTGAGGGTGTATGCTAATATACGGTGAGAAATGATCACTAACACCACGTGGTGACTAACCCGTAATGGTGATGCAGTGCACTACCCTGTTGATGCCATAGGTCCCAGCCATACTGGCTACCTGTGCATGTTCCTTCTCTGTGAAACGTCGTGTGGGTGCATAGTACTGTGAGGGTGATGACCACATAGGCAAGGGTCCCCACCTGCACACTATGGGGTGTGCGTTATAGTGGTGTACACCCCGTGAATGTGGCCATGTTCCCGTACTGTTACAGGGGCCTACTGATGCACAGTGTGGCCTCCAGCTACCAAGTGACACCTCACATCATCATTGGCCAGACCGCTGTGTACAACCCCTGCACCATGTCACCATACCTGTAATGTGTCCTGCTATGTATGTCACATCTCTGTCCAGTGTAGCCTGTGGCACTGACCACATGCGTCAGGTGCAGTGTATGTGCAGACATTTGTGTCATGTTGGTGTTTAAAACAGTCAGGTTGAGGGTACATGTAGCATGCTGATATTGCCAGACGTGCCTGTGAGTAATCCACAGTTACACGTGGGGGACTGCAAACACTGCTACCTGTAGGCACATGCAAGTACACCATAGGAGGGAACCAGGGTATCACAACCAACATGGTGCTACAGATGTAACTGAGACACATACCGTGAACACATCACAATGCATGCTGCACCTGCACTACATGGTATGACCGGTGCATGTCAACAGTACACAACCTATGTCACATACACATCTCTCAGTATTCACACACAACCACTGCAACATACACATGCCTCACTATGCATACACAGGTAATATTACATACACCTCTCACTATTCTGTTCACCCTGTGCATCAGAATATTTGTGCATAACCCTGCACCGATGGTGTGGATGACAGGAATGCAGCACAGGCTTCATCATATGCACAGGGTGATATGTTTGCCAGGCGCATAGGCTGCACCAATGGATAACATCATGTGTGTGTGTAAGGGCTGGTGAGTTGATTGGACATGTTTGTTCAGAATGCATGTGGATGTTGTGGAGCCCTACAGTTGTGTTTGCTGTGTGCATGTATGTGTGTACACAGTTCTGCCATTTGTGAGGCCTACACAGGGTATAATTGACAGCCCCAGATTGTACAGAGCAGGTTGTACAGCTCACTGTGTCTGTCCATGGCCACGTGACCTGTGTCTGCCTGGGGTTGCACAAGCACTACCATGTGGAGGTACAGAGTGGCTACTGTCTGACGACACATGTCTGCTGGAACCGTGTCCCCACTGAACACATCCAGGGCCATGTCCACGTAGCCTGCTGTGTCCTGGTGTTGACAGCACAGCACCAGCTGCACTGCTACTGCTACCAGCACTATGGGAGCGGGCATGTGAGGTGGCACGCTCACGTCGACCTACACTAGGTGGTGTTGCTGGCCTACATCCACGTGGCCTACGCCTCACTCCTACCAGATGTTCCAGCACAGACAGCTCCCGCTCGTGGATTGCCATGCCTTGGTCAAGGATTCCGACCATTTCACCTAATTGCCTATCCAGAACATCAGCAATCTGCTGTTGAACATTTGCCAATGCCTGGATGTTGTCATTTAGGGTATGGATAGCAGCCCTCTGCCGCCTCTGCCCTTCTCTGTTCTGACATTCAGCACGTGCCTGTGCTGCCATTGCAGTCTGGAACATGCATCTGGTGATACCAGTTGCTGCGCTCTGTCCTGCAGGTGCATGTCTGCCAGAGGTCCTCCTATGAGCAGCACCGGCCACATGCCTGTGTGGCACATCTGCAGTCATTACACTGACACCATGGTGTGTAGACACACCTTCTGTAGCCACCACATGTTCCTGTTCCACGCTAACAGACACTGACTGTCTTTCCTCTATGGCCACTGGTGATGCGGTATGTGTTGGCAGCAGAACTGTGTGCGGGGAAGAGGGGGACATAGCTGGGATGGTAACCATTGGCACAGATTCAGCCCCTGACAACCCTGCCTGTACCTCATGCATATGTTCATCACCGCTAGTATCTGTGGGGACACTAACATCAGATGGACCGCAGGAGGGTAACACACCTACATCACCTGTGAATGCAAAGAAATACTGTAAAGTACAATAGACACACACACACACACACACACACACACACACACACACACACACACACACACACACACACACAGACACACACAGACACACACACACACACAGATAGACACATACACACACACACACACACAGACACACACACACACACACACAGATGCACACAAACACAGACACACACACACACAAACACAGACACACACACACACAAACACAGACACACACAGACACACCATGCATGTGATTTGTCAGATGGCATGCAGCATGCCTGCAATATAGCAGAGGGCGTGCAGCTCAGACATTAATAGTGTTAGTAAGCATACCACCCTGGGGTGCACACTACAGCAAGCAGGTGTCATATCAGTAGCCATGCAGTTCACACAATCATGGTAGTATGCATGCATCCCCGTGATACACCATGTGGCCCAGAACAGGATAACAGTACACATGGCTGATGTGACCTTGACATGTAATCTGCTGACATGTGCATTAACATGCAT
The DNA here is from genome assembly GCF_019279795.1 of Protopterus annectens. Taxonomy (NCBI): domain Eukaryota; kingdom Metazoa; phylum Chordata; order Ceratodontiformes; family Protopteridae; genus Protopterus; species Protopterus annectens. The sequence continues at coordinate 1,477,276,893 of NC_056725.1, forward strand.
ACATGTCTGACACAATGGTGTCCTGACACATGTACAGCATCATAATGGGCTTCACATTGCAGTGTTGTGTGTATGCCCTACAGATAGAATGTATGTTTAGCAAATGTGCATGAGCTTGGGAGGGTAGTGTGAGCCGTCTACATTGCTATACAGTGTGAAGTACAGACACTGTGCCATTGCATGGCATCATGAGGCATCTATTTTGCTGTAGAATGCATAATATGTACACATTGCATAGCCATAACTGCAACACAGTCGTGATGTTCAACAGATCGTATATGGTAGACTTCAGTGACACCTCCAGTAGCTGTGCACAGGCTTTTAGGTTGTCCAGTGTACCACATCAACTGTATAATTGGTCATCTAAGGCTATAATTGGACCATGTGTGGATAATGTGCAACAGGGTGTATACACATCCCATGTACTGTGTGGCTACATGTCTCTGGCCATCCCCCATGGCCATGTGTGCGCATGTGTTGGCCAATTGTGTGTGATGGCCATCTATCTCACATGTCTGTGTTGTCCCATATGACATACACCCATAGATGTCAGATATGTCACAATCCACAGGGCTATGCAGACAACGGGTTGTATGTTTGGAATGTGGGGTATAGGTCATGCGATAGTGAGACAATATTGCAGACAGAACACTACATGTCTGGGACATGTCAGGTGGCACATCACAATGTGTGCACCCAATGCAGGGGCATATGACACAATGGTGACACCTGTGGGCTGCCCATATCACAGCTCACTGTGTGGTACTGTGTGCGTACCACATGTTGTTCCAATGCATACTACATATGCCTCCATTGTAGAACACCTCCACCATTGTATGCACAGCTGACCACACATGTTGCAATGACAAGTACTGTGGTTTCAAGTCGGTGTATCATTTCATTTGTATATATTGCACATGGGTGGCCTGTGAATGATGGGTGATGCGACCTGCATATCGTGACTGGAACAAACATCAGGTGTGCAAGTGTTAACTGGCCACATGGCAAATAGATCTACACTGTAACATGCCTGATACTGATGACAGTCTCACCTGCAATGGACTCATGTCTGTGCGGCATGCCAGAGGTACCTGTATAGGGTGACACACCAGTATGAACATTATCCATGACTGTATGACAGCCACAGGTTGCACTGTGCATGTGAACACATTCACCTGTGTAATAGCATATAGTATGCACATGTGTGCATACACAACGTAGCATACTGTAGTATGCAGCATGTGTGTCCACATACCTTGCATATGTTGTTACTTTACATAATGTACAGTGACACATGCAACTACATGGGATATAATAGCCATATGTGCAGTACTGACTTACCAGGCAACTCCAGGCTCATTGGCTGGGAGACAACCACCTCCACAATGGCAGCTAGTGTTTCCGGATGCTGTTCCCTGGGTGTCCCCAGACTGGCCAGTAGCTCCTCGGTGTGTGTGAGTGGGGGCTGGGTTGGTGGCCCACCACTTGTTCCACCTTGTTCCCTGGTGATTGCAGTGGCATGCTGTTTTGCATGTCGTATCAAGTCCGTGCAGTGTCTGCGCACCTGCTGGTAGGTGTGGTTATGGCCACCCACATTGTTCACCCTCCTGCGTAGATCCTGCCACAGGTCATCCCACTGCTGGGCATGCTGTGGCACATGGCTGAACAACAAGTCATAGTTGTCATGGAGCTGTGGGATGAGGACATTATCCTCCTGGCGGCTGTATGCTGCGAGGTGTGTACGGGGCATTATCTGTAAGACATAATGATGATGACAGGTCACAGTTTCAGAGATGTACAGAGATACTGCTGCACATACATTTCTATGACATCTACTACATCTGCACAGTTATCTTTGCAAAGCATCATGACACTGATACGACTGACGTGTTTGTGTCACACACATGTCACACCCATTATGCATTGGATATCATCACCATATATGTGTGTCACCTCATTACAGTGTTCATACTCCATGTAAATGCTGTCTTGCTGTGGGCATGTCTATTTGCCTGCACTTGTGTTCTTACCTATCTGCACATGCCTGGATGTGTCCACGGTAATGGTGTTGACCTTGATGCTGTGTATATGTCACATATCAACACAGACACAGCCATAATGGACTTGAGCAGTGGCAATGCACACATATGCATGGACACCTGTACATGCATGTGTTTTGCCATATACATCTACACAGCACTGTACAACTGTTCAACATCCTGCCACGGATCGCCTGTATGATAGACATGGGACAATGGCTAGTCAGACGACATTCGCAGGGATGGTTATCAACCATAGCATGTGTGGGCATGGTTTCCAAGCTGTAACAGACATCCATTATGCCACCGCAAGGTGCATCAGTGCCACATTACTGATCCAGTCAGTTGATAGTACATCTACCATGCGGCCATCACACCATGTATGACTGGGATGACATCTGCAGCTTTGATGGACAGGGTTGCATGGTATGGCGGGAGTATGTCACATATATGGCACAGGGATCTGTCCAGCCTGTGGTGATCCTAGTATTAGGACAGTGGCTGTCCATGACATATGTCTTATAGATCAGGATATGGACATGTAGCATGTCCATCATCATGGTGTAGCAAATGTCTTTCTGCAAGGTAGACAGCATGCTGCATAGTGGAGGTGAGGATTGTGAAGGCTGGTATCGCACATCCATGCATAGCCATTACCCCTTAAAGGTGGTATGTGATCCAATATTGGTCACCACAGAGCTATATATGCCTGTCCAGTGATCTCCGTGCTCATGGATGGCACCCTGACATGACATGGGTACCTCATATGACTACCTAAGGGGCCTGGAGACGTCACCAAGTTGGGGGGTGCACTGCACAGCACCATCTATTTTATTATTTATTTTATTTATTTTATTTTATTTATTTTACATTTGTTAACCGGGCTAGTCTAGCTGGATATATCTCCATTTTCAGTAGAGGCCCGGGGAGAAAAGCTCCACATAGAACATAACAGTGAGACATACTTTTAATAAACACAAAGAATACAAGTAAGACAACAATCGTAAAAAACAAGAATGAGTAAAAATTGCTAATAATAAACTAGGCGAATCAAATTCACAAAAAGAAGGTACATTATCAATAAAAGTCCTGACTAGAGATAGGACAGTTTCAAGGGTTACTTAATACATTCCATACAGGCTATACCATAAGGCTCCTACTACAATAATAAAAAAAGAATGGAAAGAGAAGGAGGAGGAATTAAGTAATGTGAGAGGAAAGGAATGAGATAGTAGTCAAGAGATGAGAGAAAAAGAGGGACTAACAAGCGGATATGGAAAGGTAAGAAAAATAGGTCAGAACAACGAGTGAATTGAAGTGAGAGGAAAGGTACATGCTAGATATAAAGCACCAGGAGAGGTTAAAGGTCAGGAGAGGGGTGTAGAAAAGTTAGTCAGGAGTATTACAAGAGCAAAGCCAGTGATTTTGGAAGTACAGTTTGATTTGTTGTTTGAAGAGGGGTAGGGATGTGATTAGTGTTATATCCCTAGGTAGAGAATTCCATACTTGGCCTGTGGTATTAGTGAATAGTGAGTCACCAGCTAAGTTGTGAGCTTTTATAGGTTTGGTCAAGAGTTTAGAAGAGGAGCCAAGAGAGGTAAGATTGTTATAACGGGTAAAAGCTGTGAAAGAATTGGAGTGTTATTGGGTTGGTACAAAATTTTGTGTGCAATAGAGAGTTGTGTCAGTGTAAGATAGTTTTGTAGTTCTAGCCAGCCTAGAAGTTTCAAATTAAGGCAGTGATGGGTTCTAAAGGGGTTGCCAGTGGCTGCGGGTAATGTTATTGTAGCAAGTTGCTAGTTTGTTTAAGTTAGATTTCTTGAGGTTAGTGAAGATAGGAGAGGCATAAAAGAGAGTGGATATAAGATGAGAGTGGGCGATAGTGGCTCTTGCTGATGGGGTGAGAAATGGTTTGATCCGTATAAGGATCCCATTTTTCTGTTTACAGATTTGATAGTGTTGTTAATGTGTTGATCAAAGAGAGCTTGTTATCAATGGTTATTCCAAGCAGTTTAGTTGTAGAGTCTGGAGAGATGACAGTATTATTGTTAGAGAGGATGGTAAAATGTAGTGGGGAGGTACAGTGGTGGGGGTGAAGAGAAGAAGTTTAGTTTTTTTAGCATTAAGGAGGAGGTATCGTCTAGTAAACCATGTTTCTACTGTGTTGAAGATAGTTTGGGTTAGTGTAATTAGGTCGGAAGATGAGGTTGCTGAACAAATAATTGTGGAGTCGTCAGCGTATTGAATGCAGGTGGCTTGTGGGATAACAGAGTGGAGATCATTAATAAAGAGGGAGAAGAGAAGTGGGCCAAGAATAGAGCCCTGAGGGACTCCAATAGATATGGGCAATAAGGAGGAGATGTGGTTCTCCCAGAGAACGGCTTGTTGTCTGTTGCAGAGATATGAACTAAACCATTTTATGGAAAGTTTGTCAAATGAGAGGGATTCCAGGATCTTAATTAAAGAAGAGTGGTTAACCATGTCAAAAGCTTTTGAAAGGTCAATGAATAGTGCAGAAGAGAGAAGGTTATTATTGCGATTGCTATTGATAGTATCTACAAAGGAAAGGAGGGCAGTGGTAGTGCTATGGTGGGGTCTAAAACCATGTTGACAGTTAGCTAAGATATTGTGTAGGGACAGATATTGAACAAGTTGTTGATGAATACACTTCTCCATAATCTTTGCTAAAGGTGAGAGAAGTGCAATTGGCCTAAAGTTAGAATACTCGATAGAGTTACGCCTTTGTGTAGTGGGATAATATGAGAAACTTTCCAGATGTCAGGGATAGTTCCTTCTTGGGTGGTTCTATTAATAAGTATAGAAATTGGGTAGGCAATTTCTTTGGCAGCCTTTTGCAGAAAGAGGGAGGGAAGCTTGTCAGCAGAGGGTGTACAAGGTTTCAGTTTGAGGAGAAGTCGATGGATGAAGGAGGTAGAGACTGGTTGTAGAGAGAAGTTGTAGGGAGGGCTTGATAAAATATTTAGAGGGTAGAAGTTATTAGTGTTCAGTTGACTTGCAAGAGATTGAATGGTTTCAGTAAAGAAGGAGTTGAAAGCATTGGCAGTTTGGTCAGGGGTGTCTGGGTCAGCATTGAGTGGGGAGGGAGTTTTGAGTGAACCTGGGGAAAGGAGTTTATTGACGGAAGACCAAAATTGTTTTGGTTTATTAAAATGGGTTTCTTGTAGTTCACAGTAAAACTTTCTTTTGTCATTTAATATAGCTTTTTTGGTCAAGTTTCTTAGTTGAAAGTGAAGGAAATCAGAGTTTATTTTAAGGTGCCTCCATTTGGCCCAGACTTTGTTTCTAGAGAGGATAAGTTTTTTAGTTTCATTTGAGAGCCATGGGGCTGTATTTAACCTCATTCTAATGGTAATGCTTGGGCATGTTTATTCAGAATGGAAAGAAAAGTAGAATTGAGGAATGCTACTGCTTCGTTAAGTGGAAGTATTTTTAAGGGGTTCCAGTTACAAGCTCTGAGTTCGTTTTGAAATAGGTCTGTTTTAAAGTGTTTGGTGGATCGTATATTTCTAATATTAGGGAGGTGAGGAAAGTCAGTCTTCTCTCTTGTGATAAAGGTTAGGCAATGATCACTGAGGTCATCAGGCAAAGTACCTACATTATATGTGATGTTAAGTTTATTTATTAGTATCCAGTCTAAAATGGTTTGCTTTTTACTTGGTTTGTTAAGCCTGTCCACACACGTCTCCACACACGTCTCCACACACAGTGTCCATAATGTTGACCACAGCCTAGGTAGTAGTTTATGGGTACAGGGATGTTCACCTAGCGGTGACAATGCTGGTATCATCCATCAGACTGTGCACATATGTCACACACCTCACCCAGATAGCCCATTCTGTATGTTGTTCACAACACTGACACAGCTATACTGATAGGTCATGGCCATTCACAGCCTTACATACACACATGCCTAACATTTGTCTGTGTGGTATGGGCTACAATGAGAGTGGGGTACAACACATTAACCCTGTTCTACTGTAGCTGGCACTGGTATGATGTGCACATGTCACTCTTGCACCTTTTGTAGTTGTGAGTCTGTCAACAGGCCACTGGTGGAACACTCCTGTGACATGCAAAGGTATTTGTAATCAAATATCCATGCTGTCTTGTACTTCTGTACTGCTAACATCTACAGTGATAATGGTTCATGGGCATGCACACCATACTCAGCAGGGTTATAGTGCGGTGCCACCCAAAATGACTGTCATCACCACTTGTGGGTTGATATTATCCAACACCCTATCTGTATTGTATGGTCATGCTAGGCACTTGTTCAGAACTTGTGAGCATGTCATGAGCTACTGATTACTATAGCACCCATTCCACACCATTTCCCATAGGTACACTGGCTGTCCTACACTTCCCAGCTTGCTTATGGTACAACAGCTGTTGTACACATGTAACGCACATATCCTGTGGGACATGGTTGTATATACAGGCATGTCCAACTGTCACGTGCCAGTGCTACTGCCTGTCTATATGAGGGATATGTCGTACATGTGGCAATAGAGCAATTGTCTCATGTACACATTCAATGCTCACCTCCCAACATACAACACTACAGCCTGTGGGGGATGCACTTCTGCAGCCGTGCTGGGGGCATAGCTCTCAAGTGTACCTCATTACGAGGAACGCACTCATTTGGGGTTCTAAAAGGTGCATGTTCCTCAAGGTTCCACATTGAAAGGGTCTGTCACACATTCATTGTTGGAAATTGTTTACCTGCTAGCCATGGCTAAATAGATGGGAATCATATTAATTCATTAGAATATCTTTTTATACATAAAACCAGCCTATTTTAGCCATCATATGCCCTTCCTAGTTGAAGCTGTTAGTAAGCCAGTTGTAAGTGTTCCACGTTTTGCCCATTTGTCACACAGTATGAGGGCTAATGTTCCTCATTTTGGGGACAGGAGGTTGACAGCTATGGCTGGGGGTAATGCTGTCACCAACCCTGACTGCACCTGACAGTCATTTGGGGATGTGTAACATTCGCAACACACCCCACCCATCACATAGTCTCACATGATCTACACCACTGGCCACACCTACGAGGACAACTTGTGCAGTACGTCTCCATACTCAGTGTAGGTACCAGAGGTAGCCCCCATCATGGAAGACAACATCACCAGCTTATAGCCCACAGACTCATGTGTGCCCATCACATACAGTCAATAGGGAGTTATAACATTCACAACACACCAGTCATAGGTGACTCTGTAGGGAGTCACACTGCAGTTCCACACAGCAGGCTACACAAGGCGATAGTCGCTTACATCTTGCTGTTGGGTAACTGCTTCTGCAACATAACCTATGCACCCATGCCACACCTCACCAGGTACGATGTGACTGTCATTCTCCATGTTAGTGTGACTGCCCTGTGATGCCACTTCACAGACTACGTGTGCAGGGACATGCAATAGCTCACCAGTCTTATAGCCCTGAGGGTGTGGGCCAAGCCCTGGGGAGCATTTTGCATTTTTCCAGACACGATACCACTGTACAACGACTGACAGTTCACTTCAACAGTTGCCTATGCTCCTATTGTCATTACACAGGCATCTGGTATCTGTCCGCTTTGACTGACCTGGTCAAACACAATGCTGTGGCACAGATGACTTGCACCTGTCAGCCCTGGGAGTACAGCTCACATGTAAGGCTCTTGCTGCTTCTATACTGCCTGTCTTGCACAGTTTCCAATAACTGTCACCGGCAGGACGGGAACTGGCAGGCACGACATGGAGTCATGTGACACAATGCTTGCATCTTCCTCTGTGACGCACGCAGGCAAGGCACACCTTATAATGCACCACTCAAACATCTCTGCAGTGACTGGGACCTGCCTCTAGGCTCTGCAGAGCACACCTGCAATGACAGGTTATAGACAGACCATACCTTTCAGGCACATACCTGGACCGGCACACCCACAGCTGAGGGGTTCCCATATCCCACTATGTTTTGCACACATCCTGGCAAGTTACTTGGCACAATGCATCAGAGGTGCTCCATGTGCAACTAACTGTGTCCGGGACCGCTATACACATTGTAACAAGCTACAGAGTCAACATCATACCCCACGGTTAACATACCTTCTTTGTTGGTATATTGGACAGTGGGCCTCATACAGCTACTACTGATGTGTGACTGACACTACCCCACACTTAACTGGGATAGCCACTCATGTACCGACACATCCATGAGTCATAACCTCCGCTCTGCTGGATCAACCCATACACACCACCTCCAAGACCTACATTAACCTTGGCATGAACACTACCACCATGTGACTGGTGTTACACACCTGGGGTTATCCCCTCATTGGTGGATTCCGAACATATGCTAATCAACCTTGTTAGCCACATCCCAGCACCACACCCATCACAGCATACACAGTACATGAGTACTACAACACCTACTACAGATGTCTGCTGACAGCAGTTGTTAACGTCATGATACCCGTGCAGATGGACAATGCAAATACAAGTGCTGACACATACCCCAGTGCACTTCATTAGCATGTACACAACTGCATGGATCATGCTATTCCACACAGAGCCATGATGGTACACACCAGATAACAGACGCCACTCTGGTGGTCATGTTCCATGGACATATGATGTACAACAACAGGTGTAGGCTGTTGCACAGTGGTGTACATTCCCATGTGTGGGGTGGCTCACTGGTCAGCCATGGTGGGGCCACAGGGTCCCTCATCACATACTCCAAGACTAGCTACGTAAACATGACTGCCACACATTCCGGGGTGTACCACCAGGCATTATGGTGGTATGTCAGTAGTCGATGGCAACACCCACATCTGCTGTCACATACAACAATCACTCAGGAACATTACAGACCCAGGTGATGTTGGCAACATGCTGGAGGATGGATTCAATGCTAACATTACACCCTCTCACTCACTACAGGGCCACAATCCATACATGAACATTGTGGTGTCCCTGTGGTCACACCTACACAGTACTGAACTACACTCTATATGTCCTGGGACACTGGCCCCATGTCACCTTCCAACGTCCCAGGCTGTGATGTCCACCAACCTCTGAATGACATGTCTCCCCACTAGGCCACCATATTCAGTAATAGCCTTGTTTCAGACATTGTAGCCCCTGAATGGCACACAGCAGCATTTAACACACTACACACAGGTGGCACCACAATACACGTGTGAGACTATAGTCCTACACACCTGACTGGACTGTTCTGCATGGCTATGGGGCACATCATCAAGGACGTCATTCACAGAGACATTGTTGGGCTCCCGTCATTTGCTGCCACCCGGGTTGGGCTTGTTAGGGCCAGAGCATGGCCCCTACACATAGTGGACTCCTTTCATACAGTTACCAGGGCAGTTGCTGATGGTACGGGAGTCCACACATCCTACATTGTCCTCTCATTGCCTTTCAGCACCATTCCCCATTCTGGTATTGACAACATACACATCCACCTACACATCGTACCCTGTGTCTCAGGATGTTATGCAATGTGGCTCATGGACAGGACACACACAGTGAGGCCAGCATACCATAGTACCTACTACATGTCAGGTACATTTGGCATACCACAGTCCTCAGTCATAGGGCCCCTCATGTTCATTATATGCTTCCCTGCAGAACAGGCTAGAACAGGGGACTTTCCCTGCCTAGCTTTCAAACCCTGCATACAAAGCACCATGATTGCTCCACCAGCTGATACTGACTACATCCATACGGGTGTCGCTGTGACAGATACATGATATGACTATCATGGCATCAAGCTGCATGACACAAGGTGCATGCACATCACCTTTGCATTACAACATTCACCCACTGACTATCACATGGGTGGTAGTCCCCTACATACATATCACATTGTACATGTTTGCAGTACACACATATGTTGCACCCACTCCTGTGGTTACCGTATTGCCACTGTGGCATGGATATCCTTCTACGTGGCCACACCTATCTGTACTGGGTGTGTAGCTGGTACATAGGCACCCATTGTACCTCTGAACTCAAGACATCTACACACATTCAAGGGTACACCACCCCATTTAGGGTGTACCTTACACAACAGCTACAGCTTTACATACCACAACATTAACATGCCATGACGTTTACTGAGCTCCGACAGTTTAAATATGCGGCTGCACTACGGACACCACATCTGTACACATTTGCATACTTCATACTCAGGGGTGACCTCTGCTGATCAGACAGGGCCCATGTCCACAACATTATCAATGGATATACTCCTCATACGCGACATAAGCAAAAGCCACTGTGAGCAACATGCTCATGGATATGTGCACACATGCCACAATGAGTGGGATGTGCTTGAGGGTTACATTCCCAAACAGGACACTCACCATGCTTTGGAACATAAGTCCTATGTACATCACGCAGGGACACTCAGTAGCACTGTTCATGTGATACCTCCCTTGGTGGTTGGGAGACACATGTAGGCCTGGGATCACTGCAGTGGCTGTACTGTGCAGAGGTGCAGGTGACACATGGCTCTGCTGTTCACAGGACACTACCCTAGAGAAGTGCCACTAGTGTGAACACTGTAGTTGTGCTTACACATGGACTTGCCAGACTGCATAGTACCCCACTATGCACCTGTGAAGCTATTACATGTTCTTGTGCATGGTTACTTGGTAGCCCTTCCATTTAGATTAGCTATCATGCTATTACAATGTCCCATGCCTACAAGCCATATGTATCCTGTTATTGTACATGCCAATAGACGATACCTGTGGTATGCATGATATGCCTGTTATGCTGTGTAGAATATCTGTCATATCTACCTACAATACTATACATTACACATATTTCACATAGTATCCCATAATGCAAAGCATACTTGCACAGCGGGACCACCTTAGATATGTCATTAACGTTATATGCCCATACACATGCGTGCTGTGACAGTATATCAACATATACTATCCCCTGCTATGGCACGTCCTTGTTGGACATACCCTACCACTCACGGCGGGTTGTATGGAATTGTTCTGTTTAACACCCTCATGTAGCATCCCTTGTGGTGTCTGTGCTGTGTACCTTGTGTCCCACTGCTGGACGCATAGTTTCTACAAGCGTTAGTATGCTCAGCAGGACATCACTACATAAATAACTTTCCCCACTTTATGCATTGTGGACACATTTAATTAATGCAAACCAGGCTATACATACAGTAAAACTAATTAATACAGATCATGCTATACATAACCTTACATATTGGGTGTTCTACATACCTTGTTATTGTTACGGCGTTTTGTTTCTATCTCTCTCACAGTGTTTCAACTGGTATTCGGTATGAGCATACGGTTTGAATGTCTGCCAAGTCATCCTTATATACGTCGATACCTGTAACATGTGGATTCATCCCGCCAGTTAGTGTTCCTGAGTGACTAATTACTTGCATATCAGCTGTGCAGCTACTCCATTCGCCAATTACGTGGCAACAGTGGGGTATAATTGAATTCACCACTTGGGCATTGCCTATTTGCCCTACCTTCGGGGAGACGGTCTGTATTGTGTTTTGTTATGTTTAATTGCAAGTGCTATGCATAAAGACAAGTATACTTTGGATTCATGTCCCCCGTGGATTTTGTGTGACAGGTAGAGTATTTGGTTCAACATGTGGGTGCACCTGTCATCCCAACGTCTGATAACGGAGTATTGCACACAAAACCTGTAACATGGCTGTTTGTTCCATTATACAACGCCTGCAATTTTGCATGACGCCTTTAATTGTGTCTCTCACACCGTATGTTGAGGGTACTGCAGTTGTAATTGACTGACTGGATATTTGTGCTGCTATTACAGTCTGTATTGCTTTAGTTTCTAGTGTGGGGGATGTTGGTGTGTGTACGTAGCATATACAGGTTTGTGGGCCTTGCATTTCTACATAATCCGTATATATGTGTGTAGGCTCCGTCCCTAATTAGAGAGCTAACAGTTAGTAGACTTATGTTACAGGATTGTACGTTGGGCCGTTGTTAATTGGTTTCTATATCGTCTGCAGGTGAGCTTGCTACTTGTATACCTCTGTAATTGCAGCGATATATCAAGGGATATGTGTAAGTGACAGCTATCCCTTGTATTTCTGTCACAGATATTTGCAGTCATTGTGGTTGTGTTGGTAAAAGAGCCTGTTTGCCATGGTTTGCCAGCTTTTCATATGGTCATTGTTGGACACTTGTGGGACACACAGCAGTGTTTACAGGCCAACACTTAGCCATGGTCAGTACACAGGTTAGCACATACTTTTATCCTCAATACATACCTATTGTTGTGTGACTTTGGCTACTTATCATATTGCATGTAACATTTACGTTTCTTACATACAGGCATAACTATTAAATACGACTATTACATTATATATGGGACATATTTATGTCCTACCATCTCGGACATTTGCCCTTTGTACTGTTTTATGTCAGGATATACCTGCCGAGGGTGGGGCTGTCCCTCCTACTGTGGGACAGGTAGTAACCGTATGCCTACGGCTAGCTATACCCACACCTACCGTACTTATCTGCCTCTGACTTGGCAATAACAAACACATGTTGCGGACACACACACACACATTACAGTCACACGGAGATGCACACGGCACCCTCAATGCACACTTACACAGACTACGGCATTCACAAACACAGTTGAACACAGTACCTCCGTGGACCGCAGCACCGACAGCAGTGACTAAATGTCCCTTCATATCATCATACTATTACTCGCAGCTGTACTGTTCCAGTACTGTGTTCTATTGGTCTTTCAGCCTCGTGGTTATGCATATCGGTATGTTACACATTCCATGGTTGCCGGTATCCTATTTATTTGTACCTCCAAGGTGTTATGAATGTCGTTGAACTATCTATTATATTTGCAGATATCGCTGAATCCATCTATATCACCATATATCACTCTATTGCCCTTTCTATCTGTATTATATATATGTATATGTGTACATATATATCTATATATATATATATATATATATATATATATATATATATATATATATATATATATATATATATATATATATATATATATATATATATATCTGGTGGGGAACGTGACAGGCACACAGCACCACCATATGCTGTAAGGCTCATGTACTGTTCAGGTGTTGGCATTCCGTGTTCCACTAGCTGTTGTGTTTACAATGTTTGAGGGCTGCCTATGTAGGAGTCACACATTGGGCCACCTATACATTACAATTTACAGGTGGTCATGTTTGTGTGCCATCCATTTTACTGTGTGTGCAGGTGGAGAGGTGTCAGTCCATAGAGGCCTACACTGTCAGAGTATGTGCTATACGTTCCCTCTTTGCCAAGGCGTAGGCATATTGGGCACGCCTCCGTCTGCCTACTGGAGCTGGCACAGTGTGTTCATGGTCTGAATCCCTCTGTGCCTGTACTGGCCTTGGCAATTGCGGTGGGCTATGAGGGCCTTCACCATTTTGTCCCTGCTGCAGCTGTTTCCGCAGGATCATATTATGTAGCATGGCACATACTATGACGATGTGGGCACATGTGCCTGGAGAGTACTGCAAGGCTCCACCAGATGTATCCAAGCACCAGAACCATGATTTCAGCATCCCGAACACACGCTCTATGATGATTCTGGTTTGTGCGTGTGCCTCATTATGGCGTTCTTGCATGGGTGTGTGTGCATTTCTGATGGGAGAATTCATCCATGGCTCCAGTGCATAACCAGCATCCCCCACAAGATGGCCATGTGGGATGCCCCCCCTGACAAATACCTGATACAGCTGTGAGGCATGCCAGATATGGGAGTCATGGTAGCTTCCAGGGCTGCCAGCACACACATCCATGATAATGCCCTGGGCATTGCACACGACCTGGCAGTTGATGGAGTGGAATCCTTTGCGGTTTATGTAGCACCTACCATGCTTACCGGGTGGTGACTTGATTTGTATGTGCGTGCAGTCTATCGCACCCAGTACCTCCGGGTAGTGTGCCACATGGTGGAAGTGGCGCATATTGCTGGCCAACTCCTCCTGAGTTCGGGGGAAGTATATCTGCTCATTGGCATGTGGTAACATGGCATCCAGGAAATGGTGTAGTACCCTGGATGCTGATGCCTGTGAGATACCCATTATATCTCCAGTTGGCCTTTGAAAGGTACCTGTGGCCAGTATTCGCAAGCTTACACATACATTCGTGACCACTGGTATGGGTTCCCCTCTGTTGTTTCTGGTACTCAGGCGTGGCCGGCACAGCTCCACTATTTGCTGTAAGATGTCCCTGTCCACCCTGTAACGCTCTACTATCTCCAGGTCATGTAGCCCCTGGTAGGTTACCCTTGGTCTGAACACTCTCCTTCTCCTCCGAGGCCTACGGTGGTTGTCGGCATCATCCTCCACAACACCATCAGTCTCTAACACATGCTGATGAATCACAGCTATGGCAGCTCCCAACATGTACATTTTAAAAGTTCCCCGTGTGTTTACACCTATGGTGCAGTGTTTGGGAATACACAGGTGTGTGTTGGGTGCTTTCACACTTTATACTATTGTGCTGTGAACACCGATGATGTCATAGGGTGTGTATGTACGATCATAGCTACAGGGTATCTTATGTGTTTTACTGCCGGAACTACTATTGTGGTGCCTTTGGTGTTGAATTACATTTGCCTGCCGTGGATTACCTCTTGACCTTCCCTTTACATTTCTGCACGTTGCACCTACCATTTTCTGGCGTGCATCCTGCAGCCTACGTTCATTTGTACTTTCCTGGACCTGGCGTATCTTGCGTTATGTGTGCTACTGCCAGTCTGCTGTCGGTTTGCTTTGCTCTGCTGTGTCAGGTCTCCTATCTTTGCAATCCAATACCTCCCCTCTTTTCTTTGCATTCCAATGCCTCCCCTATCCTGTTTTGCAGGTTTCTGCAAGCAGACTTGTCAGCTGCCGTCGATTGGCCATCGTGGGTTGATTGGTGTTGATTGCTCATTAGTACTCCAATTACCCTACTTCAGCATTTCCTTCTTTTCTTCCCATGACCTTCCTGTTTGTGCTATTGTTTGCGGTGCGTGCATCTGATTACTGGGTTTCGGGCATGTTTTCACCCCCGTACACATGCGCTTTTGGGCACCATGTGTGCTCTCAGCTAAATGATTCTACACCTTCCTCCCCACCCCTGTCCTGCAGCTTTGCTTATCAACGGACAGGCCAGATTTGCATTGCTCCAATGTGCTTACTGCTACGGTGGCACACCCCTCTGCTGATGTCATGTATCTCCTCTGAGCCACTCCTCAGTGTTATACCGCTGCGCCGTATGGTACAACCTTCATCCGGCGGGACATTTGCGATTCAGTATTATCTGCCTCATTTGCATGGCATTGACTACTAATTCATAGTTACCATGCCGAACATTATCGCAGGCCCTTAGCAACCCTTGCACCTTGATTGTGGTGTTCCATGCCTACCATTGTGTATTATGCTGTAAACCTGATTTCTATTACTTTGCGATTTTATGACATTTTTATATTATTTCTTTATGTTACAGCTTCCGCACACATGCCCTGCGTTGTGCTGTGCGTTACTGTGAACATGACATTAAATGTTGTTATTTACGTGTTGTGCATCTTTTCTTATGCCATTGGCTGTGTATTTCGCCATTGGCATATGTTAACGTTGTGATACCTGGGTCTGGCCCTCTTCCATAGCTCCGATGTTCTGTTTGGGAAAATGTAAATCGTGTTTTTTGGTTTACATTTCTGTGGGCTTACGCTACGCCTGCACCACTTCATGAATCACTATATGCCTTCATTTGCATGGTGTGACACCGCACATGGGGTGATTAGCATACCTAATTCGGGGGCTGCGCAGTTCTGGCATATGCCGGTAGTGCACATGGAATTGGATCGTACCTGAATCACTCGACGGCCATATTTGGCATTATACCGCCTACGCTATGCCTGCGCCTGGCGCAAACTTCATGAATCCCGGGGGTTGTGTTTTTGATCTATAGCTATTTATCTATACACACACACACACACACACATATATATATATATATATATATATATATGTGTGTGTGTGTGTGTGTGTGTGTGTGTGTGTGTGTATATATGTATATGTAAATGTATGCATTCATCATTATTGTTACAGTCTATGTTATGAATGCACCACATCTCACTTTTCGTTCGCAAGCAATAAATATTTTTCTAGATCCCTCAAGAAGATTTTACACTGACCATACAATTTGCAATTAATGACTGCACAGTTTTATTTTTTAAACCATACAGTTATTATTATTATTATTATTATTATGTTATTATAATAATAATGTTTAACAGCAACTAATGACATAATAACAGTTAATAACAATTTTTATCAATGATAAAAAGAGTTATCATGGAAATTATCAGCAAGGACATAGGAGATCCAGACACTGCATCCATTCTAGTTTGGTTTTGTCAAAGGAAGTTCATGCTTACCGAATCTGGTGGACTTCTTTGAAAAGGTAATTAAGACAATGAATGAGGAGAAAACAGTGCACAATGCCTATCTAGATTTGCTTAAAACATTTGATACAATACCCCTCTTGGACATTGTCAACAAACTTACAGAACTAGGTATAATCCTCTTTATAATACATTGGATAGCTAGCTGGCTCAATGATAGGACCCAGGAGGTTAGAACTGGTGAGGCCACTTCCACAAAGAGGCCAATCACTAGTGGAGTCTCCCAGGGCTCTGTGCTAGACCCACTCCTCTTTGGCATCTACTTCTCAGATGTCAAAGCCAGTGTTAAAGAACTCTGGCTAACCAAGTTTGCAGATGACTGCAAACTGGACCAGTCATCAGATCTCCCCCCGAGATGAGACCCCCTTTCGCAAAGGTCTAACACTGACAAAGACTTGATGCCAAAGCCATGGCTTAAAACTCAGTACCAAGAAATACATTATAGTGCCTTATGGGAAGTCAGCCACCCCGGGAAATTACATCATCAGTAAGACATCCCTAAAAGTTAATTCACCAGTAAGGAATCTGGGAACTCATATAAATAGTAAACTAGCCTTCAACCAAAATGTGCCCGAGACAGTAAGAAAATCCTTCTATATTGCTCAACTTATAAGGAAGAGCATGGCATCTAAGTCCAGGGAGGTCATCATACCTCTCTATTCAGCCCTCGTCAGAACCATCATAAAGTATAATGCTCCCTTAGGTATGTATCTGACCAAATAGATGCATCAACTGAAATGTCCACAAAGGTTCATTACAAAAAGAATGCAGGGAGTAAACACAATGTATTATAATGATTGCCTCAAAGCCTTGTGTCTTCTTTATCTGGTATCATACAGACTTCTGAGAGATGACCTTTGCCTGGCATACAAGGCATCCCTGTACCCTATTTTGATGAACTTTATGCACCTCCACAAAACAAACATCATCAGAACTACTAGATTAAAAGACTGACATTTTGCTTGTAACATAAAAAGGACATGTTGGAAAGATGTATGTTTTTCAGAGAATTACCATTCTCTGGAACAGGCTCCTCATCCATGTTAAGTAGAGTTCCTCCCTATCCCTATTTAAGTGAACCTGGGACCAATGTATGGGTCATCAGAAATTCACCCCTGGTCTAGCACTTATGTCTCTGATGGACAGAGGCAGGCAATAAACCACGACCTATATAAATCAAATTTGTGGGTCACATTTGGGTTGCATGGCTAGGTTTATAAAAGCCCTAGTGGTTGTTAGCATAGTATACACCTATAAACCTATGAATGTGGCTTGCACCACTGCACATTATACTTTTTTGTACATGCTATTGAAATCCATCAAATATGTGTCAGGATTTTCATAGCTAACCTACTTGTGAATGAAGTTTGTTTTCTCAAGTTTCAATTGCTCGAGGCTGAAGAGACTGATGATTGGAGCTCCTACATAGAAAATCATTGTTGATGAGATGTCCTTTTCTTTCAGTTCATGTGACCATGGAGTTAGTATACATAAGTTTGGGATTGGGGGTGGCTTGCCCCCCCCCCCCCACATTAGGTGGTGCAGTGAGGAGCCTGACCCTAGAAAAAAACATTTAAACTGAATTTTGTTAGCATTTTTTCAGGGGAAGGAGTAGAGTTCAAGGATTCTGATCCTCAGCAGATGGAGCTTAGACAACTCATAGTGGAAGCACATTTTCACAGCAAATGCAGTCTAGCACCTTAGACTTGCAGTTCAAAATGTCTTTATTGCTTTTAATACATATTATGTATTCATCTTTATTGAATGGTTGTTCATGTTGCCAGCTCTAAAAGGATAGTTATTCTCAACTGCCACCACTTAAATGTCTTTGGACTGGTACTTCTTGCAGTTATTAGAAAGCATTTTCACAGTTGTTCCGCAAATCAGAAGTCAGATGGTTTCACATTTTTGTTAGTATTGTAAAATGTACTGCATGTATAAGTATTTTTAATAAAAAATACCAACTAAAGCTTTATATTTAGACATATTCTGAAAACAATTTTTGTTACATTTTCAAAATATGTGTCACGAGTCACAAAATACATTGAATATAACTTGAGCCTTGGGTGGGATGAAAGGAAAAAACAATATAGGAAAAAGCTGGTGATGAGGGAAATAATTTGAGCCACACTTAATGCTAATTAAAATCGTATATTCATTGAAAATAAGACAAAAAAAATTGAATTCCTTCAAATTTTTAAATTAAGTAAATTTACAAATTTAGTTTAAAGGAAAGTTCAGTTTTAGTTTGGCAAAGTAACTGTACTAGGATGTTTATTCTGTAACGATTCAGTTTGATCAATATTGGTGAAGAATTATTAGGCATTTCACTTCTGCTCTGAATACATTTCACACTTCATCTACCCCTATGCATTTCTGCAGATTACTGTCACAGATCTTAAAATGTATTACTTAACAACCAGTTTTCCATTCCAGAGACATAAAAAACAAAACTGTCAGCTAATGCCTGATGTTAGCATTTAAAAATAGCACTATAGCTTAGAGATGGCTGTAGAAAATTGTTCATGAGTTCAGAAAAGGAAGGACATATTTGATAACTGTATGAATCTTTTCAATGCATGTAGACTGCTCTGAAAGAAAGTCATCCAAGCCATTTCAATCCTTCTTCATTAAACAAAGAAGAAAAAAGAAGAACAGAGAAACTAAATGGCAAATGCTGTGTGGATTCTGAATAATATGTTAGTTTGGAAATGTCATACAGTCCTTTTATGTTGAAGGATATAAAATATTATATAATATATATGTGCATGCTTGTAAGAGATTCTGTCTATCTCTATCTCCCTCTCTCTTTCCATCTCTCTCTCTATTTCTCTCTCTCTCTCTCCCTCCATATATATATATATATATATATATATATATATATATATATATATATATATGTGTGTGTGTGTATAAAATATTAAGTCATATGTATTTATGTACTTGTTCTGTAAGAGGTGCAACATAAGCAGATGCTGCATTTTTGTAAAAAATAAGAAGAATATTTGTCTCTGGATGTATGTATATCAGTTTACTTACCCCAAAGATCTGATTGAGCTACAGAGCTGTTTTTCACTCATTTACCTGACTAGAGACTTCTGGTAATGGATTTACAAGTGCTGAAAAGAAAACCTGCCATAGATTACAAATCTCTCTACTGAAAAAGATTGCCACTTTAGCAATTAACAACAATTTACATTAGCTTACTTGTGTTCAAGTTAACTGTCAAACATGTCTGTCTAAATGTGGCAAGAATTCTTTAGCAGATACATAATGAGATTTTGGATACATTTTGTGAACAACAGAATAAGAAATTCTTACCAAAAACAGTTGTCAGATACCAGTACAAAAAAAAACCAAAAAAAAAAACCCAAACATTGCTAAATGTAATGGACACCTAAGTCTTTTCAAAAATGGTAATTAAACAAAGCTTGAGTAATGATAGCAACAAATGGAATGCAGATGAGGTGGGGGCTTATTTCAATTTAAATATATCAATCTTTGATTCAAACCAGATTTTATAACATACATTGTTCATTCAGCCACCTTTCCAAACATCCATAGAGGCAAACATACATACATACATACATTTTCTGACACCCCACTTTAACCTTTACATAATCATATGAATACTAGAGCCTATAATGGCAATCAGTAGGTACAAGGCTGGATGATACAGCATGAGTCTATCACTGGACTTTTAACTGGGGGCCATGAGCTGGACAGCAATGAAGTAAGATCTCTTCAATATTTTCAGTAGTGGTTATAAAAAAGGCAATATATCACGGAGATGTAGGTATTGTACTGTACAGGGCAGGAAATGATATTCATGATAAAAAAAGGCACTGCAGCAGAACAAAACCCTCAGAATCCAGAGGCAAACCTAGTAATACAGTGAAAATGCACCTGTATCCTGAGCAGACCAAACTGTTAACAGCCAAATTAAAATCAGTAGTATATAGCAATGGTGGAAGGTCTGTACAGCCCTCCAAGCATTCTGTTTATAAGATAATATGTGTGGAAGTGTTAAAAAAACAGTCTAGCAAGAGGTCTGCCTTTGTGACATTGCATACCTCTTGTGTTGTTTCACCAATACTTCAGTGACAAGCTGGAGTGTTTGCTTGTGCACAATGGTGGCCCTGATGTTATGGAGAAGGTCAAGAGATGTTCCTACATGCCCATTTTTTGGGTGTATGCTTTTTATCCAACCTGCAGATGACCTATGTAGTAGACCTTCTTCTGTGTGGCTTGCCTGTATTTACTTTTTTAATTTGTTTGTAAACTAAATAGGTGAACTGGTCCACTGACACTTTTCAGTCACAACCTGAGCTCACTGAGCAAAAATAATACAATTTCTGTTAAATTTAGTACAGTTTTGGGTACAGCAAGTAAGAATACCTTAAAAGAGCACAATGGCATCTTTTAAAAACAATGCTGTGTCCTAAGTAGATGACTTTTTAAATTAATACTAGAATATGAATGATCCACCTCATAATGCTTCCAGACTTTCATCTGCTTAACCTTATCAAACCCAAAAGAAAAACAAGCATTTGTAGCATTCAGTAAAGGAATTCAAATGCTACCTAGCCTTACCTTTAAGTTTTAATGAAGTAGCCCAGGTTGTTGACTCCTCTAGTAGGTCAGCAGCAGTCCTGACTGCAATCTATGACCTACCTTCAAAAGTAAATAAAATTACTTAGGTTGTTGACTCTCCTTGTAGGTCAACATCACACCTCAATACATTCTAAAAATGCTTGGAAGTCTCAAATTTGCCCTGGTACTGGGAATTATCACAAGAAACCAGCAGATTCTAGACATTCGGTCATGTATTAGATCTCACGGGCCATCCTAGGAAAGGGTCTCACTTGCAGATGTGTCCAGAAACAGTATCCTATTTCTCCAAAATGCCTACAGTCAGAAGATTCTTGTTTCCATTCATAAAAAAAAAATACCAACAGTATGAAAATGAATGTGTCCATTCATCAAAAGAATGTCTACAGTCTGAAGATTTAAAATCTTCTTTCAAAATCTATAATACCATTTACTGCTGTTATTAGTTCATTCAGTTTCCCATCTTTTAAATTGATGTCCATGTATATTTTCAGATAGCTGTTTTGCATCTCTGTTGTGCTGGGTTGGATATTACTAAAATCGGTACTTATGTATTATCGAAACCACATTATCGAGGTTGCAAAAATAGCATACTTCAAGTCAAAGGAGGTCATGCAACACTATAAAGTCCTTATTGCTCAGTAAAAGTGTGGATTACCTTCAGGAAGACCAGCAAATTAAAAAATCCTCTTCCTGATTTGCGTGCATTACAGATACACTAAAAAATTGTCATGGCTGTTATCGTACAAGTCGATTTCTGAAGGTTGTAAACAGGGTGTAAGAGCAAGTTTAACACAGTGGCCCTATATTGTGTTGGTCAAATTTAACAAATCAGATTTATTGTTAAAGAAACGCATAGCAGAAGGTGTTGTTTCACCAGTACTTCAGTGACAAATTTAAAGATCATTGCTGCCATCAGCTAAGATTACTACTGGAATCTCTAAGCAATTCCACAGGCCTGGAGATAACCCTAGTCATCTGTTGTTTTCTTCTTGATGTTTTGGCAGTTTGCGAGCCATGTAGTGGCATTCTTATGTATGACATGACTGGTAAATGTTTTCAGTAAAAAGAGACACTCAGTGGTGGTAAAACAGAAAGACAAGAAAGATAAATGCTTTTTAGACCTGGGAAATAGTGGGATTGTACACCTTTTGTCTTCCTGAGTGCACATTTGTTGATGGCCTGAAAATGGAATTATTCTTCATAAATGCAGTTTCTTGCACACTTCCTTTACCATTAGTTTCACCGGTGAGCTATATAACGTGATGAGTTTTCTGTCCAACAGAAGGTCAACAGTAGTATGTATTGTATTTATATACCTTGTACAAGAGGTACATATCATTCCTGGCTGACATACAAGATATCATGTTTAGACTGCACAAGGAAAACTGACTGGTCATTTTACTGATTATGTGTGCATCTTATCTTTTCTATCCATAGGTAAACCTTAGTCACCCAAATGCTAATTGTAGATTCTAAACAATGAATCTATCCTAAAACGGATTGTTTTAACCGTACATGAAAAACTTGAATTGGGCCCAAAAATGAAAACTAAACAAAATAACAGAATGATATATTATTGTTGTCATGTGATTAGCACACATTCCTTATGCATGCAACCATATTAGAAAACTTAGACAGTGTTCATAGTTCCAAGTACAATTTGCTATCTGTTGATAGTGAGAAACACCACTTGCAACTTTATTTTTTCCACAGACTGTATAAGGTCTTGGGTTCAATTTCCAGACAAAGGACAGTGTTTTCCTTTCATTTTTCAGTTTTTTTTTTTTTTTTTATTAAATTAGCTCTCTTGTTTTCCCAAGCAATTACATAACTGAGTCTCAGCTTGTCATATAATTTTGAAAAATAAATGATTATAGATCAGAACATAGCAACATTATGCAACCAGTATTCAGCTGCAAACATTCATTGATCATCATTCTCTGTTTATGATGTTGGAGAAGACAAGAATATTTAACAAAAATACAAAAATAATAAACCTAGAGAACAGAAGAAAGAACACAGGGCCAGATTCAGAAAGGGACGTTGCCAATGGTAAGCCCTACCATGGGCTATAATAGCTGGTGATGGGCCTTTCTGATTCAGAGACCTAATCAAGTACTCCCACAGTTTGTAGGATCACTACCCATGGTGGGCCAATTCCTTGCCCAAGCTATATGCTAATGAGGCATTCCTGGGCTCTGGAGTCTGGTGTATGCTAACCAGCCATGTGTTCTCCCCCAAGAAATACCCAGAGGAAGGCATTTTCACAACTGATAAATTCTACTCACTCAGCTGCATAAGTTTGCTCAGCCAGCTGATTTAATTAACTCAGTCAAAAGTTTGTATTCACCCATTACTTCCAATGGGGATACTGTGATAGAGGTAAATGATGGTGAGTTTAGAGGACAAGGTCGTGTTGGGGGTGGGGTGTGTGTGTGTGTGTGTGTGTGTGTGTGTGTGTGTGTGTGTGTGTGTGTGTGTGTGTGTGTGTGTATACATGAATGGGTGAGTGTGTTTGTGAGTATCATCAGATGGGGATTATGCATGTGTGCATATGTGTGTGGGGTTACCCATACTCTGTATTCCCCTAGTCTATCAAGCAAATCCAGTAGGTGGAGAGCATTAGATATCAGGGAAATATTACTACTACTCCGAAGTATCATGTGTGTGGGGTTACCATACTCTGTATTCCCCTAGTCTATCATGCAAATCCAGTAGGTGGATGGCATTACACATCAGGGAAATATTATTACTACTCCGAAGTAGCATGTGTGTGGGGTTACCATACTCTGTATTCCCTTAGTCTTGTCAAGCAAATCCAGTAGGTGGAGGGCATTACACATCAGGTAAATATTATTACTACTCCGAAGTATCATGAAAAGTGAATAGAACAACGATGTTGCAGCACAAAATATATATGGCATGGGAGAGACACTAGACAGAAATTTAGTTTAATATCCACCCCCTCCAAAACAGTAGTCTTTGTACTCTAAGGTCCATTTACTAAACTGGGCACTGTAATTTCTGTTGACAAGTAGTACTCTGTATATACCAGTTACTTTGTTTCCCTAGCTTCCTGGTTTCTGCAATCAGGAAATGACAGAAAACCTGTACTACTTTGTGCTTGTCTGTTAATTGCTATGTACTGGCTATAAACTGATTACTGTTAAACAGTCCACCAGAACCAACAAAGGTTCAACCAAGAAAATAAAATGAAATTCGAACCACAGTGTGCACTGAATGAATACTCAAGATCTGAAACACGAAGATTTATTCAACCAACAACAGACTAAGCATATGCTTTCACCAGCAACCTGGCTTCTTCAGAGTCTGACAGTAAAACACTCCATATAAAAAACACTCCACATTTAAAGCAAGAATGCATTCTCCCCACCCATCCAATTAATCAATAAATCAATCAAACAGACAATTTCTTAAGAATACATTTACAACCAAGTATTAGTTTAAAAAAACAATTCATAACATTTAATAAACTTATAATAGTCATATACTACATATGTATACATATAAAAATGTAATGTAAAATTGCAGTTCCTCTAAATAACACTACTTAAGTATTTTAACTGAGGCTTTATGGTGACACATTCATTTAGCCCAGGGCGCCTGGTAGCATTGAGCCTAAGCTGCCGTTCCATTTCTAACCTTGCTACCCTGTTCTGTGCATCACACTGAATGTTAGACTTAACCCTATCTATAATAAAAAATAAGAATTTGTTAAAATTCCCACATACTGCACTATGCAAATAAAGTGCATTGTGCTCATCCTTTCTCCTGATTGAACTGACATGTTCCCCTATTCTTGTTTTCAAGCTTCGTGTAGTCATGCCCACATAAAATGCATCGCATGACATACACGAAGCAGGATATACACAATTCTTGGTGCTACAATTACAAGCACCTGGACAAGATATCGTACGTTGATACCCCACTACACTTACGTACGTCCCAACTGCTATGTATCTACATCCTCTACAGGAACCACATTTGCTCATGGCAGATCTAGTGTTGCTTCTACCCTCTCTTTCAAGTATACTCTTCAAGTTCTTTCCTTTTCCATAGACAATCACCGGGGTATCACCTAGGATCATTTTAATATCTTTACTCAGAAAATATTTCCACAAATTTCTGAGACTAGAACCTAGTTCATTAGCTCTTTCATTGTATGTTAAAACAAATTTTGCTTTATTTGTTTTATTCAATGTGCTGACACTACTACCTATGTTTGCACCCTCCTCCCCTTGCCCTCTTAGAATAGGACTATATTCGTTTCTTCTTCTTCTTCTTCTATATACTTCTTTTTTGATGTTAGTTAACATTGATAGCGGGTACCCCCTGTCAACAAACATTCCAATCAATGTATAAATTTCCTTCTTAAATAAATCATCATTACTAATTAATCTACATAGCCGGACCATCTGGCCCTTAACTACACCTCTCCTTTGGTGCAGAGGGTGACAACTTGTGTAGTGCAGCATCGAGTTTGAATAACTAGGTTTCCTGTAAATTGTACTCACCAGTCCTTCTTTGGTCTTAAATAAGGTAATGTCCAGGTAATTTACTCTCTTTGTTCCAGGTGTGTGTAAATCTAAGGAAATCTGTGGTTTCATTAATGTAAGAGCAAAATTCCTTAACACTTTCCTCATCCCCTTTCCAAAATATAAGGAGGTCATCTAAAAACCTACAGTACAAAAGAATGTTGCCCTTGTACTTTGAGTTTAACACAAATTGCTTTTCCCATGCCCATAGCACTAAATTAGCATAGACAGGGGCACAACGGGCACCCATCGCTACCCCTGTCTTTTGTTGATAGATCTCTCCATCAAATTGTATAAAGTTATTATGTAGCATGATTTCCATCAAGTCATGACATATCTCCAGTCTTTCTTTATCAAAACTGGGACTAGTCAAAAGACTGTCATGAAACAGTTCCAGCCCAGTTTGATGTGGTATCACTGAGAATAAGTTAATGACATCGACAGTCAAAAACCCAAACATCTCATTCCCAATGCCCTTAACACTTCCTACCCTTTCCAAACAATGCCACGAATCCTTTAGTATGTGGTCAGCATCCATTAATGCTTTTTTACAAAAATGGTCCACAAATGCAGCCATTGGTTCTGTCTTGGAACCCTTTGCAAAAACAATTGGTCTAAACTGCACATTTTCTGTCCCTTTGTGGACCTTTGGGATTCCAAAAAGCTTGGGCATAGTAGGAAACTTCACACAAAGAAACTCATACTCAACCTCATTAATAACTCCTTGATGTAAAGCATCAAACAAAAACATGTCTATTCCTCTATATGCTCTATTAGTTTCATTAATTGATGCTCTAGTGTATGTGTTTTCATCCCCAAGCAACCTGAATATACAACTACTGTAGTCTATTTTGTTCATGATGACCATTCCTCCCCCTTTGTCTGGTTTCATACATCTAACCTTCTGTGTTGACCATAATTCTTGTATAACCTTTCTTTCATTCTCTGATAAATTATCCTTGACCTCAGATTTTTGCCTACAGATTTTCCTAAACTCATATTCTACCATCTGTTCAAATCCAGTGATCTCTGAGTTTATGGGAGGCATGAAGCAACTTTTTCTTTTGATCCCTAAAGATACGTTCTCGTCTGTAGACATCATAGCACATGAACCCTGACCAGCAAAATATAATTGCAAATTAAGCTTCCTAATATATAACTTTAAGTTTAGTAAAACTTGTGCAATATCTAGCTTGAAATTTGGCACAAAGTTTGTACCTTTGCTAAACAGTTCAAAATACACATCACTAATATCCATTTGATGTCTATCAGAGTTATCCCAGTTTTGATAAAGAATGACTGGAGATATGTCATGACTTGATGGAAATCATGCTACATAATAACTTTATACAATTTGATGGAGAGATCTATCAACAAAAGACAGGGGTAGCGATGGGTGCCCGTTGTGCCCCTGTCTATGCTAATTTAGTGCTATGGGCATGGGAAAAGCAATTTGTGTTAAACTCAAAGTACAAGGGTAACATTCTTTTGTACTGTAGGTTTTTAGATGACCTCCTTATATTTTGGAAAGGGGATGAGGAAAGTGTTAAGGAATTTTGCTCTTACATTAATGAAACCACAGATTTCCTTAGATTTACACACACCTGGAACAAAGAGAGAGTAAATTACCTGGACATTACCTTATTTAAGACCAAAGAAGGACTGGTGAGTACAATTTACAGGAAACCTAGTTATTCAAACTCGATGCTGCACTACACAAGTTGTCACCCTCTGCACCAAAGGAGAGGTGTAGTTAAGGGCCAGATGGTCCGGCTATGTAGATTAATCAGTAATGATGATTTATTTAAGAAGGAAATTTATACATTGATTGGAATGTTTGTTGACAGGGGTACCCACTATCAATGTTAACTAACATCAAAAAGAAGTATATAGAAGAAGAAGAAACAAATATAGTCCTATTCTAAGAGGGCAAGGGGAGGAGGGTGCAAACATAGGTAGTAGTGTCAGCACATTGAATAAAACAAATAAAGCAAAATTTGTTTTAACATACAATGAAAGAGCTAACGAACTAGGTTCTAGTCTCAGAAATTTGTGGAAATATTTTCTGAGTAAAGATATTAAAATGATCCTAGGTGATACCCCGGTGATTGTCTATGGAAAAGGAAAGAACTTGAAGAGTATACTTGAAAGAGAGGGTAGAAGCAACACTAGATCTGCCATGAGCAAATGTGGTTCCTGTAGAGGATGTAGATACATAGCAGTTGGGACGTACGTAAGTGTAGTGGGGTATCAATGTACGATATCTTGTCCAGGTGCTTGTAATTGTAGCACCAAGAATTGTGTATATCTTGCTTCGTGTATGTCATGCGATGCATTTTATGTGGGCATGACTACACGAAGCTTGAAAACAAGAATAGGGGAACATGTCAGTTCAATCAGGAGAAAGGATGAGCACAATGCACTTTATTTGCATAGTGCAGTATGTGGGAATTTTAACAAATTCTTATTTTTTATTATAGATAGGGTTAAGTCTAACATTCAGTGTGATGCACAGAACAGGGTAGCAAGGTTAGAAATGGAACGGCAGCTTAGGCTCAATGCTACCAGGCGCCCTGGGCTAAATGAATGTGTCACCATAAAGCCTCAGTTAAAATACTTAAGTAGTGTTATTTAGAGGAACTGCAATTTTACATTACATTTTTATATGTATACATATGTAGTGTATGACTATTATAAGTGTATTAAATGTTATGAATTGTTTTTTTAAACTAATACTTGGTTGTAAATGTATTCTTAAGAAATTGTCTGTTTGATTGATTTATTGATTAATTGGATGGGTGGGGAGAATGCATTCTTGCTTTAAATGTGGAGTGTTTTTTATATGGAGTGTTTTACTGTCAGACTCTGAAGAAGCCAGGTTGCTGGTGAAAGCATATGCTTAGTCTGTTGTTGGTTGAATAAATCTTCGTGTTTCAGATCTTGAGTATTCATTCAGTGCACACTGTGGTTCGAATTTCATTTTATAAACTGATTACTCTCTGTTATTATTTGACCTGAGGGTGGAATGCCATCAATAACATACAGATCCTTTACATAATCATGCTGCTCCTCAGCTCATCTTCTGTTCTTCCCATTCTACTGGGCCATCCTACCATGACTCTATAATAATGCTCAACATCTCTTCAGCTCTGTCCCCACCACCTATTTATACTTCCTCCCTACAATATCCACATATCACACCAACCCTATTTAATGATGCCCCCACCTTTACTCTAAATATAGATGGGTTAATTCCTCCCAAACCTCTTGTAGCAAAGGCACATGGGATATATGCAAATGATCCTCATGAACATCAGGTGTTTCAGCTAATTAGCAATTCGGAATGCCCATGACTTGTTTCATCGTTTTAATGGATAATTTCAGGCCAATAAAGCCAAACCCCACTAGCTGTGGCTATGCACATTTCGGCCTTGTTATGACCTCATCAGCACAGAACAAGCAGAGTGTTTGACTAAGCATTAGAAACATAGGGCTTTTATACCCAGCTGATGTCCATTATCATTAGGGTCACTGCAAAAATATCCTAAACAACAAACTAAAACAATGAGTGAGAAGGTCACTGAAAAACCAATCAGTAAAAACAAAATGAAAACTCCAGCAAAGTTAGAACTTCCACTGAGTGACCTCCCAAACCTCTTATATCAGAGGCACATGGGATATATGCAAATGATCCTGATGAACATCAGGTGTTTCAGCTAACTGGCAATTCTGAATGCACATGACTTGTTTTGTCATTTTAATGGACAATTTCAGGCCAATAAAGCCAAACCCCACTAGTTGTGGACATGCATATTTCGGCCTTGTTATGACCTTGTCAGCACAGCACAAGCAGAGTACTCAGTACCCTCCCTCCCATCCTTCAAAACCATTCTGAAAGACTTCCTAGCCAAAAGCTGGCTCTGTTCTTGTTCAACACCAGAATAAACTATATCCCTAAATGTGAACAATTACCTGTTCATACCTTACATCTCCTTACTCTCTCTTCTTCACTCACTTCCTTACTTCTATCAACTTCTCTCCCTTGGCCTTCTCTCTAAATATACCATAAGCCTGCTTTTTTCTCACTTCATATTTTAGATCATGTTTGTATTATACTAACTTTCCTTTAATTTCTCTATAAACAAACTGCAATTTCTCTAAATATTAAATCATTGTCGTTTAGCTTGTATCTATTCTTAACCAATGTTTTCATATTATGTCTAATTTGGTATAAATATTTAAAATGTGGTTGTTTTTGTATTGTTTTTGTAATACTTGGAGCTTATTCTCCCCAGGCCTCTGCTGAAATGGGCTCCTACCCAGGCAGAGTTTCCCAGTAATCAAATGTCAATAAATAATTAAATGCCAGAACTATCCTAAAGACACACAAAAAGTTAATACAACAAAATGTTTGCAACAGAAAAGATGTATTAGTGGGGGGAAACACTAGACTCTAGGTTTATGAAATAATACTCTAAATCGCTTAAAAGTGTAATAGTACAAACGTTTTGCAGTATAAAAGCTATGAGGCATACAAGGGTTAACACTATACACCAGGAACTCTTTAAAGATTATACTAATTCAGTTTTAAGAAGGAACTGAGCTTTGAACACTGTACCCTTGACACAGAAAACAGTACCTTAACTAAGTAGTGTTTTAGTCCTTTGCATTAATACTACACTCCAGGGGTAGCCTTTAAATATTATTATAGGTTACTTAAAAAATTAAAGCTCAGTGGGAAAATAAGCTTTAAAGCCCTCGCCTCTGGCTCAGTAAACAGTTTCATTAACAGTGTTATAGTCCACTGCGATAAAAAGCAGCTGTTACAGCAGGATGTTTTGTGTAAGTAACAATAATAATAATAATAATAACAATAATAATAATAATAACTGTGAAACTCAAATACCAGGTATCACTGACTGACTGTAATGGCTGGGCAGTTACAAGATACAGAACACATAAAGGCAAAATCAGGGGTGTTCTGCAAAATCAAGGCAGCTGAGAGGGATGGGGTGCCCACTGAGGTTGTATGTATATCTCTAAACAGTTGTACTCAAGACTTCCAGACAAAGGTGGGAGGAACATGAGATGATATCATGGAGATTTTTTAAATATTAATCCAAAGCATGTAAAAAAGTCAATAGAGCAACATGTGTAGCATCAACATGGACTTTCTGTTCAATAAAAAGCCAAAGATTAAAAAGCAGCCTTCAACACTTAAACCAGAACAAAATCTAAGCAGCTCCGAAGGCCACCGTGCCTGTTCACAATGTTCTTACACTTTAAACACTGGGTCTGTAAAACTGGAGTGCAGGGGGAGAGAAATAAGCGGACAATTTTTTTTCAAATTGTAACACTACTGGGGTTGTTTATTTAGTTACATGTGGTGCCTGCTCAGCCTTCAATGTAGGCAAAATTGAGCAGAAACTCAAAAGACGTATATATGAACACATGTACAATATGAGGACTAACAAGGAAAGCAATGCCTTATATAAACACACACTAGCTTGTAGTGATGCAAAATTTTTATTTTTTGTTCTTGAGTATGTTTCTGGCGATGTCCGGGGTGGTCATTGGGAAACCCACTTGGAATACAGAGAATTGTTTTAGCAGGTTCATAGGTTCATAGGTTCATACTAGGCTATCTGCCCGAGGGCATTTATAAGCCTAGCCCATTGTTTTGTGGCTTACGCCACCCCTTTAGTATGGGGAACTATACCCATTATTTTGCTGTGCCTCTGTCGAGCAGTGACACTGAGGTAATTCCTGGGGTATATCTGCGATCTCCCATCCATTGGTCAAGATTTCTCTTGACCAATGGATGGGAGATCGCAGATATACCCCAGGAATTACCTCAGTGTCACTGCTCGACAGAGGCACAGCAAAATAATGGGTATAGGTCTCCCTGGATGCCAGTAGACCCCCCCCCCGAGTCAATGAGAATATTTCTATTGCCCCCCTTTTGAAATTACAGGCAGCAAAATTATAATATAGAACAATATAGAAGTTCTTTTTCCTCATACCATATGAATTTTTGTGTGTATTTTTGTTTGTTTAGGTACATCATACACAAAATTATAAATTTTGTTGACAGATGGTTAAAATACCCTAAGTATAAGGGACACTAGCCCAAAGATTTGCTATTCCTCCATGCAGAACTAACTTAGTCCTGCATGGAGGCGGCCGTTTAGGAGCAGGACGGCAGCGCGCCATGCATATTAATAAGACATGCTGCCTGAGCTCCTAATCATACATGGAGCATGTAAGAGTGTAGAGGGCGTGTCTGAGAGCAGAGCTCTCAGAATATACATGCCCCCACAATGAAGAACAGCAGAAAGGCCCAAGAAATGAGTGAGACCGCTCATCGGTGACCGCATATCCCCATCAACGTTCCCCCTGGTGTACAACAGCAAGTAAACACAAATAAAATGAACAAACCTGTATTTTGTTTTTTTTTTAAATCTGATAAAAGCTAACCATAGGTGCTTGGGTGTGCCCATCGCTTAGCTACGATTAATACAGCTTAAATGGCTGAAGAGGATAACAAGGAAAATATATGCAAATGCAGAAGTATAGCAGTAGTGTAGTGGGCAGAGCATTCAGCTTACAAACAGCCATTCCCGGGTCGAGTCCCGCTATAGCACATTCCATTTTCCATGGCAAAGCATGTTATGACCAATATTTTTGTTGCATAACCCACTAAATAACATATATTTATGAAATGGAGTACTGCAGTAAATGCACATGTGAGGTGTCAGTGTCATAATGAATAAAGCACCAGTAAGTTTAAGGACCAGTAAGCAGTAGTAAGCATATTCAAGCACTAGTAAGCGGGTTTAAGACGTTTTGCATGGGGGAAAGCAATGTGCGCACAGGTTAAGCAATTCTAAAGCTAACTCTTTGTAAGCATATGTAAATGGAGGTTAGCGGTGCTTACCCTCACGCAAACCCGGGCAAACCCTCTTACAAATGCTCAAAAGTGCCTTAATCACTCTGTATCCAATGGCCCTTGTCCTGCTCATCAACAAAATAAACAGCCATGCAGGTCTCGAACCCAGGACCCTATACACCACAGTCACAGTAGTTAACCACCAAGCCATCACAGAAGTACAAAAGAATGAGGTATCAGCAAACAAGTATTCACTGTAGTAAAACCAAACTTGAACCGGTGAAAGGAATCGGTATACAGACATATGTGCCTTAACCCACTACATAACATAAATATGTGAACTGGAGTAAAGCAGTAAGCCCAGACATCAGGTGTAATTGTAATAGATTGTTGAAGTCCCCAATAAAACACAAGGACCTCATACAGTGTACGTACATATGAATCATGGATACCAGGCATACATATAAGGTGTAATGAATAATAACTCGATGCCAAAAAGGAATTATAATGCAAAGTCTAATGTAAGCAACGCTAAGCATTGCACAGGCCAGCTCAGCAGGTGTAAGCAATGTGTAGGCCAGCTAACTCAATGTGCCCAGTGTTATACACCTTTAAACACTGCCAACCATAGGTAACCAGGATTGCCCATAGCCTAGCCTTTTCAAAACTGGCCAATCACGGAAAAGTGCGGGAAATCGGCCCTACTTAAACCCAAGAGGTGGGAATACATATAATAACTGGCCATAGCTTCCCCTTGCAGGCACAATGGCAGGAACGGGAACAGGTGTGTGCTTTCAGGCTTAGCGCTGGTGCATCTAGGAGTCCAGAGTCATGGCAGGACTCCTTGTCAAAGACCATGATCAGAGACTGCTGCAGGGCCAGTACCAGGGCCCCCAATATAAGGCGGAGGTCTGGGACCGTCTCGTCCATGACCTCACCAGTGCCATTGGCATACCCCAAACTGGTGAGCAGGTCAGGCATCACTATGCCGACCTGAAACAGCGTAAGGGGGACCTCTTGGATCAGCGGATCCAAGAGGCTAGAGCAGCAGGGGATGTTCCAGTTGTGTGTAAGTATCACCCTACTATGTGTGTAATAATTGCCAGCTCAGGTATATCATGGATACGTATGGCAAATATTCCTCTTATGTCCCCCACAGCTGCAATGGAGCGGGCCACGAATCAGGAGGTGCACGTCAGTCACTTGACGAGGTTGCGACATGAGGCAGGTCAGTAATACTCATGCATTTACTGTCATAGGAAATAAAACTAAAAGTAGTAGTAAATCAATTGCCTGTATAAAACCTGTATTGTTCAAGGCATGTACTGCAGACACTGGAGAATATGGCAGGAAGAGTCTCATATAGTATGTATATAAATAAAAGCGTAACAGCCTGACAATAAAGGTCTAACTGCTGGACTGCATGTGTATACTGTCATATCATATGGTAATGTAGATTTGCAATCATGTAATAGTACTGCTGTATTAATCACTATTACCCACACCATGCACCATAAATTGAATGTGTAGGAATGCCTGTATATGACTGGTGTAATCCCCAGAGGCCATTTAGTACAACTGAGAGACACATGGACAGAAAACAGGGAAAATGCAGACAACAAAACCCCAATAGCAAATGCAACTGAGATGTGAACTGTTCTTTTGTTTAGCATACACAGCCATGGTTCGAATCCTGCCAGTGATAGTAGTCTGCATACAGAATCATGCCCCACAACTGTATAGATATGTCCAGAATTCCAGTAAAGTGGCCCATATCTGTTGCCTATCAACCTGTCTTCCTAGGAAATCAGTGGGATGACCCTAGATGTATAGGCAGCAAACAGGAAATACAACTGATTGACACACATCTATGAGAGCAAAGCTGGCGCACTAGCAACTCCTCAAAACCTTTTGAGACTAAGAAGCCACATATGTCCCATTTACATCCCAACTTGTCAAGATGTGGCCAGAGTGTGTACAGTAACAGAGTGAGATGTATGTGCATAATAGTAATGTGGAATCTGGTACTGTGTGTGGGAACATTCAGGTAGTGCTAACAAACATTTCTCCCAGAGGTCTGCCAGATGCCAACACTGTGCCCAGAAATACAAGAATGATACCCTGTACTGGTACTGTTTACATTGGTATTGTATGGCATTGCGACTGATGCAGTTGCCCTGAATAATGAGGTAGTGCACATCACTGTCACCCATACTGTTCTACAAAATATTGCTGTCTAGGAGATTTGTATAAGAGTGTTGTAATACAAGGTCAGAATGTAAAAGCACAGGGGATTAATAAGACAGAAAGCAGATAGGAGATATACAGCAATATCGATATAGTTGACACAACTGTGATGGACAGTGTTTAAGTTGTAGCAGACACAGCCATGGTCTGAATCCTGGCAGTGGATGTAGGCTGCATACAGAATCATAACCCACAACTGTACAGATGAGGCCAGAATGTCCAGTATATGGGCCCATATCTGCTGCCTGTCCCCCTGTCCCCCTAGTAAGTCTGTGGGATGATCCTAGATGTTTAGCCAGCAAACAGGGAACACAAGTGATTGTCAAATATCTATGAGAACAAACCGGTCACTGTAGCAACACCCAAAACTGTTAGGAGAGTAATATTTCAAGTATGTCCTATCTACACTCCCATGTTGTCAAGCTGTGACCAGAGTGTGTACATTAACAGAGTGAGATGTATGTGTATAATACTAATGTGTAATCTAGAAGTTTGTGTGGCAACAGTCAGGTAGTGCTAACAAACATTGCTCCCACAGGTACGTCGGATACAAACACTGTGCCGAGAAATAAAGACCATTATAACCTGTACTGGTACTGTTCACTCTGGTATTGTAGGGAATTGTGAGTGTTGCAGTTTCTCTGAATAATGAGGTATTACACATCACTGTCGCCCACACTGTCCTACAAAATATTACTGTCTAGGAGATCTGTATAAGAGTGTTGTAATACAAGGTCAGAATGTAAAAGCACAGGGGATTAATAAGACAGAAAGCAGATAGGAGATATACAGCAATATCGATATAGTTGACACAACTGTGATGGACAGTGTTTAAGTTGTAGCAGACACAGCCATGGTCTGAATCCTGGCAGTGGATGTAGGCTGCATACAGAATCATAACCCACAACTGTACAGATGAGGCCAGAATGTCCAGTATATGGGCCCATATCTGCTGCCTGTCCCCCTGTCCCCCTAGTAAGTCTGTGGGATGATCCTAGATGTTTAGCCAGCAAACAGGGAACACAAGTGATTGTCAAATATCTATGAGAACAAACCGGTCACTGTAGCAACACCCAAAACTGTTAGGAGAGTAATATTTCAAGTATGTCCTATCTACACTCCCATGTTGTCAAGCTGTGACCAGAGTGTGTACATTAACAGAGTGAGATGTATGTGTATAATACTAATGTGTAATCTAGAAGTTTGTGTGGCAACAGTCAGGTAGTGCTAACAAACATTGCTCCCACAGGTACGTCGGATACAAACACTGTGCCGAGAAATAAAGACCATTATAACCTGTACTGGTACTGTTCACTCTGGTATTGTAGGGAATTGTGAGTGTTGCAGTTTCTCTGAATAATAAAGTATCACTGATCACTGTCACCCACACTGTGCTACATAATATAACTATGTAGGAAAGCATGTATATGTGTGTGTCAGGTCACTAAAGGTGGAAGAGGGCAACATTCTAGATATGTCCCGGCACACCAGCATGTGGTCTACACATGGCCAGAGTCTGTGCAGAAAGAGTTGGATAGCTATGTGCACAAAATCAACCCGGAATCTGGGAGTATGTGCAGAAACAGTTAGTTGGTGTTAACAAAGATTCCCTCCACAGGTATACAAGGTAAGAGATGTATACTGCAGGTAAAACCAGTGCATGTGTAATGATGATGACAGCCATATCACTGTCCAAAGTAAGGCTACAGGGAAGTGTAGTAAAACTTGTAAGGTAGAGATTACAGCACTGACTAGGAAAGTAATGTGGACTACAGGAAAATACTAGCTGGAAATTGACATCCCCCCCCCACCATATCTCCAACAATAATCATCATACCCACCCCAACTGGTATGTAACGACACCTATGGTCTGATAATGTCCAATTGTTTGATAAATATTTTAAATGGTTCCCGTGCATGTGCTATATTGAATTTTTCCAACATTGGTGGCATGGTGCCATCAATGTACCTGCATGCTATTCTTATTACCACTGTGTTCTCATATATGCATGTGTTCTGTTTGCTATGCAACTGTTCTGTATCTGGTGTCTGGGTTAATGGGAATATGCATGCTGTTATACCTAACCCTGGAATGTGTTGACTATTACTAACCCACATATGATGATGAAATCCAAACACTATAGCATGCTTGGGAAGGCCAGTCCCAGTGGACCCACCTGTTACACCTCAGCTGGCTGTGGCACCGGCACTAGCATGTCTGGGGCTCAACCTGGGACCTCCCTGTCCGTTGGTCCTGCACCACCTTCGGGTGGAACCACCTCAAGGGATGGAGCGTGCCTCCCCTGGAGCGGACGCAGACAGGAACCTGTCACCCATCGTCAGGTCAGGGTCATGGTGCATAGAGAGATCAACCAGCAGCTTGGTGGTCTTCTACGCCAGCTTGAGGGGCATGTATCACAACTAGAGCATCAGTCTTGCTCTGCAACGCAGCCCCCAGCACAGCCACCATCAGGGCTGTAAAGGTGCAGTGGTGACTGCCCATGGGTGGGGACCTCAGTCCCACTGTTTCCACTAGGGGGCTCATGACCTCCCCATCAAGGTGTTTATTCCCCACATGTGACATATACTGCCCATGTATGCGTCTTGTTTGTCTTGTCTGTTAACCTACCCAACCTACCTCCCCAAATATACCTACTACACCTCCCCAACATCCCATTCACACCTGAAAAAAAAGGGCAATCTGTTCCCACAAAATAATCTCGCCCCATACATAGCTGTCTATTTTGCACACATGTCCACTGGACACGTAATCCAGTCTAATTGGCATCACAAATTATTATTGTTGTCCTCACCCCCACCCAGGGGTTTGAGTGTCCAAATCTATCTCCAAATTCAGTGTATATGCACAGCTGTTGCTGTAGAAGAAATGGGAAATAGAAATATATACATATATAGAAATATATACATATATAGAAATATATATGAACATATAGACATGCAAATGCCTACATCTATAGATATATATGTCTACATCTATTTGTCAAAATATACACAGCAAGTTATATATATGTAAGCAGATATATATAGCTATGTAGGTATATACGGACATAGTTATATTTATGTCGGCAGAGATATATATCTATATAGGTATATACAGCAATACATCTGTAGATAACAATGGAAAAATAAAAACATATATGTCCACATGCACCGTTAATAGGGTTGAGAGGCCCCAAACAATATACATCTTGTACAAATAGGCATACATCCCCAACATAGCCAAACACGCCCACCTTGCAATACACTACCAAGTGTTGCACATCCCATAAGAAGGACCTGACACAACATAGGCACAAGATGTTAACAGTACTCCATCCCACCTGTATGATGTCAGGCTGGTATCGGTAACATATCATGCAGTACAGTCTGGCTCCCATAGGCACTGTACAATGAGGAAGCTATCAACATCCCTAGGATACATATACACAGACACATATATGCAGATACAGATATACACACACACACACACACACACACACACATATATATATATATATATATATATATATATATATATATGTGACTACACATACACATGCAAAGATATGTATAGTAAGATACACATGTAGAAGGTGCAAACAATATGGAACAACCACTATGCCTACAGGTAACACCTTAACAACTGGACACTATATGAGCCACCCATACAAATGACAAACATTGCCTGCAACATATACCCACAGAGAGGTCATAGGATATAACACCACACACAGGTTTACATAAATGGACAACCTTTATTTGTGTACTATTACAGTTGTATATGCCATGTCATATAGATGTTCAGACACTGACATCCATATAAACAGAGTAATGCAACTGTGAAACAGTTATACTAATTTTGTAGTCTGGAAAGGTTTACTAATGTTGCTGTCCAGGCCGAGCCCTTCAAATAGTACAAGAGTAAAGGCAGACTGGGCCACAGGATACCAAACAATCAACAGTAAGTAATGCAGGTGTACAGTTCAGCAGCCTCTATCTACATTCTGTACACAATCACTAGGTGGTAAAGACCTCAGTTGACACAATAGGATGTAACTGTTACATAACAAGGCATAACTGACACCATCATAAGCACACTGACAAACAGAACAGTCTGTATGGCAGGAGGCAGTAGGCCTGCATTAACCCAATCTATGTACATAACTTAAATATAGGTGAATTGTATGATAATGTACATCCAGATACCTTAAGGCAGCTCACCCTTGATACCCCCACATGTTGTAACAGTCTAGGTTATGTATGGTGCACCCCCCCCTCCAGACTCAATAATACAGGGCCATATACCACTGTTACATACACTGGCCTCTGAAGTGCATAAGGGCACACATGTATTGTATAGGCAATACCCACACATATATGGCCCCAGCCCCACTGTATGTGTGGGGGATACAAGAGCAGTGGACTGATAGCAGGAATGGCAGTTTGATATACTCACAGCCCACTACGGAACAACCCCTGACAGCATCTCATATGTGCAAAGTTTGGTATGTAGGTGGAGGAAAGAGGCTGGAACACAGGCCCATATGTGGAAAACTGTTGTCATACACTAAGCAAGTCACTGGTGTTACAGGATAGTCTGCAGCATACCCTTATTCAGGGATATGAGGTTAGAAACATAAATGGATGTAGCCATGTACTGTGCGCACTCAACACACACACTGCCAGTGAAATATCTGACACAGGACCTGTGTGGTGGACAGACAAAACATGATAGGCACACCTCTGGCCATCAAGAGGATAGGCCCACAGCTGAGAGCTATGCAGACAGACTGCATTCCAAGGTAAACTAGTATGTACACACAAACCCTGTAACACCAGTACTATACAAAGCATAACACAACTTTAATCAAACTCTGTCTGTAGTTCTGGAACCTCCTACAAATATGTAGCTGGCCTGAATGTGCAGGCTCACCTGTAAGAGGTATTGCTACCTGCTGTCTGTAACACTGATGCCCATACACAGGAAGGATGTCCATCACACAGGAAAGGTAAAGGGACCATGCCCACATGATGTAGGGATGTATAGTAGGTGGTTGCCATGACAGTGGTAAATGGAAGTAATACACAGCAAGCTGCATGCAGTTAGACAATGTGGATGTTAACAGCCATGTAGATGGGTATAACACATAACTACTGGTAAACATTTGCCCCAATAGGTTATGCATTCACACACCCCTGTCTATCCTGCCACATAATAACTGCTGGTACAGAGGTGCCATGGCCACATACTACCCACTAGATATTGACATACATCTGTACAGCATCCCATTGCTCTGTCTGACATACATGACTGTTATGGTGGCCTGGCAGCAGTGCATCTGGCAAGTATATGGACATTACATCTCACTGGGTAAGTACACCAAGCTGCTAGGCATGTAATAAAGCACTGTGCAGGGTACAGGCAGACTGGCTCAACAATGGCCTACATTTCCTATGGGGGAGTGCACATGTACTTGCATATATAGCAGGATCTACAAGCATGCCACAGCACAGGGTTACGTACACCTGTTTGACAGTGCTTAACCACAACCAATGTGAACACAGCCATGGCCACATATGGTAAGTTAGCGGAATATTACAGTATATGGACTATCTGTTCGACACCAACCTCATATGTGCCACTCACACACTAATCTTACATATACTGTGTCACTACACAGTGTGGTCCAATGCCTGTCTGTGGTATGGGACATGTGTATGTATGGCCCTACAAACATGTAAGCAGATAGGGTAACATACAGTGGAGCAGCATGTAACATCAGATAGAACAGGACCAAGAACAATGACATCCACCACAGTCTGTACACTGGCCAAGGTAATATTAACAATATACACACTGTCGACAATCACCATAAGTACACAGACCTCAATACTGTACACACAACCACACAATGTCTAGGTTATGTCAACAAATATAACCCCTACTATACAGAACATGTGTAGCAGTCTGATATCTCACTGGCTTCTTATCAGATATGATGTCACTAATTATGGTGTACAGCACATATGCACCCATTTCTTCATGACATATGTACAAAGGTTAACAGGGTTGTGGCTGGAGGCACATACACAGGGCCAATATTGACATGTTGCTGTGATAACCTCATACATTTACTGTTGTAACAGGGTTTGTTGCAACATATGTCCTAAGAGGAATATGAAGTCAGTAACTCTCACTGCTGTCACCATCTACAGACTGCAATCCTCACACTACCTTCTGCAGTTCACAGAGAGGTGTTCTGTGAGTAACACATGAAACAAAAGGCACCACACACTGCCCAGTCTGCAAATGACCCTCCAGATGGGGGTTCCCTCATAAACATAGCACTGACATGGCACGAATTAAAACATGTTGCACAGCCATATCCACACACTCCCTGTTAAATCAACATTAATCCAAATGCAGTATGGCAGCACTTACAGTCTGTAGTCAGGTCAGGCACATCCCCCTACTGTGTGTTGGCCGGTTTCCACAGTGTACGTTGTTAGAGGTAAATCCCCAATCCATCAGAGATGCTGTTTGCCAAGCAACAGACCGGGTTCCTGCTCACATTGAATGAAAGGCCCAACACCAAAAAGATGTTCCTAGATATTAGAGTGTGTTTCCATGCAATTGGCTATGGGAATGTTACCACAGCTGTTCCACATGCAATCAGCTAGAGGAGGGCAGCAATTCATGCAGAGGCCATCAGCTGATCGTGAGCATCACTTAAAATACACATGCTGCTGCCTGAGCAAAACAGGTGAAGTCTCTACATCCACCAGAGATGGAGTGAGAGAGGCAGACAGAGGCAAAGAAATATCAGGGAGGGGTGGGAGAGTAAAACTTAAGCATGTTTGTGTCACACACCTACCAGTACAGGGTATCAAACCCCTGATGTTTATGTAGTGCTATCAGATGTCCATGCAGTTATTAGATGCACCACATAGGTTACAAGTTGAGGAGCCCTCAGAACATATATATGATGGTGAGTGACATCTGTAACAGGGATATGGTAGCTACACAGTAGGTGCAGTACACGTGCCTGTCCACAAGAACAGGTGTCAGCATCAACATAGCCACACTCTCACAGGGATGCACACACATTGACACACTTGGCAGGGGCAGGAATACAACTCATCACTAGTGGGATTGCCACAACACAGTACTGTGCAGGTATCACATGCATCACAGGGGTCATACGGAGGTTATATGGGCAAAGGGTATGTGGAGGTGACTGACATCAGACAGCTTGCT
The DNA here is from genome assembly GCF_019279795.1 of Protopterus annectens. Taxonomy (NCBI): domain Eukaryota; kingdom Metazoa; phylum Chordata; order Ceratodontiformes; family Protopteridae; genus Protopterus; species Protopterus annectens. Next base: position 1,477,319,021 of record NC_056725.1, read on the forward strand.
TCAGTATGCCGATGGGGGTTGTAGTGAGTGTGAATGTGGTCATATGCATCATACAACATACACACAGACACTTATGCCAGAACTGATATGCATGGGTGCATTGCTTCATGGGTGTGTAGTGGACGATGGTGCCAGACAGCATACAAGGCTAGGTGATGGGTATACCTTGGCATCAGGCCACATGACAATGGTCTGCATTGTGGCTCAGGGGTGTAGTGTTGGGATTTGCCCACACAGGTAGGTATTGTATTCAACATCCAGTCACCTGGGTGACTGTTGCATGTGGCCAATGCTGTGCATTGCTTGCCAAGTATGTGTTCCTTAGTCCATGACATGGACAGTGTCTGGGATGTGCACACCTCCCACATGCATGCCCAGTGACATGTGGAATTGTACCTGGGGTATCTGGCCCATGTTGTATACATAGATTGTTATCATCAGATGTGCCAGTCCTGGCCTCGTGGTGGGAACTGTTAATGGACAGCAGGTTGACCCTGCACCTACATTGATAGCATGATACCAGTATTACCTGTTGTCAGTGGCATGTGTCCCTACAAGGCTTGTGTTTCAGGCATGGTATTCCCTTTGTCGTTCACATTTGCTGGCACCACAGGTGTTGCAGGTGTCCAGTGGGGAACAGGGGGGAGGTGCACTGTCAGCATGTACGTGCCTATTGGACTGATGGACAGGGTGCCATGCCCTCCGTAGCCCACTGCAATCACAACATGGTTACTATCAGTGGGCAATATGCAGGGTACTACCAACATAGCAGGTTTTGCCTAGGCAAGTGTGTGTGTGTGTGTGTGTGTGTGTGTGTGTGTGTGTGTGTGTGTGTGTGTGTGTGTGTGTGTGTATGAGATATGGTTTGAGAGTGTTCCCTGGGTAATACAAGGGTTGCTAACGTAGTTCAGCTGACAGTGATGTTACATGTAGAGGTATGGATTTGCACCCCAGCCTCTCAGCTATTTCACATCTGTTATCCCTGTACAGTGGACATTGTGATATACACTAGGGCCACCATATAAGAAGTTTGCAAAACCTGCTCCACATTGAGTCCAGTTGTTACACACTCACAACCACCTCCACACAGGATACGAATGACAAATACAGACACACACACACACACACACACACACACACACACACACACACACACACACACACACACACCTGTCATGTCTGAGATTAGAACTCCTACCTAACTAGTATATTACACTACAGCAGTATGCAGTTATAGGACGTGCCACAGAGATTACTGGAGTATTCTTTCCCCAAAGGTGTATTTCAAGGTGGATGACATCAGCAGCCTTGCCAAAGTAGGGCATTTGAATTGTAGGGAGTGTGACTAGCCTAAAAAGCATTGCTCTCTACACAGACAGAGACAGACACACACACACACACACACACACACACACACACACACACACACACACACACACACACACACACACACACACAGTTGTCATGTCTGAGATTAGAACTCCAACCTAACTAGTTTATCACACTACAGCAGTATGCAGTTATAGGAAGCACCATGGAGATTACTTGGCTACAACTTTCCTAAAGGTGCATTTCAAAGTGGATGACCTCAGCAGGCTTGTCATAGTAGGGCTATGGGGAGGGCAGTGTGTGTGCACGGGCCATAACCCATTCATCTAGAGGTTGACACACCACATGTGGGCACACGCAGGGTTATATTTCACAGGTATGTGTATACAGCTGCGAGATGACTACTTCCCTGTACAGTCATGTTGCACAGCTAGCACTTGCACCACATAGTCTGTAATGCTGATAGATAGAGGTGGCTAGTATATACAGAGAGTGACATCTGAACCTCATGTGGTTGTAGCCATTTGGCTTTGTGCTGGGTGGGACAGGCCTCATAATGGATGGCTCCTTGTCACAATCACTCTCTACCACACATCTATGTACGTCTACTTTTGGCTTATTATAGTGTGTTGTCCTTGGATATATGTCTGTATTCCTATCCACTGTATGTGCAAAGCATGAGTTGTGCATACCGAGGAGTGTCTGCTCTAACATCTGCAACTGCCAGATATGTCTGGTCCACTGTTGGTTGCAGACATGGGCTTCATTTGTTTAAGTGTGTGAGCATGCCCAGTATGACCTTTCAGTATGCTGTTGTCTGACATTGCCTTCATTTCTCTAAGTGTGTAAGCATGCCCAGTATGGCCTTCTGTATTGCATGTGTGGATTGATTCCAGGTAGTTTGTACTCCAGTGTAGACCTTTGTGTTGTACACCTACAGGTAGCAAACTGTTTCTGCAGGGTATCTGTCAATCATTTGGCAATATGGGGACAAAGTGTGCAGGGGATAGTGTGTACTGTAGGTGATTGTGTCTGTGCTGCTTCAGCTGCATGGCACTGCTGTTAGCAGAGATATTCAGACATGTGCACTGTTATACACTGTGATGTTTTCTGTCCTCATGTACTGTCAGGTGGACATTCCTGCTCACAGTGATGCCTTGGGGACAAGGATGATTGCAGCTGTGTGCGGCATTGTGGGCAAACGCCTACATATTCGTGGTAGGTTATGGCATCTTGGTGGGGGAGCTGCAGATACTTGCAGCTGGGTCTGTGTATCTGGTTCAGCACCTTGGTACATACCTGGCAGAGGATCCCATAATTGTACATCCATCAACATGTCAGTATGGCCTTATTCTGCTATGGCAATACCTCACAGCTTTAGAGATTCGAACAGGTTACTCAAAGGCAGGGGCCATGAGTCAGGACATTATCCCTATTGTGGTGTATGGGCAGGTATGTAGCCAACCATTTATGAGTTTACAGCCAGGGATAGTGTGTGCACACAGCTTTGTGTCGGACCTTGCACATTCCATGCTGCCCACGCTCCCACCCCCCTCTGTTATTCTATCCTCTTCCTTACATTATGAATACATTCTCTGATACTTTCCCTAAGGTTATCACCCCATCACAGCTGTGTGTTTGTGTTGGTCCACAATTCATGCAGTGGGACATGGTGGACATGTTACTGTGGTTTATCCACATGCCTTGCATGTGGCTTATGTGGAGTGTGTTGTGTTGTTATTTGGGTGTCCATGACATAACATGAATTGGCGGTTCATGTGAGACACAGGCCCTTGGCAGAGGCCTATGGGCCATTAGGTGTTGATGTGGGCCAGATGTGGCAGGCTGTTGCATTCTGTCAGTCCTACAGTCTCAGACTGCCGAACAGTATATTCCCCTGGGATGACAGGGTAGGTGTGCTAGGTGTTCATGCCAATAACTTCTATCAGTCTTGATCAGGTGGTGTGGATGCTGGCAGGGTGCTACCTACAGCTAGAGACACACCTGCATGGGACACCTGCACCGCATGCTGCATTCTATCGCTATTGCCATATACAGGTGGGGTCATATTGTACCCATTCCCCACAGCAGGGGTACAACCAGAGATGTACCTGTGGGTGGTATTTGTGTGAGCTGGGTGCATGTGTGCTATGGACACTACTTGCATCTGACACACAGATATGCATTGGGCATTCCAGTTATGCTTACATGTGCAAGCACATCAGCTGGTTCCCAATACATCAGTCCTACCTCCTCTGTGATCTGCGAGTGTTTGGGCAGACAACAGCGGTATCCCCTACTACAGGACCAGATAATGTGATGCATACCTGTATGTACTATTCTAAGGGTGTGTCCATTTCACAGTGACACAATATATACTGTATGTGTGGGGTACTTTCCCTTGTGTACTGCTTGTATAGCTAGCCAAACAGCCATGCCATGTCAGTCTTTCAGATGGTGACACATATTACCACCATACATTTATGATGGTTTACTGCTAGCATGTATTATACTGGTGGGTATTGTGTTTGGCACGCTGTTGTGAGGACTTGTCCCTGTCATCATCAGTAGTGGGTAATGGCCACCAGGTCTTACCTAAACATGCATACATACTGACCACTCTCACACAATATGAAACACACACCGACCTAACACACACATACCAGCATATTGTGCAGATGCTACAACCTATCCTGCTACCTTGGCCACCTCTGTGCATCTGTGCTCCACTGGTATTATACCTATACATATATGTTACTACATTTCTACATAGGGTTGGGAAAGGCCACACCTGACTGTTACGACGCATGTACATCGGATTGGCTGGGGGCACACCAGACCATTACTACATTTCTAGATAAGTTTGGGGGGGGGGTCACACCGGACTGTTACTACATTTCTAAGTAGGGTTTGAGGGAGCACATCTGACTGTTTCTACATTCCTACACAGGACTGTGGAAGGGGACACACCTGACTGTTACTAGATTTCTATGCTGGTTTGGGGGAAGGGGCACACCTGACTGTTTCTACATGTCTACATAGGAGTGGGGGCACACCTGACTGTTACAACCTTTCTACATAGGATTGTGGGGGGGGGGCACCTGACTGTTACAACCTTTCTACATAGGATTGTGAGGGGGACATCTGACTGTTTCTACATTTCTACACAGGATGGGGGGGGACACCCAACTGTTTCTGCATTTCTACACAGGATTAGGGGGCACAGCTGACTGCTACTACCTTTCTATGCAGGATTGGGGGGCACACCTCACTGTTACTACATTTCTATGCTGGATTGGGGGGAGGGGGCACACCTGACTGTTTCTACATGTCTACATAGGAGTGGGGGGGCACACCTGACTGTTACTACATTTCTACACAGGATTGGGGGGGACACCTGACTGTTTCTACATTTCTACACATGTCTGGGGGCAGACCTGACTGTTAATACATGTCTACATAGGATGGGGGGCACACCTGGCACTTGTACACATTTGCTATGACTGTACTGGTATGTCAGGTACTCCATTTCATTCTGTATTCTAACCTATCATGCTGACTAGAGGCATATCAGTGTACTACAGGTCTTAGCTTTGGTTGACCTACATATTAGTGTCAGAATTCCTACCCTTCTGAACTAACATCCCATGGGTTGACCTGCTGTAGTCTGTCTGTGTAGGTCTGGGGGGGGGTTACCCATAGGCATTAATCAGAGGCCATAGCACAACCTCTGTTTGTGTTTGTCTACACCTGTCCTGCTGGCTGAGACTGTTGTTGGGTATGTGAACCTCCCTGACTGGCATGTGTGAGTCGGTTCTACCTCACATAAACGAAACACCACAACACCGACAACGCAATCACCGACACCACATAACCGACAGTACAAAAACACGAAATCCCACATGCCCGACAACGAAATAACCGACGGTACACAAACACGAAACCTCATACACTTCACACACCACAATCAACAACCTAAACACATTCCCCGTCCAAAAACCACATGCACAACACAAGCACACCAAAATCCCTACAAACCCACACTAAACCACACATACACAACTACCTACAACCCTGACCCAAACCCTAACCCTAAGGTCCGTCACTACCGCACACTTACCTGACCCGCTCCCTAACCCTAACTCACTTATCCCGCCCCTAACCCAAACACAATCACTACTGCACACTTACCTGACCCACTCCCTAACCCTAACTCACTTAACCCACCCCTATCCCCACTTACCTTACTCGCACCCTAACGTCCGTCACTACCGCATACTTACACAGCCTTTTCCCATGTCGGCATCCTCGGCGTCGGTGCTTTCATCCGTCGGGTCGGTCTTCTGCTTGTCGATCTTCTTGGTCCCGTCGCGTCGGTCTTCTGCGCTGTCGATCTTCTGGGGCTCGCGATTTCCCTGTCGATGTTCCGGCGTGTCGGTGAAGTGAGGTAGAACCTGTGAGTCATATGAACACACATGTGGCCCAGCACATTTCCTGCAGTGAGTTTTGTCACCCTGTGTAGTACTGGCTACTATGGTGACTCCAGTATTTGTTACAGATGTCATGGTGCCACTATGGGTGTCTACTATCTGCTGGTATACCATTCAGCCACCCAATTCCCTTGCATGCTCACATCCATACCATAGATACAGGTAACAACACATTCTACTCCATATGACAAATGGTGGCTGATTGACTTACCTTGTGGGTGTTCCATTATTGAGGATGGTGCTGCAGGGCTGCCTATGTAAGATGCGCATAGTACACTCCCTATATATTGTTTAGCACAGGCGGTGTCATGTTTGGCATCCCTTTAACTGTATGTGAGAGTCAGAGTGAGATGTTATTCCCCAGGTCCCTCCTGTGTCAGTGTATGTGCTATGTGTTGCCTCCTTGCCAAGGCCAGGGCATACTGGGTATGCCTCCTTCTGCCTACTGGGGCAGGCTCAGGTTGTTCCTCCTCCCAGTCACTCTGTGCCTGTGCAGGCTTCGGCATTGGTGGGGGGTTGTGTGGGCCTGCCCCGTGCTGTTCCTGCTGCAGCTGTTTCCGCAGGATCATATTGTGTAACATGGCACATAGGATGACAATTTGGGTACATGTAGCTGGTGAGTACTGCAAGGCTCCACCAGATGTGTCCAGGCACCGGAACCGTGACTTGAGCATCCCAAACACACACTCTATTATGATTCTGGTCTGTGCGTGTGCCTCATTATGGAGTTCTTGTTCTGCTGTGTGTGCATTTCTGATGGGTGTCATCAGCCATGGCTCCAATGTGTATCCAGCATCCCCCACTAGGTGACGTAAGGGATGTCCCCATTGGAAAATCTGTGGTACAGCTGCGTCAGATGTCAGATGTGGGAATCATGATAGCTTCCAGGGCAGCCTGCACACACATTCATTATTATGCCCTGGGCACCACACACGACCTGGCAGTTGATGGAGGGGAAGCCCTTGCGGTTGATGTAGACCCTATCCCACTCACTGGGTGGTGCTTTGATGCATATGTGTGTGCAGTCTATAGCACCCACTACCTCAGAGTATTCTGCTATTTGGTGGAACAGTTGCATATTGTTGGCCAACGCCTCACGGGTGTTGGGGAAATGTACGTGCTCACCAGCATGTGCTGACATGTCATCCAGGAACTGGTGGAGTACCCTGGATGCTGATGCCTGTGAGATCCCCATCATATCTGCAGTTGGCCTTTGGAAGGTACCTGTAGCTAGTATTCTTAGGCCTACACATACCTTGGTATCCACTGGGATGGGTTCCCCTCTGCTAGTTCTGTGTGTGGGGAGTGGCTGGCACAGCTCAACAATGTGCTGTAGGATGTCCCTGTCCACCCTATAGTGCTCCACTATCTCCAGTTCATGCAGCCCATGGTAGGTTATCCTGGGCCTGTACACTCTCCTTCATCTCCTCACTGTGGGTTGGTCGACAGCATTCACATCCTCACTACCCTCAGCTTCTTCCACATTGTTGTATGATAGCTACTGCAACCCCTATCATTTTGTTGTTTTGTTTGTTAAAAGTTCCCCACTTTTACACACCGGTGGAGTAGAGTATGGAAAAAACAGAGGGAAAGGTGTTTACATGGTTTATAGTATTGTTCTGGGCTGGGCTGGTCTGCTGCCTGTGTAATTAGCTGATTCTGATACATTTCACCTGCCAGCTATGCTAGTTCTCCTACATTACCTTCCTACTGCTGTTTTCCCTTCCCATTGCCTTCCTGTTTAAGCCTTGGAGTGCGCCATGCAATCAGAGTGTTCAAATGTGCACAGAGCTGCTATTTCCTGATTTAACTTTTTTTTTCTGTTAAAACCCGGTGCGCGGCGCACACACCCACTTAGGCAATGTAAAGAGTGCTAGGCAGCCTCAGACATGCCCCCTTGCTTAGCTCTGCTAAGCTAGGAGCAAACCCGAGCCACAGGGCTCCAATCCGCTTACAGTATGCCTGACATCACCCCCCCCATGATGTTAGCTAACTCTTAGGCTTGCACCAAGCTATTCCTACTCTTAAACTGTTGGGACCTGACTAGCATGATGGGGAAAACTAGGATTCATTATCATTACCCTCATTTGCATAGGATTGCCTGCTAATGCATAGTTACATGTCTCACGCTGAGCCTCCCTCCTTAGCAACCACTACTCACTGGCCATGTTGTCTTCTGCCAGCCATTGACTTTCTTGACAGAATAGTGATTTTAGTTAGAATGCTTATTTTAGGTTTATTTTATTATTTTTCCCCCGATCCTGTTTGCGTGCCTCTGCCCTACACAAACAGCCGAGATCGGCTAAAAAAAAAAATAAGAGTTGATTTTTTGATTTTTTAAGCTGTTTGCAATGCCGATGGCCTTATACTTGGTCATTGGAATGCTTCCTGAGTGATATGCAGCCTTTATTTGGAGCTTTCATGGCTCAGTTTTGGATTTTGCAGAAATGTACTCGGTTACTAACCGAGTACATTTCTGCAGATTACACTAGTCCTGCACGGCCAGTTTCAAACTTCCTGGATCACAAATTCACCTCATTTGCATGGATTTCTCCTGCAAATGGGGTGATTTGCATACAGGGGCTTAGTCTGTGCAGGACTAGTGCAGGAGCAGTCGTGCACACCCCTGCAGGCTATTCCTGGATTGCACGGCAGACATATTGCCTGCTAAAGCCCCTGCACTGATCCTGCACACCGTGCAAGACTTGCATAATCCGGGGGTAGGATTTCGTTTTATTACTGTGTTTTATTTTTGTAAGTGTGGTTTGCCTTTTGGTCACCAGATGGAGACAACCCTGTATATTGTGAGCCTCTTTTAAATTGTTTTTTTTTTTTTTCAAATTGTATTTTAAAACATTTTTACTAGTTTTTTTACTAATATTTTTCCAACAGTTTTTATTGCATTTAAATTCAAATGTTGTCTTTTGATTTAGGATTTTAGATATTCAGACACAATTTTGTGTTGATGTTATAGACTGTTTCAGAAGTGGTTTTTAGTCAAAGTGTTTTGGGTATATGTTGACAACAGTTTCACAAAAATTCATGATTTTAATTGATGATGATTGTCAATTGATGAATTTAAAAACTCATCACTGGTATAAGTGGGCTGTTTTTTTCTGTGTTAACTCATCTGATGAAGTCAGTGGGCGAAAATGTAATTATCTGAGCATTTATGTGAAAATAAAAGTTACATTTACATATTTTCGGGCGTCTCTGGAGTGTGATTCTTCGTGGCCTTCTGAACTGCTTAGATTCTTTCTGTTCAATAACACAAATTAAAACACTAATATCTGACATTACTAACTGACTGTAATCATCTGTGATTTATGGGGGGAGCAGGAAAAGATAAGAGGCTACATCAGGGATGTTCTGTCCACTCAGGGACAGTTAAGAGGTACAGTGGTGTGTGTGTGTGTGTGTGTGTGTGTGTGTGTGTGTGTGTGTGTGTGTGTGTGTGTGTGTGTGTGTGTGTGTGTGTGTGTGTGTGTGTGTGTGTGTGTGTGTTTGGGGGGTGTAAGAATGGATGAGAGGAGGTTCCTTTGCCAACGTGATGCATGGGTGGTCAGGGTGGATTAGCCAGGAAAGTGCTGAATAGAACTAGCAGTAACACCATGCAATTCAGAGACATGCAAACTAGCTGATAATGAGGTCTTTCCTCAGTGTAGCTAAAGTGCCTCTGAAAGCATTTTCTGTGATTAAGTAAACAGTCTCCATAGCTTCCATGGTGGAATTTTTCCTGAATCCCTGTGGAAGTTCTCGAAGGAAGGCTGACCAAAAACTCTTAAATAAATTTCAGAAGTTTATTTTTGTTGTGTCTTTTGGCTTTTCCCGGTTAGGGGTTGCCACACCGGAACTCCGGTCTGCTAATGATTGGGAGTAGATTTTTCACAAACCCCGAGGTGCCAGCTCGATGTTCAATCTTCAACGAAGGCATGCCCATTACACATAAAACTTAAACCTATGTGTGTGGTACAGCTGAGCTTTCTTCTCAACGTCCTGATTTTGGAGGGAAGCCTATAATTTGTTCTCAAACTTTTACTTCATCTCTCATAAAAAATTGGATAACTGAGACATTTTAAGATTATAGTGCCAGCATTTAAAAATTCTCATTAATTGTGGGCTTTTTCCAGAATTAAATTTTTGTTTCATCATAACTCGGGGGGGTAAAAGGTGAGAGGTATGTGTCTCAGCTTTGTTACCACTGAAAAGGCTACTTGGTGAAACACTTTTAAAGTTTTACCACCGAGTTATGATGAAACAAAAAATAATTAAGGAAAAAGCCTCCACTTGATGAGAATTTTTAAATACTGGCATTATAAGCTTAAAAAATCTCAGTTATCCAACTTTTATGAAAGATGAAGTAAAAGTTTGTGAACAAATTATAGGCTTCCCTCCAAAATCAGGAAAGGTAAACTAGCCTGTTGCAGTGGCCATGTAGAAAGTTGGTAGACTGAAGCCGCACACAGAGCCATGCAGTTAGTGTGCACCAAGCAATACATGGCATTGTAACCAAAAGCCAGCACAGGCATCACGGCCTTGATATTGCTGTTGATGTTGTGTTGCCCTGCTTTGGTGCAACACATGAATGAGTTACAAGAAGTGGGGTTAAGCTATTGATCTAAAATGTCCGCCCTCACCTCAATACATTGTCCTTTGGCCATTGCGTAGTTACCCAGTCTTAGAGTAATAAGGTCCATATTTAAACATGGTTGCCCAGTCTTCGGGATGAATCCAGACTTCTAGGCCACTGGGCTAACAGCAATCTTGGCATATGGTGCAGGTGGATAAAGAATGGTGACCAAACTCCCTTTGTGTCTGCCTGGATGATGGCCTCTCCAGTCAGCTCTAGTATGAGCTGAGGAAAGGCACTGATGGTGGTCATGTGTGTGTGTGTGTGTGTGTGTGTGTGTGTGTGTGTGTGTGTGTGTGTGTGTGTGTGTGTGTGTGTGTGTGTGTGTGTCTATGTGTGTCTATGTGTATGTGAGGGGTGGAACAAAAGAAAAACAATGTCTGACTTCTAAATGAGAAGACTAACCTTTATCACATAATTCACTTACTGATTCTTCAGATTTTCAAAAACATTGCTGAAATGTTAAAGTACACAATCTTCTCAAAATATAATTCATACTTGATAATATATTAAAAATATTGCATTTATCCATGAGACAGAAACACTTAAAACCAGGCTTGTAGTCAGTCAACTATATTGTTATAGTATATTTTAATGTTACCAAAGACTATTGCAAACAAAACAACTTATTTTAATAATATGAAGTATTTCCTTTGAAAGGTCAGTCATTTTCATGATTTGCCTTATAGCACTGATTGAGCTGATATTTTATCAAATTTAGTTATGCATCATGCCACTGCATACCTCAGTGATACACAGTCTCACTGATATGCCTTTTTTCATATACTGGAACTGTTCTTTTTTATTTTAACTACTTGCAACAGAGCAAATCTTGTGCATCAACACTACAGGTCTGTGTAAGTCCCTGTCCTTCCTTACCAACAGAGTTCAAAGGTCCTGCAAGGCATGAATGCAATATAGCATTACAGTAGGTGGTGGTACATTTTTATGACATATTCTTTAAAACCTAAATGAAACAAATTTACAACATAATGCAGCTCCCGAGAAATCTAGGCATGGCAACCAATCAGACTAATTACCACTAGGATGCAGTCAATGGAAAAGATAGATATGCATGGAAAATGGATGAATCACTCCTTATATTGTATCTCTAGGAATTACACATAAATGACCTCACAGGTTACTAGACTAAGATAAACTGGTCTTTGTTTAACTATGCTAAAGCTTTCACTGCTGTTTGTTTTCTAAAGGCCTGTTTCCACTGTAGTCTGCTTTCTAGGAATTGCTTCAGTCTGCAGTCTGCTTTCTAGGCTTTTCTCTGGGGATTCTATAAATGATGTCACAGCAGCCTCTGATCATCATATAGGAATCATAGAAAAAGAAAGTTAAGTATTAGTAAGCACAGCAGAGTCTGAGAAATGGAATTCTGTAGTTAGCATTGTGCCTTGAACAAAATCATCATCAACTTAATTCAGAAAAATACATTATCACCTCAAGCTTAAGTGCATTCCATCTCCAAAAAATGTTAGATTTTACTTTTGGTTTTGTCGGATATGGAGAGAAAATCAATAGCTTGTGGTATCTGGTGTCTACAGACCGCATATACTGCAAATCACAAAACATATTATGATATTTCTGTGATATATTTCATAGTTCTTAGTATTTAGCGTATCAGTTTTCATTTGGTAAAGTACATCATCACGCATCTTACTCATGTCTGTAAATTTTCATTCATATCTAAACAAGTGCATATCAGTCTTCCGGCTGGTATATAAGCACTAAACATGCTGTTTATTACTTAATGGCTAGATAAAGTAAATATGTGTTAGTGATGAATGTACATACAAGCCACATATATTTCTATTCTGTGAAGCACAGACTGCAAATTCAGAATCTTAACAGGATTTTCCACTTGTGTAGTAGTACATTGATAGAAAGGAATATAGTGACATTTCAGTATTCAAGGAGACAAATGCTGTGACTATCACCTACAGAAAATGAACATTACTTACACAGATGAAAGGCTCTGTTTTGTGCTGTGATCACAGACGAATTTGACTCTGAAAGAATCTTAGAAACAATGCTTTACAAAGGAGATACATACTATAATAATATATTCAAAGAGACACACATTGGAAAGTTGGGAACTAATAATATTTTATATGACTAACTATATATATATATATATATATATATATATATATATATATATGGTTCTCCTTCAAAACATCTAAAACCAATAACATCTAAAATCATAATGAAAGCACAGCAAACAGTCCTGGATAGGGAGCCCTTTCAGATCAAATACTGGTAAAAGTCAAAAGCAGATGGGGCTCACCACGGCTGATAAAAAACTCTTTTATTACTGCAGTACAAGTAAGCGCTTTCGCGTTCTCTCAACGCTTCATCAGACTTTTGAAGTCTGATGAAACATTGAGAGAATGCAAAAGCGCTTACTTGTACTGCAGTAATAAAAAGTTTTTATCAGCCGTGGTGAGCCCCATCTGCTTTTGACTTTTATCTAAAATCATAACATCAAAACCATAATATCCAAAACCCAAAATATCTAAAACCCATAACATTAAATGTCATAAATCTAAAATGTGCATCACAACATTGAACACTACAAATCACATGAAAATAACATCCCCTCTACATATAATGACACCACACTAAGAAACAGAATTTTTACTACATTTCTGCAGGGGGGGGGGGCACACCCCCTGCACCCCTCATGTGGGGGGATCTGCCCCCACACCCCCCATAAATTAAATATACCAACTCCAAGACTGTACTACAGTAGAAAAAAGTGAATTTCCTAACCCCATTCTATCGCAATCACCACACAGTATGTACGCATAATGTCTATATCACTTACCTGTAGGGCCTAAAAAACACATACAGAGTGGCAAAATAAACACTATATAAATAGTGTAAATTCCTAAACTATATAAATAGTAACTATAGAAATAAAAACTACAACATCTCATAGTGATACCACAGGATTAACAGATTAAACTATAACATTTACACGTTTGATGATACACTATTACATATTATAAATTTTAGATGTTATGAAATTCGATGTTATGGGTTTTAGATGTTATGGATTTTACATGTTATGGTCTCAATGTTTTGATTTTGGATGTTATGAGTTTTAAATGTTTTGAAGGGGAACCATATATATATATATATATATATATGGTTCTAGGTTATAACACCGACAGCACACAACATCGACAATGACATCACCGACACCACATCATCGACAGCTCACAAACACGACACCACACACACTCAACACATCATCACAACAACCAATAAACAAAACAAATTCCCTGACCAAAAACCACACACACAACACAAGCACACCTAAATCCTAACAAACAAACACTAAACCTTACATACACAACTATCCACTACCCTAACCGAAACCCTAACCCTAAGGTCCGTCACTATCGCACACTAACCTAACCCGCTCCCTGACCCTAACTCACTTAACCCGCCCCTAACCCAAACAAATTCACTACTGCACCCTTACCTAACCCAAGCCCTAACCCTAACTCACTTAACCCGCCCCTAACCCAAAACATTCACTACTGCACCCTTACCTAACTCGCACCCTAACCCTAACTCACTTAACCCACCCCTACCCCTACAGACCGCCAACATCACACACTTACCTTACTCGCACCCTAACATCCATCACTACCGCATACTTACACATCCTTTCCCCATCTTGGTGTTCTCCGCGTCGGTGTTTTCATCCGTCGATCTTCTCGCGTCGGTGGTTTCGCTGTCGGTCTTTCCATCTGTCGACGTTGTAACCTAGACCCATATATATATATATATATGTGTGTGTGTGTGTGTGTGTGTGTGTGTGTGTGTGTGTGTGTGTGTGTGTGTGTGTAAGATTATATAAGCAATGGTCAAAAGAACAAAACAGTGATCAGCAAATGTGAGAAATAAATACAGCAAATATTGAAAAAAAGGCAACCATGCAGAACAGGAAGTCAAAAATAACCAAATGATGTCAATACATACAAACCAAGCATACAACATACTAAAAACAAAAGAAACTCTA